>NC_054377.1:117147919-117490003 GCF_017654675.1 Xenopus laevis | reverse complement strand
TAAGGTAAACCTGCCGATAGCCTTTGTCACATTAATAGTTATACAATATCAGGCTTTACACAACTATTCTATCAACTCGCTGACACTGGGCAGGGAATAAGCCTCAAATTTTATATGTGGTAAACATTGCAGAGTCAATTTGCCAGTTGAGTTTTGAGCTAAGGATAATAGAACTAAAGCAGTCATCCAGTCACTTTACAACTACATTCATTTCAATACAACTGGCATAATAGCTTCAATCTTCTCATTCAAATAACCATATGCACTATTATGCTAGGGCATGGGGTACTTTCATGTGATCCAAATTTCTTCAGTTACATAGTTACATAGTTAAAAAGGGTTGAAAAAGTCCATCAAGTCCAACCCCTCCAAATAAAAACCCAGCATCCATACACACACCCCTCTCTACTTTCACATAAATTCTATATACCCATACCTATACTAACTATAGAGTTTAGTATCACATTAGCCTTTGATATTATGTCTGTCTCTTAAAAGAATTAACTGAATCACAACATCACCCGGCAGTGCATTCCACAACCTCACTGTCCTGACTGTGAAGAACCCCCTACGTTGCTTCAAATGAAAGTTCTTTTCTTCTAGTCTGAAGGGGTGGCCTCTGGTACGGTGATCCACTTTATGGGTAATATTTGTCTATAATGTCCTCTAATGTACTTGTAAAGTGTAATCATGTCCCCTCAAAAGCCCTTTTTTTTCCAGAGAAAACAACTCTAACCTTGACAGTCTCCCCTCCTTATTTAAGTCTTCCATCCCTCTAACCAATTTAGTTGCACCTATCTGCACTCTCTCCAGCTCATTTATATCCCTCTTAAAGGAGAAGGAAAGCTACAGAGGCATTTTATTGCCAATAGATTAGCTGCAATAGTGCAAGCTGGAATGCTATATTTATTCTGTAGAATGTTTTAACATACCTGAGTAAAAAGCTGTAGAAGCTCTCTGTTTGTTTAGGACAGAAGCTGCAGTATTAGCTTGGTGTGACATCACTTCCTGCCTGAGTTTCTCCCTGCTCACTTATAGCTCTGGGCTCAGATTACAGTAGAGAAGGGAGGGGTGGGGGGAGAGGAGCAAACTGAGCATGCTCTTGCCCAGGGCAATGAGGTCTAAGCTGAAGGCAGGAAGTCTTATACAGAAGCCCATGTGTACACAATAGAAGGAAAGAAATGCAGTGTTTCTTTTGACAGGGGACTCAGAGCAGCACTATTTTGAGGGTTTACTGGTGTTTATAGGTGTGCCTTTCTGATAAAGCTTACTTAGTCCAAAACTGCAAAAATTGTTAATAATAATTGTAGCTCTCTTTGCTCAGTCATCCCAAACACTACTACAGTTTTTTAGACCAGAATCAGTGGCATTATCTTGTTTATTAGAGCTAAGTCAATTACATGGACTGAATTTGTTATTCAGTTTGATCAGTAGAATGGAAAAGACAGCCTTCCCTCTTTCCATTTGTTCCAAACTCAGGGACCCAAAAGAGATTGTGTCCTATCATGACATACACAGGCCTACATCTCTCTGAGCCTAATTATTCTATTCACCATGGCACACACTGTGCAACAACCTGTCCATCTGTACGACATCCACCCGTCCACCTTTAACAACAAAACACAGACACTTTGTTACAACATAGAGAGGCAAAACTCAGCAAGTTTTTCTTTTATTTCTTAATTTTAGTAAGTTATGCTGGTGGCTCAAACAGAAAGTTTGAATCTGATGAACAGTTGTCTTTTTTTAAAGGAGAAGTCGTTAACCACTTGGGGATGCCAAATTTTATGCACCCCCAAGTGAATGTATTTACTTACCTGAAACCCCGGGCTGGTGCTCCTATCAGCAGAAAACTGCACCGGCCCGGGGTTATTCCAGCGAACACCATGGATCGATTCTCTTCCGGCTTCTTTCTTTTCACGGCTGCACATGCGCATTAGAGTGAAAATTTGAAGATAGAAGAAGCCGGAAGAGAAGTGTTTCGTGGTGCTCGCTGGAATAACCCCGGGCCGGTGCAGTTTTCTGCTGAAAGGAGCACTGGCCAGGGGGTTACAGGTAAGTAAATACAATCACTAGGCGGTGCCTAACATTTGGCATCCCCAAGCAGGTCCGGACTGAGATTTAAAATAGGCCCTGGCATTTCAGGTACACAGAGACCCAATCAGCCCACACAGAGGCCCAAACAGCCCCCACCAGCCTACTAAATACTGACTCCATTCAGTATTTCCATTCTCACAACAACTATTTAAATAGAGTGCCGGATGGTATACATTTTTATATTGTCCCTTGGTGTAAATAAAAATGGACCGATTGGAATTTTCCTAGGCTGGGGTCTACTGTTTATAGGTAGCTGTACATATGCAGAGATATTTTGTAGGAGTACATCCAATATAAATTACACTTGCTCATTCACTTCTCATAAATCTTGTTCCATTTAAAACAACAGACACAACAAGAGAGAACAAGTGTTCTGGCAAGAACTATTCACAGCCAGTTACCATGTGCCATAGCGGGACATCTCACAGACACATCTGGTATCTTAGTAGGACAGGAAATCCAGTCAGCAAAGTGAGTGATGATATTATGAAATCATCAGATGTTTGTCTTCGCCAGGACTGACCACAAAAAAAGTCCCACCCGTTTCAGAACATCATTTGCACTTTCTCTTCATATTTCTTCCTTTCATCTCCTAGAGAAAATGACTCTCTGCAGATTTTGGTATTGCTCACATTCGGCGTACTTCTGTCTGAAAGTAATTCATTTAAACATTTTAACTCTATAATCTTTCCTAATACAAAATATTTATGGGAGAAAAGTATTTATAAGGTGGTCAGATGTTTTGGAAACCAGCAGCAGTAGATGGATAAAAGTAATAAATCTTTTCTGTTTGTGATTCTTGATGTGCAAAAATGAAATGCCATTCAGGAAATCCAAGGAACAATCTGACACTTTTTTTTAACCCATATTACATAAACTGGAGCACTAGGTTGTCCATATTAAATAGTTCTTAGGTCTGGTTGGGCAGTACTTTGAAATATAATAGTTCTGCCCCATTGGCACAATATGCAACCACACTGCTTTCCAGGTTTAGCAACTGAATAAAAGGGTTGTAATTAGGCATGGGTGAATTTTTTCGGCTTGTTTCACCGCGGAAATGACGCCCACAAACTTGTATGGTGACACGCGTCAAAAAAAAAATTCGCAGCACGTCAAAAACATTTTGACGCCCATAGACTTTAATGGACGTCAGCAACATTTCGCCGTTTATTTTCAACATTATTTGTGCTGTTTTTATAGCTCTACCCTAAGATGAACATGTGCTGATATAAAAGCCTAACCTATGTGACCGCATTTACACAGGAATTTAAGTGGGCTTTATTTTTAATAACTGTCCATGGATGTGAGCTAAAGCTCTTTTTGGGGAATGTAATATATTTCTTCAGGGATCCGCAGGGTTAATTTCCCCAATGGTCCTAAAAGTACCACATGGTGGGAAATCCCCTGCCAGGCCAGCAACGGGTTAGACCTAAATTGGATAAGTTAGGGGAGTGAGACCTCTGTCCCTAATTCAGTGTGTTCTGGAAGATACCAGGTTTGGCGAGAAGGTGTCACTGCTGTGTAACTGCTTCATATAGCTGGAGCTAGCGACGATTAGCCAGAAATCTCATCCGCAGGGACATTGCCAATTCACTAACAGGCATAGTGGACAATTCACTATCGTTCGTTCGCACTCTATCGCCAGATGACAGATGGCAAACCGTCGTTACTCTGCAAATCCAGTAAAGCACGAATTTTACTGAACGTAACTCTTTCACCACGTTTACTTCGCAACCTCTGATAAAATTAAGCAGCATTTTCCTCAATTTTATGTCAGTGACCTGACATAAAGTGTCCTGTTTTACTCGGCAGAAATGAACATTAACGAGAATTTGCAATGAAATTCTCGCACTGCCGAAGTAAGGTTAGAGAAAATTCACCAGCATTTGTCTGCTGAGATGCAACTTTGCATTTTAGTGAATTAGTGTAGTGGTAACGAATTTGTGCCTGGCAAAGTGGCACGGATTGTGGCGAACCGGTCGCTGGAGAAAATTTGCCCATTAGTGAATTTTCTCGCGTGCCACTGTAATCCGGCCTGAAAATCACGTACGGAGGGGGGCCTGGCTGCGTGTCACGCACCAGGGCCCGCCCCCCTCTAGTTACGTTACTGTAGGGGCCTAAAATAATTTCAGAGCCCCTTGAAGGGCTTGGGGTAGGGGACCCCAAAGCCTAGTAAGCTCAACCATGCAGGGTTTAGAGCTTGGAGTCCAGTAATGAGGGCTTTTGTGTGCTCACACTGCGGAGAGTGCTGGGAGTTGTGTTGTGAGGAGTAAAGATGGTTTGTTGTGCTCACACTGGGGATTGTGTTAGGAGTTGTACCCTAAAGATTAAAGCAAGCTTTGTGTGCTTGGCTGGAGGATTACGTTGCTGTGGATGCCTGACCCATCTGTGTGAGTCCCCGGGTGAGTTGTGCCTGTGGGAGGGTAGTGAAAGGATCCAGCATCTCCCCTGTTTGTGAAACAGGCTTTGTTAGTGTGCCTGCCACATGGGAGCAACTACTTCTGTCCAGCCTGAGAGGTATTTGGGCAGATAGCGCTACCTGGGGAAAGTGTAAGAGCTCTTTGGCGAAAAGGGACTGAAACTCTCTTTGTCGAGCAGGAGTGGAGTGTGGGACTTTGGTAAGGATGTGCCAGGATTGGACTGCAAAGGGTTCCCCAGGGTAGTGGGTCATTAATATGTGAATTGTATATTTAATCTGCACATTTCTTATTATATAAAGTTTAATTTGTTATACAGCACTTTCCCATGAGAGCTAAATTACCAGTACCGTTTAATTTAGCAAAGGGAATTCAGGATCTGTATATGGTAAGACATTGGTGATGTATTTCCTATATTAAAGGAAGAGATTAAAATAGGGTTACATTTCGTTAGCTCAAAAACATTTGCAAAGACCATTCCGAATGTTAGAGACCATGTCCTTTTCGATCCATTACAGACCTCAAAGTTTGAGACCAAATGGCTTTTGCGAAACATTTTGCACTGTATGTAATAAAATGTCAAAATCACAAAGGGTATTTTGCACCAAATTATTTAACAAATCTCAAGAGCAGGTGTTAACACTAACCTTTGCTTAGCAATATTAAGCGATGGAATATTCGCCAGCGAATGGTTTTACATTGCGAATCCTGGACTTTAAGCATAGATGTGCCAGTAATAATTAACACACAGATCAAAACTAGATTCGGTACTTTAAATTCAGACTAGGGTCCAGGCAACACAACAATCATCTCATAAATGCACTGGTAAAGAGACATAAAGACCATTTTTTTAAAGAAAGTGGTGCAGCCTAATAATATATTTTCATATGTACTTTTCTTGTACAATGTGTGAATAAAAAGAATTTGATTTATCCTACAGAGAGTGCTGGTCCTGCTTTAATTTTTTTTGCATATACAGTATACAGTATATAATACTTTTTAAACAAAAAAAAGCATTATATAAGCAGGTGCTTAATGAACTGACTGATATATAATTTATATATATATATATATATATATATATATATATATATATATATATATATATATATATATATATATACATACATACAGTATATATCAGTTCATTAAGCACCTGCTTATATAATATATATATATATATATATATATATACACACACACATACAAAATCGAAAAATCTCAAAAAAGAAAAAATAGAAAAAATTACGTCCATTGTCGTAACTACCTATACCTATGCTGCATCATAGTCCCCCTCCCCAACCCACCTTCTACCTTTAAAATATTGTTGCAGTGCTGGCCCGGGAAGTGCGGAGCGAACGCGTCGGGAGGGGGGGGCAGGGCAAAAGGATTGTTTGCGCAGGGCTCCCTAAGTAGATTTTTTTCTAGGATGGCCCAATGCTACCAAGTTACGCCACTGATTACATCCCCAGAGCACATTGGAATTGCTTCATAGATATACACATGTGGTTTTGGAGACAGTTCCTATACCCAGAAGGGGCTGTGATAGGGAGTGTGGTGGATACATAGGCTTAACACTCTGGCACCACACGGATTAAATAAAGATTATGTGTTATTATATTTAACAAATTGGTGTAATTACAATTATACATGTTCATTTCTTGGCACTTACCTCCACACACATGCGTGGACCAATCCAATTTTATGCTAATTATAGCACAGAGGAGGTTAGTTCAATGCAGCAGTTGGAGCATAGTCTCTAGAAATATGGTCTTGCAGAATATTAGCAAATATAATCAGAAAAAAAAAGACTGCCCTGATGAAGCTTTAGCGAAACGCGCGCGTCGGCACTTTATGAATGAATTCATTGTTGTTGTAAAGCACTTAGCACTTTAGAAATGTTATTAATTCCTTGGATGAATTATAATCACACTGAAGTTAATGAATTGCATCTCTGAATTGTTGTGAAGAAAGGAGACAAGTAAACAGCACTTTATTTTTAATAACAATTGATTTATTATACACAGATGAAAATAGATTAAGGGGCAGATTTATCAAGGGTCGAAGTGAATTAGAGGGAATTTTCTAAGTAAAAAAATTCGAAATTCAAAGTCATTTTTTGGATTCTTCGACCATCGAAAAGGATACTACGACTTCAAATTTACTTCGTTCGAATATTCAACCATTCGATAGTCGAAGTACTGTCTCATTACAAAAACTTTGACTTCAATACTTCGCCAAATTGAACTTGCTGAAGTGCTATGTTAGCCTATGGGGACCTTCTATAACCATTTTCTAAGTCTTTATACATCGAAGTAAAATCGTTCGAACGCACGTTAAAATTGTTCGAATCGTTTGATCGAACGATTTTACTTCGATCGCAGGATGTCCAAATTCGGTGAAAAATACTTTGACTTCGATATTCGAAGTCCAAGTATTTCAATTCGATGGTCGAATTTTTAAAGTATTTTACACTTCGAAATTCGACCCTTGATAAATCTGTTCAATAAGATAATTGATTAAGGGGGATAAGCACCTAGCACTTTAATAATTTTTTTACAATTTGAGTCAACTCATTTTTGATATACAGACACAGTGAATTGATACAGGTGAGAGCACAACTCATTAATACAATCAAACTCGATCCCAGGAAATAGTTGGTTTAATCTATAGCAACTATTGGAGGCATGCGGGGTTAATGCACTTCTTTCTTTTTAACAATAAATATACCATTCTTCCCATAAATGATTGACTACTTCACTAGCTGTTGTTGCCCCATTGATAAAACATTGCATTTTGGAGAGATGCTTCTTGGTTTCCTACACATGTTCCTTTTTTTCGCTTGTGGTGTATTATTAAAACAAAACCAAAAAGGGAAATATATGAAATAGTTATCAGTTAAAGGGATACTGTCATGGGAAAAAATTTTTTTTTCAAAATGAATCAGTTAATAGTGCTACTCCAGCAGAATTCTGCACGGAAATCCATTTCTCAAAAGAGCAAACAGATTTTTTTATATTCAATTTTGAAATCTGACATGGGGCTAGACATATTGTCAATTTCCCAGCTGCCCCAAGTCATGTGACTTGTGCTCTGATAAACTTCAATCACTCTTTACTGCTGTACTGCAAGTTGGAGTGATATCACCCCGCCCCTTTCCCCCCCCCAGCAGCCAAACAAAAGAACAATAGGAAGGTAACCAGATAGCAGCTCCCTAACACAAGATAACAGCTGCCTGGTAGATCTAAGAACAGCACTCAATAGTAAAAACCCATGTCCCACTGAGACACATTCAGTTACATTGTGAAGGAAAAACAGCAGCCTGCCAGAAAGCATTTCTCTCCTAAAGTGCAGGCACAAGTCACATGACTGGGGGCAGCTGGGAAATTGACAAAATGTCTACCCCATGTCAGATTTCAAAATTGAATATAAAAAAATCTGTTTGCTCTTTTGAGAAATGGATTTCAGTGCAGAATTCTGCTGGAGTAGCACTATTACCTGATGCATTTTGAAAAAAATGTGTTTTCCGATGATTGGATCCCTTTAAACAAAAGTCCTCAATCTGAATGGCTCCATGAGCTGGGGGAATGGCCACTGGAATCAGAATTACAGAAAGGCCATCTCCCATAGACTTGATTTTATCCAAGTAATCTAAATTTTTCAAAATAATTTATTTTTTCTTTGTAATAATAAAACAGTACCTTGTACTTGATCCCAACAAAAGTGGCCATAGACGTAACAATTACGATCTTTCTTGGAAAAGATCTTTCCAAGAAAGATTGTTTGTTTCAATACCCACGTGTAGAGCTGAATCTTCAGATATACAGGTAGAAACAATAGAATTCTACCTGTATCTGATGATTCAGCACTGACAATGGCTGATTTTTTGGGGCCTTCAAAGGAGCCGATCAAAATTTTACGTCCAGCCGACTGATATCCAAGTCTTCTGCCAATATCGGTCAGCTCTTTTTCCACCATACACTCACTGAATATCGTACAAAAATGTGTTTCGTACAATATTATCTGTGCGTCTATAGCCACCTTAAGATATATTAATCCTTATAGGAAGCAAAACCAGCCTACCGGGAATACTATGTTTTCACAATTTTCTAGTAGACTTAAGGTATGAAGAGCAAAATTACGGAAATATCCAGAAAACTCCAAGTCCTGAGCATTCTGGATAACAGGTTCCATACCTGTACTTGCTCATTAATACTGTTTATACAATGATAAATGATGTCATGGGTTATTGTTAACAACATTTTAGTGGTTTATGAGATACTTTGCATTCACAGTGGGGTAATGTAATAAAATGGTAAATGCTGCCTGTTATGTATTGCTATGGGTAACTATACAAGTAGCAAACTTAAGACCATTTATTAAACTACCCACTACCTAAAAATACCTGAATATTGGCACATCTGAGAGTCAACAACTCTAAGGAGTCTATTTGCTAACATTCAGATTTCCCTTTATTCACAATTCATATTGTTTTTTTTATTTCTCTAAGACTCCAAAACTTCAAGATTTATTAAGTGTAAAAGCCACAAAAAAAACGTCATGCAAAACTTCTCCAAGTAAAAGCAGTTGAGGTCCCATAGAAGTCAATCCTATTGGACTTTTTTTAGTCATTCAGACTTTTAGAGGTTTTTGGATTTTTTTCCATTTGTAATTGTCAGTAAAAATTTAATTTTTAGAAGTTTTATAGATATTCAAGGGGTTTTTTTTTCGGATCGTTCAGCACTTTTTTTCCTTTCATACTTTCTATATATTTTATTAACTTTCATGGCATTAGTGATTTTAGAGAAATACCCTTTGTAATAAAAGGCACTATATTTGCCCAGGGGTGGTACCTAATAGCAACCAATAGGATGTTTGCTTTTAAACAGGTGAACAGGAAATGCTACCTGCTGATTGGTTGCTACTGCTCCTGGGCAAACTTAGAGTGTCTTTTGTTACATAACGCCCATACCCCCACATGTAATAAAAGGCACTAAGTTTGCACAGGAGCAGTAACCAGTAGCAACCAATAAGATGTTTGCTTTTAAACATGTGGCCAGGAAATTCTACCTGCTGATTGGTTGCTATAGGTTACTGCCCCTGGGCAAAATTAGTGCCTTTAATTACATAACCCCAATAGAGTTTAATCGTGGTTTCAAAAAGCTCTAATACCACTAAAATTCGACGTTTAGTAACTTGGCCTCTAAGGTTAACTGAATATGAGAATTGTATAGACAGGTAGGGCTGCTGACAATCTGAGTGTTCTTCAATAGGACCTGTTGAATAGTGATGGGCGAATTTGCGCCGATATATTTGTGAATTTGCTGCGAAATTTGCAATACGGTGAAAAATTTGTGAAACAGTGCCAGCGTCCGTTTTTTGACGCCGGCGTCCCTTTTTTGGATGCCGGTGCACATTCGCCGGCGAAAAACGGACGCCGGTGAATTTCCGCCATGAATTTTCACTAATTTATTTGCCGGCTGCAAATCGCGCAAATTCGTGGCTGCCAAATAAATTCGCCCATCACTACTGTTGAACTGAAAGCCGACTAATAGCACTGTAAAATGACACTCAATATCTAAGCAACCATTACAAAAAGCAAAAAGAACCTCACAACCACCTTTACATGAGACACCATGAAACAATACAGATAGTAAAGGTGACACATTTGAGAAATATGCCTCAGGAACATTTTCTGCCAAAGCTACTTGCATTTAAAATGAATTAAATGTGAAAACAACAAGCTTTCCCAGGTGAGGGGGTGTCTGTCATTCCTAAGAGACATGTCATTGAAAAGATATCAATGAAGAAATGTCTGATGTTGGACCTTCTTACCCCTTTTATCCTGTTGTTTCCATAAACATAGCAATGCATCACCACTGTAATAACATATGAAATGCAGAGTGTTTGCTACAAGAAAATATCTTTCTACGTTCATTGCAAAATGATCTGTAACTGAACCAGGTCTCCCAGAAGCCCTTCATTGTCTGGTTGGCTCAAGAAATATTGATAAAAATACTAAACTGATTATCTCACTTGTAATTCTATGTGTCACACACTATTGCTCAATGCAATTGACTTTGCTGCATTTTCCAGCAGCAGTGGAAAGCTAAGTTTCATTAAATCAGAGGTCAACACCCATTTCCACTAAGCTTTTCTGTGACTGGTTGTGACCAATATACAGTATTTACAGCACTATATAATCCAACGTGTCCAGCGTGGGAACACAGCTTCACTGTTTCTTCCATACAAGGTGAGTGCAGACTATCAGTAATGCATCACTCCTGACTTCATATGATGTATATAGGGAGAGGAATGGATTCTTTTATTAATACTTATATTTTGCAATTCATTTTAAAGGGGAGTTGTCTTGAAAATCTATCTCGAAAATCATTTTAACTTCCTCTGTTGAAAATGTTCTTTAAATGTACCAATTGTGAAATAATCAGACGAGACATTGAAGAGTAACTTTTATTTAACTGATTATTTAAGGAACTGTATAGCATTTCTGAAGCTGAATTGAAGCTTTGCATTTTAGTAATGTCAGGGCTGTATTTTAGAGCTGCTCTAGCTCCAAAAAGACAATGATTTCCGTGAAATAAAGAGCAACCCCAAGACATCACATCCTAGGAATGGCACTTCCGCATCACTTAGAATTTTCAATGGGCAGGTGTCAGTATCACTTTAAAAAAAAAAAACCTTCAAAGAATAAATAAAGTAAAGCTAAATGATATGAAAATAATTGAATAACTTTCTGGATAAAGGGTTTCTGGATAACGGATCCCAAATCTGTATATAAAAACAAACAAAACTGCTGCACTCTCAGGATTTAAAAAAAAAAAATGACCAAAAGAAGTTTATTTGGATTAAAAACACATGCAGAATAGTCAACATTTTGGCCCTATACTTAGACTTTCATCAGGAGAATGTAGAGAAGTAACAAAAAACTTTTTTTACATTTCTGATGAAGGTCTGGGAATAGGACCAAAACGTTGAATACTCTGCATGTGCTCTAGCTAAATAAACTTCTTTTGGTACTTTTTTAAATCTCTTGTAACTGTGGCACCCAGTTATATATGTAGTATATGGTGTGCACTATGTATTGTATATATGGTATATATATATATTATTAACATGTCATATATATTGTAAGTGTTAAGGAAGTGGTTGTCATTTGCACCACTCACTTCCTTCGAATCAGATCTCTCTATAAAAGTTTACACTGAGGAATGCTACAACGTTTTAGGTTTTTTTTATATAAAGTTCTTGTTTTTACCTTTAGTGCCCCTTGTTACAATGGATATCAATACTCTATCATTACTTTAAATCCATCTTTTTTAATTACTATGAAAGTAGACTGGTTTATTCTACATCCAATTTATTTTACAAGTATTTTTCTGCTAACTTTAATTGTATTGTGTTCTGCAGGAATTCTTATAATGGAAAGGATATATTATATCACACAAGTTGCTGTTGGCCTTTTAATCTGCTTCTCTGTGGTGTCAGCTCAAGGTAAGTTCCAGTTAATGATATGGCAGTGTAAGGGTCATCTAAAAGTTAATTTTACTAGGCAGATATGATGCCCTGTGTTACATGGTAATTATGGGTCTAAGGAATCTCTAGGATGAGATTTTGGATAATGTAAGATTATTATAACATTTTTAGTATACTTGTGGCATACTGCATTTCATTACAATGTACTGGATTGTAAATGTTTCATTAGATGATTAAATCTCACTATAATTATATATCCAAGGCTTCATTCTGTACTTTCGTCCTTAAACCTATAGCAATGTATAAGGGTGTAACTTACTGAGAGCTCAGATTCTTCTTTCTATGGACAGTTACATGTACGTAAGAGCTAATCATATCTACAGATTTGCAGTAGGCAATAAAACAACATCACTGAAAGAGGACGGTGCTGCTTGTGCTTCTGATGGAAAATGTTTCAGCAAAGACAATTAGAATGGCAGCTACAAATATTACGTATAAATAAATATTTAGTTCTAGAACATATTGCAATGTATTCAACAATGTGAACTTGCTTTAAAGTGTTAATATGGGAATGTAAATTGATGTATTTGGTGAGCCAAAAAGAAACAGGTGCTCATTCCACTTATTTGTTGCAAGCACAGAACGTACAGGTCTAAGTGGAAAGATTTGTTTGTATTCAGTACCTGTGTGCTCAGTTGATGGGGTGCTTGTGGCTTTGAGTGCTACCTATTGAATTCTGAGTCAAGTGCTTATTTGCATTCATTTGTTCTGTTTGCTGTCTCAAGCAGTTACGTTAATGACATTGTGTTCCCAAATATTTATACTCTTGTCTGCAGCTTCCCACAGTTGTTAGTCTGACTTTGATTTCTAATACTACTTCTTGTTGTAATGTGTTTGTGACATTGTGGGTTTGTTTTAGTGCCATTCATGGGCAGTACAGGTTGCTGAAAGGGGCTGGTCACCTTTAAATTAACTTTAGCATTGTGAAGTTGCAGTTTGTTTTCATTTTTTATCATTTGTAGTTTTTGAGTTAGTAAGCTTTTTAATGGTTTTATTTAGCTTCAGCAGCTCTCCAGCTTGCAATTTCAGCTATCTGATTACTAGGGGCCAAATTATCCTAGCAACTATAAATTGATTTGAAGAAGAGACTGGAATATGAATAGGAAAGGCCCTGAATAGAAAGATGAGTAATAAAAAGTAGCATTAAAAATACATTTGTAGCCTTACAGAGCAGTTGTTTTTAGATGGGGTCATTTGAAAGCTGGAAAGAGTCAGAAGAAGGCAAATAATTCAAAAGCTATAAAAAAAAAAGAAAACAATGAAGGCCAATTGAAAAGTCGCGTAGAATTAACTATTCTATAACCTACTAAAAGCATGCTGTATATAATGTCTATGAACTTCTCTGTGTGTTTGACAGGGTGCATTTATTTCAGCTCCCAGTAAGATGTGCCTAAAGCAAATAAATGCAAAAATAATCTATTCCAGTAGGGTTTTAAACTAGGACAATCTAGATCATGTACCCAGGGCACTTGTAAAGGAACATTCTATTGCTGTTTCTGTAATAAGATTTTTAGTAAGAATTTCTGTTAGAGCTACACAACTTGTGCCATTCCAACTGTTTCTGGACTTCTGTTCCAAGCATGCCGTCAGCAGCTGAAGGTTAATTGCAGGCTGGATATCCCCAATATAATTTTTTATTTGACAAATTGACATTTTAACCATTCTTGCATAGCCCTGAGCAAGAAATTTGCTTAAAGTAGTTTTGGTACCCCTGCTGCCCCCTCCTACTGTGCCTCCCAGTAACAGCGAGGAGGGTCTCCCTCTGCAGCCTGAGTTGTTCTGCTCCAATTCCAGCACAAAGTCAACCCTCTAGTTCAGTTTTTGAAATGAAATATACCCTATAGGACTTCATAGAATGCTTTATCCCCCTGTTCTGAACAGTGAACTGCCAGCGTAATTATAGATATACTGTACAGTAGGTGAATATATACAGTATCTATACACTGTAGTGGATGATGGCAAAACAACATTTACTTAGCCCCTGAGAGAATGGAGGAAAGATAACCTCATTTTGGAAAGTTTGATGTTGGCATAACATATGTCTATAATCACTGGTCTTAAATTTATGGGAAAATGTAAGCATTTCAGAATTTGTCTCGTTTTTAATATGCCTTAAGTGGGTGTGTTATAAATGACCAAAGCTTTTTAACTGCGCATTTGTACGGCTTGTTGTCCTTCTGTATGTTTGTCTTGGCCCTGCCGGCTGACTGTGAGTGATTGCTTAGGAATTATCTCAGTCTTGTTTTATACAAACCTTAAACAAGACTTCAGGCATACCTTCAAACCTAGAAAGTATGTTATAAATGGCTTACATATGGTTATGTAACAAAATCAAACCCCTTTTAATGATTAATCCCAGCAGTGTATTATTACTCATAGACAGAGAATTTCACTTGATTGCTATACTGAGGGCAGAATTATCGTAGGTGGTATTGTTTTATGGTATAATTTAGCATTTGTTCCCATAGATCAAATGCTTTACCCATCTCTACTATAGGCCAAATTGCCCTGACTCTGTCTGGATCCAGGGTCACACTAAGTTGCTGCCTGCCCTGATCTCAGCCTGTTTATAAAATTCCCCTGTCTGCCATTTGTCCTGAACTTTGGCCAAGACTCTGGTGTCATTTCCTGTCTACCCCTGTTACTCTGTTGACAGGCTGTTTTGTTACAGTGGTCCTGGCTCCGAAAGTCTAGTACTCCAAAAGAGTTTTGTGAACATGGTAATTCCTGCCAGGGTTTTTACGCAAAGGAATTAAACTTCAGTTTCACCATCAGCTATTTTCCTTTAGTGCAGACTTCTTTTTTTGTAGTTCAAGGAACTCTTGGACCATAGTTCGGACTATACAAACCTTTGTTAGCAATGTGATATCTCTAGCTATGCTATTATGTTCTACATGGTCAAAGGCTTTATCTTTGTCAGTGAAGCAGAAAAAAAAAATAAATGTTTTTCTAGAATCTCGTTGTGAATATTATAATCTTGTTATCACTAATACTTTCTAGGACTCATTTAACTTCAATGCCAAAAATGTATGATTACAAATCAGGAAACATACCATATGTGTGATGCTTGGGTCCCTCACATATATAAAAATCCTTTATGTGTTCCTACTATCTCTTAATGATTCCTAAGACTTCCCTTATAACATGCTAATTTTTGTTGGAAGATATAAGTAATTTCTTATTATCTTATTATTAATTTCTTATTATCTTATTGAAAGCATCTATTGTTTTTTTCCTTTGTGTTGTTTTTATTATATTGTTTAGTCATTATAAGTTGTTTGAGTTGATGTTCTTCAGAATATGTATGCTGGTTCTTCAGAACTTTACATTCAGCTGGACATATCTTTTTCTAGTCCAACCTTTGCTGTCCTTTTCTCCAAAGTATTAGCAGTCAATTTACCTTGCTCATGTTCTTGTCCTGTTTGGGATGAGACTTGTTGCTGCCTCGCCAATGATGTCTTCAACTTCTGACCATCATAAACTTGTAGTCTGTGTCTAGTTAGTCTGATGGCATTTTATTAGAACCATTTTATGGTTATGAGAACCATCTATAGAGTCATCTCTTGGATTGTTGGATGAGGGTATTTGTTATGACTCAAGAATTATCTTGAAAGAGGTCAACCAGTTCATCACCAAATTCATTCAAGACCAAACCTGCTAGTTAAATTGTGGCAACCAGTCTTAGCATTCCAGTTATGAATGATGAACATTACATTTGTTTTTGTTTTTTTGGTGCTGTGTCTAGAAGGTGCTACAGATCTTCAAAGAGCTATTCCAGTTTAACCTCTTCCACATTAGTTATTGTGTATGGTATAACTCAAACTACATTTTAATGAATATGAGGGCTATTTAGGGACTCCTGCAAATACCATGTCTGTAGTAAAATCTGGTGATTGTCTGATGTGAGGTTACCTGTCCCAGTCCATTGACGTTCTTTTATTCTAAAGTTGTCGATTTTCAATCATAAACCTCAACTTCAACCACATCATGTTAGTGGTTTATAATTGTTTTCCTCTATTTTTTGCACTCTAGATAAACTCTTAAGTAATCAAGTAACATGCACTACTTGTACTTGCCCTCTCTTCCTCCCCTCTAATACTTTGGACAGTTTCTAACCTAAGAAACTCTATGGTCTATAGGATTTAGCAGAAAAATACTGGAGTTGGCTGCCGATCATTCTTAAACTATGTATAGTCCGTGTTTAACTAACATTTGTAAGTCTATTCCCACTAATCAGAAGGAGGAATCCTCTTTAAAACCACTGTTCCACAAAACCTCTCCTTTGCTCCATCCACTGGGTAGTGTTATCTTATTCACTCAGTCATACAAATATTTCTTCAGATGTTGACACACAATTTCTTCAGCAAAATGGCAACAGACCTTCAACTAGTAATTTGCTTCAGACCTCAGCCTGGTCACCTGTCTATGACCATTCAGCAATTCCCAACTTTAATTTTAGCCAAGATCCTTTCAATGTTTGTGAAGATAATCATTTTCTTTCAGCCTGCTGCAATTCAATATAAACAAAGCATGTGGTTGTGTCTGAGCAAGCATAAAAGTATGGGAAATAATGCACATGGTTAGCAAATTTTAATTTCATACAGATATATGTGTTATTTAACATTGTTTCATTTTTTTGATTCTTATTATACAGCGAGCTGAATTCCGCACACTTGTAAAAGTGTTGTTTATGCTAATTTGTTTCTGTCCAAAGCCTGGCCATGAATTATATTATAGAAGTAATGAATTAAGGTACAATAGAGTTGAATGCAGCATATTCCAGTCAACTGAGATCATTAAGATACTTGTAATACTTTTATTTGCACTGTATGTCAGTTTGCTGGATGGTGCTTTGGAATGCTGTATCTGATTAATTCATTACTGCATATCTTCTGGGTTTATTATTTTTAGTTAATATAAAACTTTAACCTTCAATATTATTATAGCATGAAAAGGTTACATAAATCCTACAATAAAACTACATAAGCAAATGCATAGAAATATTTTGCTGTGTCACATCCAGAGTGTCCTTAAGATGGGTAAACACATGCCTATAACATTAACCAGTTTCAAACCAAGGGTCTTGCTACTTCTCTACTAACCCATATCAATCAACCAGCAGGTACTGTAGCTTTTACTGGTCAGCTATTTGAGAAAACACCTTTGGTTGGTTGCTATGCGTTTCTAGATGTTGGGAAACAAGAGCTTACCCCAAAACCATCTGACATGTGCCTTATAATAAGCTGATTTCTTAACTCTTCTGAGATTTAAATTCTTGGTTTTTTGTAAATGAGCCTTGGCAGAATGGACATAAAAGCTCACCCACCTCATCTAAATGTTTGGTAGAGAGTGGAACTTATTGAATCAGGGCCTGTATACAAAATTAGGTCCACCCTCTTTATGACGATTGGGCCTAACGATTTGCCTGTGTTTACCCAGCTTAAGTCTGGTGTATGCATTTGACAGATGTTTTGTAATTTTAGGTCATGTCTCTCTTTAATTATAGGTGAAGGAAGCTGTGTTGGGAGATGTGGTGAAGGGTATTTTCGAGGGCATTCTTGCCATTGTGATTATAACTGTATGTCTTATATGGAATGCTGCCGGGACTTCAAGGCAGTGTGCACAACAGGTAATGAGAACACTCAAAGAGGTTTCCAAGAGCTCTGGTTTTAGAGTCAATATGGATACTTCAGTTGTACACTAATTTGTTTCTAAGATTACTGCTCCCTTACTTACAGTACTACAGGAAGATTATGTTGAGGTGGGCTAATAGGTAGCAAAAATACCTTTAATTTAAAATAAATACAATTAAAGCCTTATACAAATAGAAGATGTTCACATGCCAAGTGGGTTGGAGACAGACAAATGACTTCTTATACCTGTCCATCTAATTTAACCATATAATGCAACTTGCACATAGACTTTTTTGACATGAAGAGATCCAGTTAGTACCAAGTACTATATGACTCCAGACCAAGCAATGGAGTCTACTACTAATATACAAAAAGCAAAGAATATACAAATTGAACACAAATATATCGATTCATATCTCTTTACAAGACGAGGTAATGACCAGCTAAACAGCAGATAATGCTTGTGCCATTATAGGCAGTTATAAAACAATTATATAACAATGAATGCAGGAAATACCCAGAAATATGCTTATGGCCACTGTGTAAATACAAGTAAGACAAATAAAACAGGTTGGTTTCATGGTAACCTAGGATGTTTATTTTTTAACATATTTTTGCATTGAACACTGAGGGGCACATTTACCTAGGGTTGAATATCGAGGGTTAATTAACCCTCGATATTCGACCGTCGAAGTAAAATCCTTCGACTTCGAATCTTGAAGTCGAAGCATTTAGCGCTATTCCTCTGATCGAACGATCGAAGGAATAATAGTAGGAATAAACGATTCAAAGGATTTTAATCCATCGATCGAAGGATATTCCTTCGATCAGAAAATTGTTAGGAAGCCTATGGGGACCTTCCCCATAGGCTAACATTGGCCTCGGTAGGTTTTAGGTGGCGAACTAGGGGGTCAAAGAATTTTTTAAAGAGACAGTACTTCGACTATCGAATGGTCGAATGGTCGAACTATTTTTCCACTATTCCTTCACTCGAGATAAGTAAATGGGCCCCTGAAAATAATACTTGGTCAAAAGGATGAATACATTTGAATGTGTTTTGAGCTGAATAGCAAATCACAGGATCTCCACCCAGCTCAGCTGCAAAGGGTACCCTAGGATCTGCAATTGGGCAATATGGAAAGTTTTAGGACTATGGAGTATTGGAGTCATTCTAAAATTCTTGTTTTGCTGTAATTGAATCCAATGGAGAGCATTTGGCATTGCCTTCCACAACTTCTTGGAGTCACCTTACAGTGACATGGCTACTTCCACTCCATCCTTAACAAGAACAATAAACACAGGAGCCTACACTGTATATTCTGAAAGATGTCAATTTAGTAATAATTAAAAGTAAAGTAAAAAAAATAAAAGTTTTTTTTGAATGTCATTCTTGATTTCCTGGGAAGCTGAAAGGAATTAATAGCAGGTATATTAAATCCAAAGTTGTAAGACATTTGTCAGGGGGACGTTGGTTGGATTTCCTGATATATACATGGGAACTAACAAAAATAGATACCTTATGTAAACATGGTATGAGACTGGAGCACTGAAATGTACAGCTATTGACCCAAAATTGTGTTGCATGCATTTATTATACTTGAAAACTTGTTCAGCTCAGCAACTTCCTAGAGACTTAGCGTCTCTTTATGAATTTCATGCAGAAAACTCCTGCCGTGGAAGATGCCATGAAGGCTTCATAAGGGGACAGGCGTGTGATTGCGACCCCAACTGTTTGAATTATGGCAAGTGCTGTCCAGACTATGATTCTATCTGTGCTAGTAAGTACTTGTATTTTATACTGATTATGAACATGATCATTCCTCCAGGTACTTTAGAATTATCACTACAAGATACTATAAACTAAGTGAACACGAGCAGATCTTTAGAATATGTGCTGGAATTAACATGGAGTGCTTGTTTGATAAAGTGGCATTTCCATTATTTTTGGTGCATGAAAATAAAAACTGCAGTTTTGTTCAGTAATACAGAATGATTGTTTGCATGTTTTGTCAAAGTTTGATCATAAATATTTATTTACCTGCCATTTAGGCTATTGTCACATCTGGAGTTTTCTATGCTGGTGTTAAAATGCTGTCAGAGAAAACACATAGACAGAAACCAACCCATTCCTTCAGACAGTGTCAGCAATGGTTTTAACTATCACTGTGCACACACAATATCTGCAGTATCATAGGCATTTCTAAAAGATCTGTACTTCTGATTTTTCTGCATAGCTTCCATTTTCTGTCTGATGTGCTAAACTTGGTTGGACTTCCAACTAAACCACACTATTAAGCTTATTAAACTATACCAAACACCATAGCCATACGCATTTCATGCACACAGGGATGTAATAATAGGCCGCCAATATCTTGTATAAAGACCTCAACAACTTCTATGTTTTGAAACTATAGAGAAAATGCTGGAAAATTTCAGGCAACAATGACACACCTGCCCACAGATCATCAGACCACACAATCTGACCCTATTCTATATGTTTCCTATTCCACATGTTCTTAAATCCTTTAAAATGGTCAATCCTCGCAAAAGTCGCAGCTCCAGATGGAGTCTCTCCAAAAGTTCTTCAAATATGCGCAGATCTTCTGGCCGAAACCTACACAGACATCATCAATGCTTCCCTTAAGCAAGCCTTAGTACCCCACTGTTTCAAGACCTCTATGACTACACCTGTTACATAGAAGCCGATAATCGAGGGCCTCATTACTAAAGACCCATAGCATTAACACCAGTTGCTATGAAGTAGGGATGTACCGAATCCACTTTTTTGGATTCGGCCGAACCCCCAAATCCTTCATGAAAGATTAATTAGGGGTGGGAAGGGGAAAACATTTTTTACTTTCTTGATTTCTTACAAAAAGTCACGCAATTGCCTTCCCTGCCCATAATTTGCATATGCAAATTAGGATTCGGTTCGGCCAGGCAGAAGGATTCGGGCGAATCCAAATCCTGCTGAAAAAGGCCGAATCCTGGCCGAATCCCGAACCAAATCCTGGATTCGGTGCATCCCTACTATGAAGTGCCTTAAAAAACTGATTAACTAATTCTTAATTAATTAATTAGTTACTTATTATTGTACTCTGTAATTATATATATTATATTGCAAAAAATCTAGTTGCGTCTTACTGCCTTATGCTGCACAAGAAATTCAGATGTACTTTTAGCACAAATGGCAATAAACAACTACTTGATTTGACTTGAATATGGTTAAGGG
The DNA here is from genome assembly GCF_017654675.1 of Xenopus laevis. NCBI lineage: Eukaryota > Metazoa > Chordata > Amphibia > Anura > Pipidae > Xenopus > Xenopus laevis. Next base: position 117,469,070 of record NC_054377.1, on the reverse strand, counting down.
CCTGTGCGCATGAAACATGTAACGCTATAGTGTGTCCTACATTTTGGACATAAAGCTCTACTTTTCCATTAAATTGCTTTTTGTGGGTTTTGCTTAAGAGCCTGATTAATCTAGTTTGCCTCCCTAAGTAAATCTGGCCCAGAGCACCCAGACCCCATGTCTCTGATGAGACCCCCTTACTGATCAGACCACTTCTTCCTTCATATTTACCTTGTGTTTTTATAAAACATACCCTTCCTGAACTGATTCCCCACTCAACCATGGATACTGCTCCACCAAGATCACATAAAACGACCTACTTTAGTTCTACCTGTGCAACAGTCTCAATCTTTCTCTGCTACTGATACTGGTATCTGTGGGATTTAGATTTTAGTTCTTATTGTAGGTTATTTAAGAGAGCTGGCCTAGTTATGTGTTAAAGTTGAAGGTTAGAAAATAAAGTATTGGTGATTGCTTTAAGGGTGTAGTTGGTGAACCAGATTTTTCTAATCTGGTTCAATATTTTTCCCTAGCCTACATACATATATCCATCCAATATGCTTTGTATATCCTTTTTATCCCTAAAACAAAACAAGCAAGCCCCTGGGAATCTTCCTGTTCCATAATGCTGGTGGTGAAAAGCACATTTGTTTCAAAATGTGGAACGTTCTGTCAATTTATTGAAAAACTATATATATATTTATATACAGCAGTAAAAAATATTTTTCATAAAGGCACAGAATTATAATGAACACATATGAATTAATCACATAAAAGTCAACCAGCTTTTATATAAATATAATCAATAAATTATAAACAAAACATTTAAGCATGTATTTTTTATTGGGATATTTTCCTTATTATTTCTGTAAATACAGAACCAATTCAGAGACGCTCGCCTGCCCCACGACCCCCTGAAGAGAGAGGTAATCTACCTGATAAGGAACAAGATACTGAGAAGGAACAAGATAAAGTGCCACAAGGTAAATATTATTATTAGCATTTCTAAGAAGTCCACATCTAAACATCAGTTAGAGGTCTCTCATGCCCTATTTATAGGACTATGGAAGTCTTCAGTGACTTTTATTATCCTTATTTGGTTATAACGGGAAGATGGTGTATTAAAATTATTTCTTATTCCTATTTTCTGTGTAAAGAAAATAGACTAGGAGAATAAAGAGGTTAAGTGAGGGGGAGAAGTAAAAAGTGTTTGGAGTGTGGGCCTATAGTTTAATGTTTTCTGGTTTTGCTGGTTTAGTACAGTTGGCATCTCACTGACTTTTAGGTGTTACTAGAATCCCTTAGAATCTTAATGGTCTATGACTTATTTCATTTTTTATATGAATCAGATACAGATCAGAGAAATGGAGATCTGCCAAGGAAAGTACCTAAAAAGCCTACTAAAAACAAAATTGGTGACAAAATAGATGGTTCTGATCAGCAGCCAAAAGGTAAAACTCCTGAAAATTACAAAATAAGTGTAGGTTGTTTTAAACCTGCCTTTCTTAAATGTTTCTAAAGAATCTGAATGATTTTGGAGGAGGTGAAATATGAAACGAAGAAGGAAGTATGCATATTTATCCATAAGATATTATTCATCTTGCTTAATACCAGCATATAGCACGTTCCATTGGACTATTTATGAGAGATATTTTTTCTGGAAAAGGGATGGCTTAGAGTTTATCTGCTTTGCTGGTAACACTGGATCTCCTGGTGGTTACCATAGTTTAGTTTTCTGTAACACTGACCATCATAACTAGCTTATATATGATCATGAAGGATTTCTACAGAATCACCAATGGTTCCTTTTACCAACACACAATTAAGAGCTGTACTCCTAGGCTTTAGAATCTTCCCTCCCACTCATATGACTTTTCTGTTGCTTACACTCCAATAAGGACAACCTTTACCATTGAAATGGTCATTCCATATAATACCCAACTCCTTATTGACCAGCATTCCGAGTTACAGTATGTAAATCCGGCCCTGATTGCAAAGATAATATAGATTGGAACCTTTTAATCTGTGAAGGAAATATGTAGGTTTATGTGAAGTCACCTTGTCAAGGGTCCATCAACTTCTCTTGTGCTACTGTGTTTTGCATAATATTCTGGGTGTGGCATTAAACCGCATAAACTCTGAACACAGGAGTTTTGAAGAAGAGGAATCCAAAGAAAGAAAGGATCATGGAAAAAGAAGGTACAGATTAGTCTTAGACATGAATGTATCTCTAATGTTTCACATTATGAGATGATCAACAGCATTCACCTATTAGACATTTTTTGGGTAAAAATGTAGTTTATTTTATTTAAGGCATATATCATTCTTCACTGGAACATTACACTTCTTGGTAGTCATCAATAAATTGAAGTATGTCACCTTGAGACAATGGTAATTTTCACTGTATTTACTTATAGACCTAAAGGGAAGCAAACTATCCTCCCCTAAAAATCCTTTGGAAAAAAATCCCAAAAAAACAAGAAAGAAGAAACATAGGAAAGTTGTAGTTGCAATGGAAGAAACAGGTGAACAATCGACTGGATTTATGGGGGACATATATAAATAAATTATGTATTCCCCACATAGTATACTAGTATATGCATTCAATTTTTTTTATCTATATAAATCTAATACATGTATAACTGAGTATAAAAAGAGTTCATTCTTGCTAACTAATCTTCCAGTTATTCCAACCCCCCATCTGTCTTTACTAAATTCCACCTATTATTTATTAAACTATGCAAGCCGCACTCTCTTTAAGTTAATAGCAATGAGATAACCACACTGACATGTAATGAAATATTATAACTTGTATTTGCTTATAGACCTAAAAAGGAACAATTCATCCTCAAAGCTCTCTACTAAAAAGTCTATGAAAAAATATCCCAAAAATTCAAGAAAGAAGAAAAATAAGAAAGCATTAATGCCAAAAGAAGACACAGAAGGTGACTAAATAGGGGTTCACCAGTAACTATATATGTATATATACATATACATATATCTCAGCTCCTCTTTTCACTTCTTAATCTTACATGGTGGCATTGGCCACTACGCGTGTGTTCCGTCTGTCCTCTTGACTTCTTGTGCTCAGTATTAAGCTCTCTATGTAATAATAAGCATTAACTCTAATCCAGATGCCAACGAAAAAGCACCTTCCTCTCCAAGTTTAAAACCATCATCAAGAAAAAAGAACAAAAAAAGGAAAGTTAAAATTACTACCGTTAAACCAGCAAAAAGGAGAAGGAAGATTATAATACAATATGAAGATGAACCAGAAGGTATTTAGGAAAAATGGGCATGTTTGGGGGTAGAATTTCTGCCCACAAAGAACACAGATTTGAGCAAAACCAAGTACAGCTCAGATCTCTGTGCCCTAGACCAACCGGTACTTTGCTTGTCCGTTTTTCTATGTTGTACTCTGGGTTCGGTGGGCAAAATATTTTGTACCCACAGGTTATTTTATATTTGGCATATGTAACTAATAAACTCAAACTTGAGTCATTTTGTGTTTTTTTTCTCAAAGCCATTCTTGTTTTGTGTTCCAGAGCCTGACCAGGACTCAACAACACCACCCCCAAACGTCATAACCCCACAACCAGTGAAAGAGAAAAAGCAACCACCTAAAAAACCTAAAATCCCAAAGAAGAAACCCAAGAAACTTGTAGAGACAGAGGAGGACATTGAAGGTATTTTTAATACCAGTTTTGACAAAATAAAATATATAAACCTCAGAAAACTGATTCTGTACTGTTATTGGCTACACGTGCCTCAATATCATTGGTGGATTGTGAACAACTCAGCCTATGTGCAGTTTCGATTAGGGTTTTGAGGAAACATTTTCCAATAATCCTTATATATCATAAATACAAAATGCCATTTATAGAAATAATGTATATATTTTTAATGTTTATGTTTTTCTTTTTAATAGAAACAGAGGAAAATGAGACATCATCTATGTTTTCTACTACTCGGACGAAGGGGACCACAATAAAACGAACTAGAAAAGACCCAAAGAAAAAGAAGCCAAAAGATAAAAAATTGAATCCAAAGGCAAATGCAACAGGTATACAATGACGACTCACAGTTGAAGCCCAGTTGAAGCGTCAGTATTGCCGTGCACAGAAAAAGTGTCGCACATCAAAATTATTCAGACGCCCATTGACTTTAATGCATTTGGACCAAATATTCACATGTATAAAAATTTACACCTGCGTCAAAATTGATGTGCATCAAAATTATTTTGACTACCATTGACTTCAATGTGTTTTGCAAATTTCGCTGTAAATTCCCCACAGAATCGCCAATCACTAGTCACCAATATTGAGATTTGTGGTGCAACTTTTCTCAGCAAAAATCCTTAGTGCATAAAGTCTTGTTGTCTTGCCAGTTGCCATGATGCAGGATTACTGGGAATGATGCCAATACTTTACAGGCCAACTTTGTCCACTATATTATGGCATTTTTATGGCTATTTAATAAATTATAAAGTTAGTTACATTAAAAGATATCTAAGCTATTCAGCATACAGACTACATTTAAAAAGTAAATTTGATTCTATTCAAGGAACAGTAAAGAAAGTGTTTTTAAATAATTAAAACATAATGAAGTGTTTACTTGCACTGCTAAAAATGGTGTGTTTGCTTTAGAAACTCTACTATAGTTTATACAAAAAAGCTCTAGTGTAGCCTTGGGGGCAGCCATTCATGTTGAAGATGAGTTCTGTAGCATACTGTACAATAAGTTTAGCTCTTAAACAGGAAACTAAACCCATTGTATTCTATGGACATTATCTGTAGTGATGGGCAAATCTATGCAGTTTCGCTTCACCGACAAATTCGCGAATTTACAGAGAAATTCATGAAAAGGCGAAAAATTGGCGAAACGCATTGAAGTCAATGGGCGTCAAAATAATTTTGACGTGAGCATCAATTTTTATACGCATGATTATTTGGTCAAAATACATTAAAGTCATTGGGCGTCTGAATAATTTTGATGCTCAACTCGCGTCAGGCAAATGTATTCGCCCATCACTAATTATCTGCTATCTCTTATGTAACCTGTGCCATTTAGTCCTATTTCAACTTGAATGGCTACCTCCATGGCTACACAGCAGTGTATTTATATAAACTATAATTGTGTTTATGAAGCAAATACACACCAGCCTTCATGCTGCTATATTATATAGTGACTAAAGTACCCCCTCTTGTAAAATATAAGGATATTATAAGTTACAGAGGAGTTCCATGACCATATAAAAACACGAGGCCTCCAGCCTCATATTTTGCAACACTTTATTTATTATAATAAATAAATTTCAGTGAGTCATGTGACAGAAATGTCATCACTAAGCTTCGATTATAACCGCTGACATCACTAAGCTTCGATTATAACTGATGACATCACTAAGCTTCGATTATAACTGATAACATGGCTAAGCACCATTTATAAGGATATAATTTACAGGATATTCATGGCTCTTGGGTATTATAATATTATATGTAACATTATAATAATTATGAGTTTATTATAATTGTTACTCTATGAAAATTCACTTACTAATTGATAGACCTCATACCAGGCAACTTGATATTTGCTCTACAAAATATTCTTTTGGTTTGAGGTGTGGATGAGAGAGTAAGATGGGAAGAGAAAAGATGATTTGTCACATAGGAACACTACATATACTGTATGGAAATGCACTGGAAGGAGGAAGGCAAGAAATAACACTGTGGCTATGTGTACCAAGGCTATTTAGACTAGAATAGCAATGGAAACACCGAGAACAGAACTACAAATCTTTACAACATTAACAAATATATTGAAAATTATTTTGTGACCATAGTATTTTAAATCATGAATACAAAGGAAATGTGCAGGAAGAGGACAGTCACCAAATCCCTACAGTCTTGAGTGCGAGACGATGCCAAGGCTTTTTGAATATTATGCAAAGATATAATAATAACAATTATAATAATAATGAGAGGAGAATTATCTTTCTCCTTGATAAATATACCCCTTAGTACACATGTGGCTATAATTTCTAATATACTAACATGTTCCCATTTCCAGAACCAATTAAAGAAAGTTTCACTCCTTCTTTACCGCCACCTCCTGACAATAATGAAAATGCACTAATGACACCCCAAACTCCACGTGTTGGTGATGATATTGAAGATCCAAATGGCTCAAAGGAAGGTAATGACAGTACCAAATTGTTGGCTAATATTGATTTGCAACACAGCCAAAAAATAGGGCTGTGTCAAAAACATATCAGTATAAAAATATAGCCTTATGTGTTAATCATAGGCTTTAAATTAAGTATATATCTGTAGTGCAAAACACGACCCACTCATCAAAATCAATTTGGAAAAAGGTATTATTTAATATGAAAATTTCTGCATTGCTTTAGTGAACAAAAAACATAATTGGTAAAAAAGTATTCTTTTAGTTCATGTGATTTTATGAGGTTAATATGATGCATTTACTTTTTAATCTTACTGGTCTTTGGTGGGCTATCTCAATCATACTAATTTATAAATCTAGAACATTGGTTTTAGAGCAGAGGCACACGTGGAGATTCGGGGAGATTAGTTGCCCGGCGACAAATCGCCTCTTCTTCGGGCGACTAATCTCCCTGAACTGCCTTCCCCCACTAGAAACTAAATCGCCGGCAGGCTGGCACTCGGATCGCTTTGTTTTCCGAAGTTGCCTGATGAGGAAACTTCAGGTGACTTCGGAAAACGAAGCACTCTGAGTGCCATCCCGCCGGCGATTTTGATTCTAGCGGGGGGAAGGCAGTTTTGGGGAGATTAGTCGTACAACAAGAGGCGATTTGTTGCCAGGTGACTAAACCTCCCCGAATCTCCACGTGTGTCTCTGCCCTTAGGAGGGTCTAATTGCATGTGCACTGTATAACTATTTACACAATGTCATCATTTATTTTACATTTTTATTGTTTCAGATTCTACTGATAACCCACCCTCATCAACTACTCCAAAGACTGCAAAGAAACGGTCTCCACCTAAGACAAACAAAAAAGAGATAAATAAAAATCAAGAGAAAGATGGTAACCAAATAGAAATCGCCAATCTATTATGTCACCCAAAACATATAAACAATTCATTAAACTTTGGCAAAAAATCTAGGCATTTAATGACTATCCATTTATTTAATTTCCTCTGCTTTTTCACAGAGCTAACGAAGCAAAGCAATAAAAAGAAACCTTCACCTGAAGATATAAAAGGAAAAGAGAAGACTAATCCCAAGGGGGAAAAGAAAGGTAGTAATGTGGTATTCACGTGAAATATAAAATACACAGATCTGAAGGAAGGGAAAGCAATTTGCATCAATAAGAATAAAAATCCACATCTCACAATGTAATATTGTTCCTTAAACTGTTATTGCATTGCAAAATTTAATTGTGCATTGCGAATTTTAATTGCGCACTCTTAAAAGTGCTTGAAGGTGTTGTAATCTTTTGGAGCAAAACGACTTTTTCAGTAAGAAGTGTTATTACATTTACTGAGCATTGGCGCAAACTATGAAATTCACAAACAAAAAGCTATATTAAATTTGCACAAAGCTAAATTTGTTTGCGCAAAGGCATAACTTTACGCTTGCACAAAAAGTTACAGCAGAACAGGTTTCCATTATAGCATACTGTATACAAGGATACATGTGTTTCTGCAGATCCTTCTAAGGGCCCAGATACATCAGAAAAAAAGCAGATAAAGAAACCAGTCTCCAGAGGTCCAAGGAAGAGAATAATAAAAAATTTTTTGGAAGATGATACAGAAGGTATAGTAAAAAAACAAACCTTCAATTAAAAAAAGTGTAAACCATAAAGCAGTTGTTCTGCAGATTCTTGGCAACTTGTGGCAAACCTCACCACTGTTACGACAGCTGAGTTTCAGTCAGTAGTAGCAAAGCAATGGCTAGCAAATTCCCAACCTTGGCTCCTGTTGAGTAAATCAATACAGTCCACTAGAATGTATTACATTCATGGGAACCAGTAACGGAACTACAACCTGTTGGGCATGGGTGCAGGCCACCCCCCTCCCGAGCCAATTTTCACTGAGGTGTTACGTGTGAGAGGACCAGAGGCGGGCTCTGAGGGGGTGCGGACCCCGGTGCAGTCGCACCCCCTGGACTACCCCCGGTAGTTCCGCCACTGATGGGAACTGATTTATAGTGCAAAATTGTGTTTAACTGCTGAACGATTAATGGATTCTGACACACAAACCTACGCAGTAAATGCTTTGATAAATGTGTAATTTCATTAACTTTTAAGCTGCCTGGAATCCTTCTGGGTTCTCCAGTTTGATATTTAGTATATCTGACACAGGTTTTAGGCCTTATACTTTTTTTCACCTGGTTACTAGTGATTTGCCCCTAAAATCTGGGACCTTACAAGAATAATTGTGGGTCTTTGATCGTTATTCTGACACATACCACATTCTTTATAGAAGACATTGATAATATTATAGAATTAAATAATGTCATTAAGTTTTTAGGGCACATTTACAAAACTAGATGTAGATTTTGGAATTGAATACCCACAATGTTGTGTTTTTGCCAAAAATACTGTATAGCATTAATCTTGACAAGCTTATTGGGGTTATGTATAAAAGGCACTAAGTTTGCCCAGGAGCAATATCCCAAAGCAACCAATCAGCAGGTAGAATTTACTGGTCACCTGTTTAAAAGCAAACATCTTATTGGTTGCTATGGATTATTGCTACTTAGGAAACTTATTGACTTTTATTACATATGGAGGTGTGCCCCTTCTATTGCAATCAATAACAGTGCTAGCCCCTATTTAGTTGACACTTGTTAGTTGTGTCCAATTGCCACCATGTCTAGGCATGCGCTTGCACACTTAACCAATAATAATCAGCCCACAGTGGAAGAATGTACTGGTACTCTCTGGAAGTTGCTAGGTGCACATATGGGTATCTTTTGTGTACAACATCAATGTAGGATCGATTTTGCTTAAGGTTAAGTGTTTCTTTTTTTACAGAACCATCAAAAATAGTCAACAAAAAGAAACCTCCACCTAAAGACATCAATAGAAAAAAGAAGGTTGATTCAAAGGAAGAAAGACAAGGTACAACAATAAAAAATGTGACAAACTGGAGAAGGGAACAAACTATACATACAATTAGACCATATACAAGAATGCTATACTGCTGCATCTGTAAATCTTAGACATTGTAACTGGTCATAGAATCTTCCTTCCTTAAGGGTTCGGATCAGGGTAAGGAAAGCTTAGATGTTTGGGGAAGCATTGGTTCTGCAAGTGCTCCCTTGCTAATGACTAATTCCCTCAATTAAAGAAATACTGTATGTAATGTGTATTTTAAATTTGCTGAGGTCCTAGCTTTAATGGAGAACCAAATCCTTTATATTATAATCCCCTAACCCACTATCCTACATAGACCCACTCCCTGCTCCCCCCCCCCAGCCTAGGTGTTACCCTCTGTAAATGCCCCTAACTCTTTACTTACCCCTCTTTTCAGATTCAGGGCATTGGAGTTCATGGGTGCCATGTACTTCTCTTCGGTAATCTTCATGAAGTAAGTGGCGTATCGGCGCATGCGCAGTTGGAGCAGTCTGCTGGTTTTTTAACAACTGTGCATCCACGGAAATTGCCAAAGCGCCGGAAGAAGACATGAAGATTACCGAAGAGAAGATGGCGCCTGTGAACTCCGATGCATTGAATCTGCAATGAGGGGTAAGTAAAGAGTTAGGGGCATTTACCAAGGGTACCACCTAGGCTGGGGGGGAGCAGGGAGGGGGGTCTATGTAGGGAAGGGGGTATGAGATTTTTAATATAAAGGGTTTGGTTCTCCTTTAACAATTTGTTTTCTTGATATAAGAAATGTTGATTATATGTAAAACGAATTAGTTATGATTCTGCCTGGCTACACAGCATCAATGATAATGGGAATTTATGGATAATTTTCAAATGAAATTCTGAGTATGTTTTTCTTCAATGTAATACAGTTTGTTTGTCAAATTTCAGCCTCATATTTCTTGTGTAGGGTAATGACCCTAAGACTTATAATACGCAGTTGGTCCACTAGTGCATATATGACCTGTGTGCCATTAGCCTACTATTGTGTTTCAGTGCTACACCATTCAATTTTGAAAAAACTAAATTAGTATAAAAACATTATTATTCTTTCCTTCAGTGTGCTTCTTTATTTTAATCAGAAATTGTGGAAAGCGAGTTCACAAATTCTTCTCAATCATCATCTTCCCGTCGCAGAAGCAAATCAACGACCAGACGGATGTCTGAAAATAATAAAGATGTCAAGAATAAAAATAACAAAAAGATTCCTGGTAAGAGATGATTATTCTCTTATGATATGTGATTATTATGTTAAAGCTCTGGGTGTGCTAAGCATGCAACCCTGCCTATTTGTGACACTTTGTTAAACACCCAGTTTAAATGTTTAAGATTTTTTTGATCTATTGCTCCTTTGTTGCCCATGTGTATTTAATACAAGGTTTCATCTCTGTGGAACATCTTCATACTAAGATTACATTTAAAAACATATAAAATTAATAATTCTTCTACTAGCCTTTCTTAGATGTACTGGTCAAGAAAACATACATTAATTGAAGGTTTGCTTTCTAGATGTAAAGCCTTTAATACCCCCAAAGAGAAAAAAGGACAAGGACTTTCTTCGAACACCTGAACCAACTCCTAGAGATGAAGGCTCTGGAGATGATGGGAGTGGAATGGTCTTTCTGCAGACAACCCCATCAACTACTTCTCTACCTACTTCATTACCAAAAGAAACCTTTTATAGCACAGAAACACCTAAACCTCTATCTACAGATGAACATTCCTTGAAAACTACCCCTGTGATGAACATTTTTACTGACCTTTCAAGCGCTTCTACGGATAAAACGAAAGAACCTTTCAAGCAAACAGAAAATCCTGCCCAACCAACAGAAGATAGCACAAGTAAGGCAACTGCAAATGATGAAAATAATGTGAGAACTTCTATTGCTTTGACAAGTAGACCAGTAAATGAAACAAGTACTGATCCTTCTCAAAATGTAGGCAGTATTTCAAAGCAGCCGCAAATCACAACTAGTAGCGACACAGTGACTTCATTTTATAGAAATATTGACAAAACAACCTTAGTTCATACAAATAATCCACTTACTGATGAAGAAAGGGCAGGAAACCAGAAAGGAAATACAGGGGATTCAAGAATAACTGTAGAAAACTCAACTATTATTAAATGGACACCATATACAACACAATCAATGACAACAGAAGAAATGGATAAAAACACACCCTTATTTGAGGAAGCAAATAAGGATGGATTGCTTATTTATCCTACTGTTTCATCACAGAATATGGAGAATTTTACTTTGTTACCCACAGAGATAAAAATACAACAGACAACTGCTAGTACAGAAGGGAGCATCAATGATGGCTTAACAACCACACATTCTGAAAGTAAAAATTCTTCATTTTCCGCTGAAACCGTGTTCACAGACATGTCAACAACTATTTTAACAACACTGAGAATGAGTCCATCAATGAGCCACCCTGAAACATCAAAAATATCAAGAGGCATATCAACAACAGACTCAACAGTAACACGAGTTACAGATAATGTATCTGGTTTTGTTTTGCCCAGTGAGCCTGATGGAAACAATCCACCGATGGTTTCAAAGGAATACACAGACAGAACTACTACAGTAGTACTCACAAGTGTATCTAACTCCATTGGCCAAAGTTCTGATAATAACTTAAGTGGGCACACAGAACAATTATACACAGCATATGCACTGAATATAACATCTACTGAGATAACACAATCTGGACAGTCAAGTCCAACAAATGAAGTGCCCAAGACAGCTGTGCAAGAGCCAACTCAAGTTCCTGCAGACAGCTCAGCTCTTGTAACAGTGGAAACCAGTCCAGACCATTTAGTTGGGTCTAGCTTGCCAACAGTAGATGCACCACAATCTTTGAGTCCTGCTCAAGAAAATAGCACACGCCAGTCACACAGTTCAACAATGAATAGAGGCTTAAATGGAGAGCTGGCCTCCACTGTTGCAAAACAGCCTTCAGAGATACATACAGGAGACATTGTGACACCAGGTTATATTGATTATATCCATTCTAAACTTCCAACACAAAGTAGCTCCAGCTCCAGTAATTTAGATATAACAGAGCAAACAGCAAGTACAACAGAACACTCATCTCATACATACAAGTCAACAACTGTAAAAGAAAATGAGAGTAGACCAGCTGTCACACAAACACCACAAAAAGATCATTCAGAGATTGCTGTGTCAGCCACTGACACTAGAACTGAAGTTATTTACAGCACACATTCTACACAGAGTACAGAACAATCTACTCTGACTAAGGAAGCACCTTTATCAACAGCTTTAAATAAAGATATAGATAAAGGATATACTAATCTGTTAGATACAAAGGGTAGTGAAGCCCCCACAGAAGCTTCTACTATGATCACTCAACAATTAAATACAAATAATATCTTCAGTCCAACAGTAACAGTAAATCTAGGACATAAAACATCAATTAATGAGGCTACAAGTGAGCAAGCTATAGTAAACACCCCTGAAACAAAACAAAGTATTACAGATATGCCAAAGACAGTTCCAAATGAGAGAAACACTGAGGGTATGGTTAGTGTCAAAACACCTAATTCAGCATTTGTGGAGCCCACACAATGGCAGCATACAGACCAATCATCAAAAGCTCCACAGCCTGTGGAATTAAATGAGGAACGTATACACAGTTCTACTGGTGATACCATTGAAGATCATGCAGTATCTGTTGAAGATATTGGTTCTGCTGCCTCACATTCCACCTCAAGTGCCAATGCTGTTACTTCAGATACAAATACTTTAGGTGCAATCATTTTATCAACACTGTCTTCAGATAAAACTACTCAAACTGAGATGCAAAAGGCTAGCATAACTAGAACGACACAGCTCCCTATCGATTTAGTTGGGTCTAGCTTGCCAACAGTAGATGCACCACAATCTTTGAGTCCTGCTCAAGAAAACAGCACACGCCAGTCACAAAGTTCAACAATAACAATGTACAGAGGCTTAAATGGAGAGCTGGCCTCCACTGTTGCAAAACAGCCTTCAGAGATACATACAGGAGACACTGTGACACCAGGTTATATTGATTATATCCATTCTAAAGTTCCAACACAAAGTAGCTCCAGCTCCAATAATTTAGATATAACAGAGCAAACAGCAAGTACAACAGAACACTCATCTAATATATACAAGTCAACAACTGTAAAAGAAAATGAGAGTAGACCAGCTGTCACACAAACACCACAAAAAGATCAATCAGAGATTCCTGAGTCAGCCACTGACACTAGAACTGAAGTTATTTACAGCACACATTCTACACAGAGTACAGAACAATCTACTCTGACTAAGGAAGCACATTTATCAACAGTTTTAAATAAAGATATAGATAAAGGATATACTAATCTGTTAGATACAAAGGGTAGTGAAGCCCCCACAGATGCTTCTACTATGAACACTCAACAAATAAATACAAATAATATCTTAAGTCCAACAGTAACAGTAAATCTAGGACATAAAACATCAATAAATGAGGCTACAAGTGAGCAAGCTATAGTAAACACCCCTGAAACAAAACAAAGTCTTACAGATATGCCAAAGACAGTTCCAAATGAGAGAAACACTGAGGGTATGGTTAGTGTCAAAACACCAGATTCAGCATTTGTGGAGCCCACACAATGGCAGCATACAGACCAATCATCAAAAGCTCCACAGCCTGTGGAATTAAATGGTGATACCATTGCAGATCATGCAGTATCTGTTAAAGATATTGGTTCTGCTGCCTCACACTCCACCTCAAGTGCCAATACGGTTACTTCAAAAACAAATACTTTAGGTGCAATCATTTTATCAACACTGTCTTCAGATAAAACTGAGATGCAAAAGACAAGCATATCTGGAACGACACAACTCCCTATAGACACTTCACTATCAGTAACAGTGGGATCAAAGACAGGAGACTTGTCTAGTCATAAAATATTAGATACAACCCCCAATATTCACACACTAAACCAACATACAAGTGATTCCAAAGTTGATGTCTTTACAGATCCCAACATAGTAACTGAAGGAACAACATCAACCGGTGGTCAGGAAAGCTCAAGCGCAATAAATAAAACCCCAGATGTTAGGCCAATGGTAACCATAACTGAAGCCTCCCAGATACCAGAAATTACAACGACAGTGGAAAGTACAGCACCCTTAAGAGAAAATACTTCTCCAGCTATGACTTTAAAAAAATGTATGGTGACAACAGAAGAACAAAAAATAGATCAATCCCCAGCAGCCTCTTTTCCTAGTGAAATATCTGAAAAACCAAGATCTTCAGAAACAGATGTACCTACTGAAATTATTAGTATGGAACTTGCCACTAGAGATACAAATGATCTAAATACCATAAGTGATGTGGTTACTGAAGGAGCACTCACAAGTAATTTCAGACTAACAATGAGTGTACCTGAAATCACAGAAAACCCTCCAGTGGTTGTAAAAACAGAAACAGGTACAAAATCTATATCTGTTCTTTCTACAGCAAGTTTGAAACCCATAGATGCACAGAGTATAGGTCAGGTATCTGAAACTTCATACCCTACTGATTTCCCCCAAAAAAGCTTCACAGCAATTGCAGGAGATGGAATCTCTGGCACTAGTCCCATTATTGTGACTGGACAAACCAATAAAGATATTAATAAACTAAGTGAAACAGTACCTAATCTAGAGACCACCCATGACCTTGTGGAACACTTTGAAACTGTAACAAATGCAGATAGAACACTGAATATAGGAAAAACTCCAGATACCCCAGACGGGAAAAGCTTAAATAGATCAGCAAGTGAAGAACACTTGTCTACTATAGCTGCCACTGGAAACAGTCTTACTTTTGGCATAACAGCTTCTCAAATGCCAAATCTAGCAAATGAGAAAGACTCAACAGTAGGAGTAAGTACAGAACAACCTAAGACAGAAATATGGACAACAAGTACAAGGCATACAATAAGTTCAACAGCACAATTATTACCCTACAATTCAAGTGATGCCAGCACAGAAACAATGCTTGATACTTTTAGATCTAGTACTGCATCTTTGGAACAAACCAGGGCTGTCACTGAAGAACTACATGAAGGGCAAACATCACCTGAGAATGAGCTAACTACACATAGCAGTGCAAGTTACACAGACCCCATAATTGGCACTTCATTATATAAAGAAGTTGAACAAAAGGAACATTTGGTTACAGATAAAACAAATTCTGATGTATCCTCATCAGATACATCTTCACCAGCTTCTTCTACAACAGGAACACTTACAAACCAGTCATCATTTTTCACTGCACATATAAATACAGATCAGAAAAGTCCAGAAACATCCACAATAACTTCAAAAGAGCATCACATAATAGCCAACAGTACTGTGAAACATGTACCTACAATACTAGATAAAACTAGTGAAAAATCTGTTCCTTTGACTACAGGTTTAGTTGAGACAACTAGAGGCAATATTATGTCATCTTTGTTCACGGATGGCAAGGAAGGGAAATCGGTATCACCAACCATAGGACCAAGCAAAGTATACACTAGTTCTCTAAAGGCAGATTTAGAGACATCAACAGAAAACATCAAAGAAAGCACAATGCATTCACTTAGTTCACCACAGTCCTCAGTGTCTACAGGGAAATGGGATGAGAATGCTAGAGACACAACTGTATATACAACAAGCACTTCAATATTCTTTAATGAGTTTACGACACTAGAACCAAAGAAAACGGATGTAGTTACAAGTAATGCAAGCACTGAATCTTACCCTCCTAGTAATATGCAGAAAGAGAAAGATCATCCATCCAACACTCCCATTATGACTGATGTAAGCAGTGTCCCCATATCCACTTTACATAAACAGTTAACTAAATATGAGTCTCCAGTAGCTGAGCCACCAGAGTTGAGTTCAAAGCATGCTGGTGTTCCAGACATTACATTTGGACCAGGAGTACTTTTTACAAACATTTCAGCTACAGAAGCCACAGATTTAACTAGACTGAGCAGCCATTATACTATTAATACACCAGAAAGCACAACAGAAACAATCCCAAAATTAAGCAGTGGCACAACGGAAGTAAATACTAGCCTTGAAGATACATTTTCAAAGAGTACCAATAATTTATTTACACCTTCTTTTGGTTTTTCAGTGAACGCAGTGACCACTCTCCAGGAACAAAGCACACCAGATAATAAAACTAACGATAATAGTCATACAACCAGTTCTGAAGGATTGCAGACATCTACCAGTTCCATGCTAAATTCCAGTACCTCTATTGGCCAAACAAATGAGCCATCTTCTAGTATAGTCAGAAATATGTATGATACCCCTAATCAAACAAGTACTGTAGAATATAGCACACTTAAGCTATCTGAAAAGAAAAATGTTTCTTCTGGGCACAGCACAGTGTTTTTTACAACACAAACTATTGTTTCAGTACCTACTAGCAATGCAGTGGAAAGTAAAGAGAATAGTACAAGTCCAGAAGGGACATATGGATATTCATCTCCGACCCCAGGACAAAAAACGGAAGATTTACCAACTTCTAAACCACAACTCACTTCATCTGATGTGAATATATCAGGCAACAGAACATTTGCAGATATTAAGGAGACAACAACTACCAGTTCAACCACACAACCAATGGAAAGTGTTTCCACAACAACACAAGTAAATGTTGCTTCTCTGCAATCCACAGTTAAATCATCAGAAAAAGAAGACAATACTACCAAAGAAGTAACTACTAAGCCATTGCTAACAGAACAACAGACTAACAACCCTTCCGTTTCTTCTGGGCACAGCACAGTGTTTTTTACAACACAAACTATTGTTTCAGTCCCTACTAGCAATGCAGTGGAAAGTAAAGAGAATAGTTCAAGTACAGAAGGGACACATGGATATTCATCTCTGACCCCAGGACAAAAAACGGAAGATTTACCAACTTCTAAACCACAACTCACTTCATCTGATAATACATCTGGCAATAGAACATTTGTAGATATTAAGAAGACAACAACTACCAGTTCAACCACACAACCAATGAAAAGTGTTTCCACAACAACACAAGAAAATGTTGCTTCTCTGCAATCCACAGTTAAATCATCAGAAAAAGAAGACAACACTACCAAAGAAGTAACTACTAAGCCATTGCTAACAGAACAACAGACTAACAACCCTTCCATTTCTTCTGGGCACAGCACAGTGTTTTTTACAACACAAACTATTGTTTCAGTCCCTACTAGCAATGCAGTGGAAAGTAAAGAGAATAGTTCAAGTACAGAAGGGACACATGGATATTCATCTCCGACCCCAGGACAAAAAACTGAAGATTTACCAACTTCTAAACCACAACTCACTTCATCTGATGTGAATACATCTGGCAACAGAACATTTGTAGATATTAAAGAGACAACAACTACCAGTTCAACCACACAACCAATAAAAAGTGTTTCCACAACAACACAAGTAAATGTTGCTTCTCTGCAATCCACAGTTAAATCATCAGAAAAAGAAGACAACACTACCAAAGAAGTAACTACTAAGCCATTGCTAACAGAACAACAGACTAACAACCCTTCCGTTTCTTCTGGGCACAGCACAGTGTTTTTTACAACACAAACTATTGTTTCAGTCCCTACTAGCAATGCAGTGGAAAGTAAAGAGAATAGTTCAAGTACAGAAGGGACACATGGATATTCATCTCCGACCCCAGGACAAAAAACGGAAGATTTACCAACTTCTAAACCACAACTCACTTCATCTGATAATACATCTGGCAATAGAACATTTGTAGATATTAAGGAGACAACAACTACCAGTTCAACCACACAACCAATGAAAAGTGTTTCCACAACAACACAAGTAAATGTTGCTTCTCTGCAATCCACAGTTAAATCATCAGAAAAAGAAGACAATACTACCAAAGAAGGAACTACTAAGCCATTGCTAACAGAACAACAGACTAACAACCCTTCAGTTTCTTCTGGGCACAGCACAGTGTTTTTTACAACACAAACTATTGTTTCAGTCCCTACTAGCAATGCAGTGGAAAGTAAAGAGAATAGTTCAAGTACAGAAGGGACACATGGATATTCATCTCCGACCCCAGGACAAAAAACAGAAGATTTACCAACTTCTAAACCACAACTCACTTCATCTGATGTGAATACATCTGGCAACAGAACATTTGTAGATATTAAGGAGACAACAACTACCAGTTCAGACACACAACCAATGAAAAGTGTTTCCACAACAACACAAGTAAATGTTGCTTCTCTGCAATCCACAGTTAAATCATCAGAAAAACAAGACAACACTACAAAAGGAGTAACTAATAAGCCATTGATAAGAGAACAACAGACTAAAAACCCTTCAGTTTCTTCGTTTCCCAAAAGCACAGTGAAATATGATGTGGAAAAGAGGCCTACTGTGCCAAAAAGTGATAACAGGAACACTTCAAGTTCAAGGGTCATCTCTGTAGAACAGATGGAAAATAAATATAACGCTAACCCTCCTCATTCACTTGACCACTTTAGCATCTGTGAGATGCTTCTTGATAAAGAGAACAAACTTGGAATATCAGAGAGTGACCTCCAGCTCATAAGAAAAATATGTATGGAGATACATTCCAACTTCACAAGTGTAAGTACCCCTTCTTCAGAAACAAAGCTGCCTTCTCAAAATCCTAGTGATAGTCCACCGAAACACTTCACAACCCAATCCAGAGTGGATCAACCAAATGAAAAACTACTGCCCAATAAAACAATCATTCAGATTGTGGAGGAGATCAGCAGGAAGCATTTGCTATTTCCATCTCATAAAACAAATAAATCAGCAGCCTGGATATTGCTGCTTAAGAAAATCAGAAGTCCACAGGGTAAGTATCTTCTTTTAAAATACTACTCTGTGTATCAGAATTGTGATTATCCGCAAAATACTTGGACAAATGCTTTTGATTTAGTCACAAACATTTCCTAAACACAATGAGAACAAATTTTAAAATTAATCACAAAATAGTATTTTGTTTTTTTCCCCAAAAATGCAACAGAATACGGCACTTTTACAGTTAGCACAGAATGGTTTGAGTGTTTACTTTACCTATCAACTAATCGAATAGAGCAGGCAATCGCCAATTTATTAATTCCACACCTTCTATCAAATTATATCCTTCGACCACTGCATGTGCAATAGCAGTCTTTAGTATTTGTAAATCAAAGATCTGTCTTACAAACCAAGTACAATGTGCATAGTGCTTATTCGGAAGCAACTTTTTTTTCTTTTTTCTTTTAATCCAAAATGCAACCTTTTCTTGCAGTCTAATTGCAGTAGCACCCACTGCAAATTCTATGAGATGAACAAGTCAAATTAGCTTTTGGCAAATCACAGCGCATGTTTTTCTGACTGTATTTTTTTAATATGGTGTCAGTTCTGCACAAGTCAGTAGTAACTATAAATGCAACAGACTAAGGGAATAACTGGCAGGTCCCGGGTTAGAAAAGCAGCGATTTCAGAAGACAATGTGATGTTGATCAGCATAATTGTCAAAGGCATTTTGTCACAAAACAAGCTGAACCATGCATCAGACTTTTCCACGGAAAACAACAGCACAGCAATGAAGGTCTGAGAAGAGCAATGTCAAAATAAAAAGGGAAACCGCTTTACAGGAGGTATTGTAGATCCTACCTTGATGGAGATAATTCCAAAATTTCCCATATGTATACTTTAGCATGGGGATTAGTGAAAAAAAGTAAACTAATTTACTGAAATAAATTTAGTGTTGTGTGAGTATTAACTGGAAGAGATACATTAGCACAAACAGCCCATTTCATTTTGCTCAGAAATACTTTACCAAAATGAAATGTTATTTGTTGCACAATCAGTTCTACCACTGCTTGCCAAGACCAACATAAAACTATAAAATCCGCTATATTTTCAGCAGAAAGCCAAGCCTGTCATTTGCAAGATACTGGGAATTTCCCTTTCATTTCTACTGAAAAGGTATTTTGAATCCAAGTCTGAATCCAAAAGAACCACTGCTCAAACCAGTTTGATGCAGTGCAAATTGACTTGGTTTGACGGAGTTGTCTGACTAATTTTCTGGCTGGAGGGAAATATTCAGGCAAGATCTTCTTGCAATCCTATTTTCCCTAGGTTCAAAAAGAAAATCTGATATCCTGATAGGTGCATTTGTAAAGTAATGAGACAAGGGCCTCACCACCTTCCAAGCTTTGCTTGCAACACATTGTACTGGTCCATGGGCCAAATGACTGGATGAATGCAATTTGTCCTAGCACATATATACACACAATTTGTACAATATCTGTTAGTCAATTTATTTGGATATCCAAGCAAAATTTATGCACCAAATTGCTAAAACCTACACCACACACCAAGCACAAGGGGAAAAGAATAAAATCAGCAAATATGGTTATAAGTACAAATTCCTAATCCATCCTATAAAAATTATTTTTTTATAATGCATGGCATGTGTTGATCCCATGATGGCCTGACATCTAAGCACTGTATATCTTAATCCATGTGCTGCTACACTTAGGTTGTGGGCCCTACAGTATATGGCAAAGATTACAGGCTGAATATCTCCCATTTTTAACCCACCATCCAACTTAAACAAATGTTTTAATATTGTAGTTTATAGCATCTCTACGCCAAAAAGTTTAATATTCAACACCTAAAATGTGGCCTAGCCATCTTGCACCAAAAACCTAATCCCTTGGACCTCAAAGCAGATGCTTATTTTTGAATTCCTGGCTTGGAGGCAAGTTTTGGTGGTATAAAAACCAGGTGTAGGCCAAACAGAGCCTCCTGTAGGCTGCTAGTCCATATAGGGGCTCCCCAACTCTTTTTACATTTGAGTGTGGCTCATGGGTAAAAAAAAGTTAGGGATGTCCCATCTTTCACCTTCACAATGGCGTGTGCACAAAGAACTGCTAACAGTAAGGGGCAGATATATCAAGGGTCGAATTGAAAATTCTAATTTGAATTTTCAAATTTTATTTCATGGTCAAAACTTTCAAATTCGACTAGGGAGTTATCCAAATTTGATTCGAGCTTTTTTAAAAAATACAAATTTGATTTTCGAGATTTTTCATACTCTGGAATTAGAATTCGACTATTCGCCACCTAAACCCTGCCAAATTGCTATTTAAATCAATGGGAAAGGTTCAGGGATCAATTTGAAGATGTTTGCAGCCTTCGAATAGAGTTTTCAGGATGTTTCAATTTGCCCAACTTTAAAAAATTTGATTTTAATAGTGAATTTCGATTGGTTGAATTTTGAATTTATGTGAGTTTAGGGGAGTTTAAAAAAACTCACACGAATTTGAAATTCGACCCTTGATAAATGTGCCTCCCCGTGTTTTGCTTTAGATCCCCAGATGAATTTATGCAATGGGCAACCTGTGAATGGAATGACCACACTGCAAAATGGCTCCATGGTAGTTTTTAGAGGTAAGATTCTCAAATGTATGCAAGAACATATTTAGATAAATATATGGAACATAAAGCAGAATGTATAGAACACAAACGAGCATGGGGTTGTTAAAGCTTGACAAACTACTCCTTCATAACAATGTTACTAGATGAGACAATATCAATAAGAAGATACCAAACCATTCTTATTCACCATCCATACAGTGAAAGTCATATTTTGTACACATATACAATGCACCATTACAACATGATTTCTAGTGATGACTTTTGACCCACAAGGTGTATGCATAGGTGTGGTGGCCAAGGATACAAAAAAGGGAGCAGGCTGTAAGCATAAATAGAATTTTAGGAAATGTCCAAGTAGAATCTGTCTATGAAGGTTTTTATACATCCAGGTCATGGTATGGGTAAATCTGCTCAGCAAGTCCAGTTGCTCTATATTTAATTCTAAAAGATGTCTAAGTGGAATTTCTCATTTGCAGTAAAAATCTAACTGCGTTTCATTCCATGCAACTCCAACTACCAAAAATTCAACAACAAGCTTTCATTATGTTGGTTAGAAATACAGATTTTCATAGTAGAGGATTGCAAAGCCGTCACTGAGGCAGCTGGAGATTTATTTATTTAGGTTTAATAAGTGAAAATCTAATTTTGGATTATTTTCAGGTCATTATTTCTGGACGCTGAACCAGGGAGGAGCTGTCAGACAAGCAAGGAAAATCAGTGACGTGTGGGGCATCCCTTCTCCTGTCGACACAGTATTTACACGATGCAACTGTGCTGGAAAAACATTCTTTATTAAGGTGCGGATCTATTTTAGTTTGATTTACAGTCTTTTAGATGTTAGCTTTATCAAACAGGGCTCTCATTACCTCTTATGTTGTCCAGTGTATACACAGTATATACAGTGTCTGCTGTTTATAAATACACAATATTAATTATAGTTGTTAGATATAAAACAGGAAGCGTTGTGTTGGGGACATCCTGGAACTGGAAACAAGATATAGAAAGATTATACGTTTTTCTCATATCAGAACTGGCAAAATTTAAATTAATTTGTTAAGTTGTTAGATATAAAACAGGAAGCGTTGTGTTGGGGACATCCTGGAACTGGAAACAAGATATAGAAAGATTATACGTTATTCTCATATCAGAACTGGCAAAATTTTAATTAATTTGAAAGCAGCCATATTCCATTATTTTCCAAATTTCTCTATCACTTCTGGTGTCACAATATCCTTTGACAATCTTTCAACCGACCCTTGTTTCATGTTTCCCTCTTGTCAGCCTGATTTGGCCCCAAGACTATAAATTTCTTTAGAGACCATCACTTTTCTGAATTACACCATCACTATGGATTTCCCAGGGCAAGTCATATTTTCTATTTATCAATGGTGATTGGTGAACAGTAAGCTGACAGCAGTTTGCCAGGACACTAAAATCCTTAAACACTCAATAGAGCTGTGACCAGTTGCTCATATTCTGTATATCAGAGTAAAGAAAAGAATACCTACTTACAAGAATGGACTGGGTATCTGTGGGGCCCCATCCCCGATTTGTCAAAAGGGTACAGGCCATGAGCAATTGCGTGCACAGAGGGGCTGGGGCGTTGGCTTTTCCATGTGGCAGATCTTGCAGCTAGGGCAGGGTTCCCCCGATGGGGTGTCATTGGGTTTGCCATACAGAGCTGGGGTTGGGGCCCTGAAGTGGCTTTGGATACCCCAGTCCAACACTGCCTACTTAGCTTTAAATTAATCTGGAGGAATGCAAAAATACAGAATAAGAATAAATTTGGGTGAGCCAGAAAAAATCCTAAGCATGGATGTTGCTGTAATAAAAAAAATGTGCCAACTGGATTGTATCATTATCACTCTGATAAAATTTCTGGCATAGTGGTATATAGATTGTAACGGGGAGCATCTTTCAGAAAGTATCAAACATTTGGAGAAGGAAAGAATTTCGGGTCAAGTGCCCTACTGTATAAAAAGAAGATGGAGAGCAAAAGCTATCGAGGCATCTCCCCATCTTCAGGTTTAACTGAACAGTCAGAGTTTCATCATTGGATCAAGCATGCATACAGCGATGGGCTTTGAAAACAGTGACTAGATTGTTTTTGTTCAGAGCCCCTTATTCAAGAAATTGTTGTAGTACATCTGTGCTATCTAGTCAAATTCCAGTTATTTTCAAAATAAATACATAAATAAATGTACTTATTTTTGTTGCAGGGTCCACAGTATTGGCGTTTCACCAATGATGTCATGGACAAGGGATATCCTAAAGAAATTTCCACAGGATTTGGTGGTCTGAAAGGTAAAGTCACAGCAGTCCTATCTGTGGCTGGATTCAAAACAAGACCAGAGTCTGTTTACTTCTTCAAAGGAGGTACGTTGGAATTCTTTAAAACCTGGGATAAACTAGATAGAAGGCTTGGAGTCTAGGCTAAATTGTCACTTTGTACTGTAGCTTTAAATCCTGTACCTGTACAGGTATAGGATCTGTTGTCCAGAAAACCCAATTATTCAGAAAGCTCTGAAATACGGGAAGGCCCTCTTCCATAGACTTCGTTTTAATCAAATAATTCAAATGTAAAAAATGATTTCCTTTTTTCTTTAACAATAAAACAGTACCTTGTACTTGATCCAAACTAAGATATAATTAATCTGTTTTGGAAGAAAAACCAGCCTATTGGGATAATTTAATGTTTACATGATTTTTTTTTGTAGATTTAAAGTATCCCTTATCCGTAAAACTCCAGGTCCCTTGCCTGTACTACTATTAGATGCATAAGTTAGTGGCCCATTTATCAAAGGTCGAATTTCAAATTCATGTGATTTTTTTTTTTTAATTTAAATATACTCACAATTCTACTGGGAGGTTATTTAAGAAAAAAAAATTTGAATGTTTAATATTCAATCAAATGGTTCCGACCTGAAAATTTGAATCATATTGAATTCGTACTAATAAAAGAGTTTTTCTCCTGAAAAAATACTCGAATGTCAGGAAGGCTATTACCATCACCAAATGACTCAACGGACCTCTGCCATTGACTTGTACATGAACTCTACAGGTTATAGGTGTCGAATATTAGAATTAGGACTGTTCCCTTGGTCAAGGTGTGATAAATCTCACATTCGAATTTACTATTCGATAAATCTGCCCCTTAATGTTTCATTTAACTGGCCTGTTAAGAAACTAGAAAACTAGACTGCAGTTGCCAAACCATAAGTAACCTGGAAGTGTTCTGTGTAGTCAGCTGTGTGCTTCCTTTTGCTTTTAGAACATTGAGAGGTGATCTAATAACCACTTCCTTTGTCTAAACATTGAGAATATTATTGCAGGTGGAAACGTTCAGAAATACACTTTCCGGCAAGAACAATCCAAACGATGCACGAAAAAAAGGCAGCCGACTGTACAATACCCAATCTACTCTCACAATATTCAAACCGTAAAGTACCGTTATCCACGAGATATACAGAAACAGCAGAGAAACATACAGAGAACCGTGATAACCATTAAGCAGGAGCCATTAGGTAGGATTTCAAGTCAATACTAGCATGACAAGTGTACTGCATTAAAGAACTAAAGTGTAACAAAGCGTTAAAGCAGAAAGTATGAACATTATGTTTTGGGGTTCTGTATCAGCCAAGGCCACCACAAAAGATCTGTGCCTCCAAAGATGTCCCCAGTAGCTCCCTGAGCTTAGGCACCCAGTCACAATATACTATTGTGAAACCTCAATTTTACATACGGTGATTTTTTTTATGGTCCCACATATATTATGCATAACGTATGCCCCCTGAAAATGTGGCTTAGTAATGAATTCAGATTTTGATTACATGGCATCTCAGAAACGAGTGCAATTAGCATCAGCTTCTGATATACACATCTCATTTTCTGCTTGATGATTTGCAACAACTCCTAAGTTTAGCTCCCTTGAGCAAACTGACAATGTGCAGTGTTGTGGGCACTCCTCACAAAGCCCAAGATGGCAACCATCCATGCACAACTTTGAAAACCTAGGTCATTACTGTTATGGGAATTTAGGGTTTAATTTTAAGTCTTGCTCAATGAGCGACTTCTGTGTTTGTAGTATTTATTGATTTTTTTTTTTTTTTTTTTCAATTATAGTATATGAACAGATGTGCTGACCTATAAGTATGACGTTATTTTTCCAATCAAAATAGCATTTTAGCTATGAATATTATGGGGCCGATTCACTAAGGGTCGAATATCGAGGGTTAATTAACCCTCGATATTCGACTAGGAATTGAAATCCTTCGACTTCGAATATCGAAGTATTTAGCGCAGATAGTTCGATCAAACGATCGAAGGATTATTCCTTCGATCGAACGATTAAATCCAACGATCGAAGGAATATCCTTTGATCAAAAAAAGTAAGCCAAGCCTATGGGAACCTTCCCCATAGGCTAACATTGACTTCGGTAGCTTTTAGATGCCGAACTAGGGGGTCAAAGTTTTTTTTAAAGAGACAGTACTTCGACTATCGAATGGTCGAACAGTCGAACGATTTTTACTTCGCATCCTTCGATTCAAAGTCGTAGTTGTAGTCGAAGGTCGAAGTAGCCCATTCGATGGTCGAAGTAGCCCAAAAAAACCTTTTTTTTTTACTTTGAATCCTTCACTCGAAGTTAGTGAATCGGCCCCTATGTCTGCACGCAAACTAAATAAAGCATATGAAGACTATAAAAAGTTTTCAGTTTCAAACTATCTGGTTCTTAGCAATGGTGAAAGGAGGCTGTCATGGTGACGGCACACCAGATTAGTCGCCCGTGATAAATCACCTCTTCTGCAGGGGAGATTAATCCAACTGCTCTCCCACAGACAGAAATAACCTCTGCTAATAAAAACATTTCCTTGTGAGGAACCCTTGTGTCTGCTCTGGCATGAACACTAGGCTGATTTCGACAAAGAAACCAGATAATTTGCACTTAGTGCCGAAACCCACTGTGCGTGTTCATGCCGGAGCAGACACGGATCCAGACGACGTGAAAGAAGAGGATACTGGCATGTGGATTTCAGCCTGATCTGGCACTAGCCTTGTAGACTTACAAGAAGTTAGTTGCCTCACAAGGAAACGCCGGGCAACCTTGGAAAAAAGAAGCAGATCCTTTTTATTGTCTATGGGAAAGATTTACCGATTAATAGCCCCTGCAGTAAAGGAGATTTATCACGGGCGACTAATCTGGCATGCCATCACCATGACAGCCTCCTTTTACAATTGCCAAGAATCAAGCTAGTTTGAAACTGAAAACTTTATATGCCAAATCTGCCGTGTGTGTTCGTGCCGGAGTGGACATGAAAGAAGAAGAGGACACTGCTTGCGGTGAGAGGCTGAAACTGGCCCATGGATTTCAGCAAGCTGATTTTGGCCTTAGCCTAAAGAAACATGGTAACATCAAAGAAAGGTGTTGTTTAAACAGATCAAATTTTCTCTGTTTAAACTAGAAACTGATGAAGTGGTAAAATGAAGTGTAAAAACAAAACCATTAGTGATTAAAAAAAAATAAGGCAGAAACCAATTTTTATCATGGGTACTATATATTTTCCCCATTTATAATGAAGTGTTTATGTACAATGCAACATTAACATTCCCAATTAAAATAGGCAAAATGAATTTTCAGCACAAGTCCTATTCATTGAACACAACATGGGATATACTGTCCATTCAATACAGAGCTGTCACATGTATAAAGAGTGAAGCTAGCAATATTTACAATGATGAGGCCATTTTCCCTTACACAGGAATTCTTCACCAAGAGATTTCAGTTCGATCAACTTGGAGGGGGATCCCAAACAGCATTGTATCTGCAATATCTTTGCCAAATTCCCACAAGCCGGATGGGTTTGATTATTTTGTTTTTTCCAAAGGTATGTCTCAATATGAAGATTTATTTATATTGCTATAGCTCAAAGTACAATTGTCTTTTCTTATAATTAAAGGGTTCTTGCTTAAAAACAGGCTTCTTTATGGCTTGGCCTTCTCCAGTTCGGGTCCTTCCAAGTAATCCTTAAATGCCAATTCCCCATGAGTAGACACGGAGCAGCTTAGGAGTCCCCCAGTGGGGCAGTTTGGGAAAACTCTGAATGGACCAAGCTATTAAAGGAAAGGTTCACCTTTAAGTTAATGTTTAGTATGTTCTAGAATGGCTAATTCTAAGCAATAGACTTTTTTTAGTTTTTGAATTATTTGAATTCTTATACTACTTACAGCTTTCAAATGGGGGTCACAGACCGATATAAATAAAAAACAAAACAAAAAAAAATGCCCTGTAAAAATATATATGTATTGCTGTTGATACTTTTTACTACTAATCTTTCTATTCAGGGCCTCTCCTATCCATCGTCCAGTCTCTTATTCAAATCAATGAATGGTTGCTAGAGTAATTTGGACCCAACAACCAGATTGCTGAAATTGCAACTGGAGAGCTGCTGAATAAAAAGCTAAAGAACTCAAAAAGTATAAATAAAAACCAAGAGCAAATTGTCTCATAATCATATTTAAAGTTAACTCAAAGGTGAACAACCACTTTAAAGGGCACCTGCTGGCCTAAAACATTTTCCCCTGCCAAAGGTGCAGGAGAATAGAGCCTGCACTGCAGTTGGGGGTAACCGTAGCTCTTTTTTTTTTAAAAAAAAAATTGCCCCAGCCAGCGCTAGAACAGCCACACCAGGAGGGAGCTCCCGGTTGGAGCAGCCATGTTGGGGCAGACGCATGGATAGAATGAGCGAATGCCGCAATTTGCTCAGTATGTGCATGAGTGGAATGTCAGCCGCTCATTATGTGCAAGCACACTGCACAACATGGCCGCTCGCACCGGGAAACTACAGTTACCCCCAACAGGAGCTTCCTTCTTGGTTAGCAGATTGGTAGTGTACCTACAAAGTCTACTGTATATAGGGAATATAACAAGTATTTGCTTGACTTTGTTGGTATGGAAATGTCAGCTATGAACTTCAGTAATTTATGCTCCTCAAATACCAAGCATGTCTCGATATGCAGCTAGTAGTATGTCAGTTCCAAAGGGCTGACACCTGACAATCTTACCTGAGGAAACAACATCTGTGAGTATTCAGCGCTGCTAAAAGAGTTTTCGGAGAAATGCTGACATTGCATGGAAAACCTTAAAACTGGGATAAAGAGGAACTTTGGTCAATTTAGAAGTCATGGTTTTATGCATCTGTAGCAAATATTCTCCAAAATAAGTACTTACTTTGTTAGTAAACATGGAGTAAATTACTGCTTCTAGATGTGACAAGGTTTTAGAAGACCTCTCCTTGTGTTCAGTGGCAGATCCAAGATACAGCATGAATATCACCCGTGGTCTCATCTGTCATGTCACACTGAGGGGCCCATTTACTTAGCTCGAGTGAAGGAATAGAATAAAAAAAAAACTAAGAATTTCTAATGTTTTTTTTGGCTACTTCGACCATCCAATTGGCTACTTCGACCTTCGAATCTAACGATTCGAACTAAAAATCATTCGACTATTCGACCGTTTGATAGTTGAAGTACTGTCTCTTTAAAAAATCTTCAACCCCCTACTTCGCCACCTAAAACCTACCGAGGTGCAATGTTAGCCTATGGGGAAGGTCCCCATAGGCTTTCTAACAATTTTTAGGTCAAAGAAAAATCGTTCGATCGATGGATTAAAATCCTTCGAATCGAACGATTCGAAGGATTTAATTGTTCGATCAAAAGATTTTTAGTTCGATCGAACTATTTGCGGTAAATCCTTCGACTTCGATATTCGAAGTCTTTACATTCGGCAGTCGAATATCGAGTTGAACATCTTTTCCCAAGAAACAGATACTGGAGCAACTGCTAGATTTTCATATTCCCCCATGTGAAAGGAATTAGGTTTCTGCCTTCTACAATCAATATTTGAACTGAACTTGTTTAAATAAGTTTTTTTTTTAAATAACCCAGAAATGTGTATATTTTCTCATTTATTCTGACGTGTCATTTTTATTTATTCCAGAGAAATATTACAACATAAACATAACCAGTAAAGTTGCAGTGAAGCCGCCGCCCAACTCTGAACAGAAAATATCAAAGGACTGGTACAAATGCAAAGAATGAGACAAAGAAAACGATTTATTAATAAAGAATTTAATTTTCGCTCATAGAAAAAAAAAAAAAAAAAGCTTAAGATTTACGATCATTCTAAAAACACAACAGAAAAGCCTATTTATTCACAAATGCAGAAAACGTGCATTAAATGTTACTTCGGTTTATTCCACCTCTTCCCCGAAATTCAGAGCCACCGGGGGGGGGAACAAAAGACATACATTAATATTGACTAACTAGCTCACAAGTCAACAAACTAAATAAAAAAAAATAAAAAAAAGGCATGGGGACTGTAGCAACCATATCAATTGTTGCATGAAAGAACCTCTTTGTGTGCAATTATAGGGGTCTCAAAAATAAAATGCAGAAACCAGACATAATGCAAATGAATGTGTGTGTGGGGGATACATCTATTTACTCTGTAACTTTTGCAGTGATGTCATTGAATATACCATCACCATAGCAGAAAAGACCAGAAACTGCAGGATTGCGTCTATTTTTATAACTGGTCTCTCGCCACAACAAAATATTATATGAATAAATTTTAGTTTCTTTAACAAGCTTGTGTGAATGGTCAGTGATTTCATTCATTTTTTCATTCATACATTAAACGGGAAACTTTCCTGGACTAAATCAAATTCTGCTCAACATTCTACTGTGGGTTACTTGGATCAGGCAGTGATGATCGTTCATAAGCTACAGAACTTCTCATGTTATTATTTTCTCATGGTATTTGTCTATGTGCAGATTTAAGAGGGGAACGTATATATTTTTTTTCAGGGTCCCTTAAACTCAGGCCCAATCCTGTTTTGAGCCAAATGTGGGCAACACTACAGGTGTGGCTGGCAATTGGTACATGAGCAGAAGAGAGCTCCATTTTCCAGAATTCATGTGCAGTTCACAGAACCTCGGGCACAGATACCAGAGCAGCACCAGAATATTCAGTATATAGACTTGTAACAGAGTAGCCACAAAAGGAGTACTCCGGTTTTGATTTCAGAGTGCCAGTTTTGGCATATTCATGGAGTATTCATTTTGGGAAGGGCGATTTAAAGTGGTATATTTAAATTTCATTCTCCTTTAACTACCTGGTCTGCAGCTACTGTGTGCTCAAAGGCAACAACTGCAGGGAACATAGGAATCTCTTAACTAGGGGTGAACCCAACCCACTATTTTGGATTCGGCTGAACCCCTGAATCCTTCACAAAAGATTTGGGCGAATACTGAACCAAATCCTAATTTGCATATGCAAATTAGGGGAGGAAAGGGGAAAACATTTTTTACTTCCTTGTTTTGCGACAAAAAGTCATGTGATTTCCCAAATGCAAATTAGGTTTCGGTTCGGCCGAATCCCGAATTCAGTGCATCCCTACTCTTAACTATAGTTAGACATGTAACTAAATGAAAATGGTTGTAGTGCTATTTCTACTGATTAAAATAAATGTTCTGCTATATCTGAGTGAGTTATTAAAGTGGCCTAGATCTTTTTTGAAGTTATAGAATACTAATACCAGGACAGTTCAGCACAACTGTATATGGGACTTAAGTAGGAACCTAGTCTAAGACGAACAGCATATTTTCAAAAATACAATTTTGAGGACTACAGCCTATTCACAAATTGCCAACAAATGAGCAAAATCTTTTCTACCTAGTAGGCATGTCCTCAAATATAAGGTAGCAGGCGGGTTTGACTAAACAATACACAAACCTCTTGATCTTTTAAATGGACGGCCACCGGGCTGTGGTTGGAGCCATACTCTTCGGGGCTTTGGTTTGCTACTGCTTGTGTCTGTAAAGGTAATTATATAGTGTTATACAAAAACAGCTGATTAAGTTGGCCAGCTTAAATATATTGCAATATATGGACAATCAATCCTAGTTTTGTTTAAAGGGTAAGGCATTTTTTTTAGTAGTTTAAGGCACAAAATAGGTCCTGAATATATTGATAATGGGTTGAGTGCAGAGAGGATCTCTTGTATTTGTCTATAAAACAACATTTTCCAACCAGAGGGCAAGAGATTTACTATGTCTGATCATGTGAGACTTCCACACTTGTGTATTTTACTCATGCCATTATCTGCCAGTAAAGGAAAGCTGTAACAGTGCTACTGTTATTGACTCTTGGGGGGAGGAAGCTGTACTTCCAAGTATTTAGCCAGCAAGTACCATTTATCAAGTAAGGAAAGAGGATACATTTGTATGGTATATTATTGGCGTATAGAGACTTCCCTTGTGCTGCCTCTACAACCTGGAAACCTGAAATGTATTGCTTTTTTTGCATATACTAAAGAGGGCATAATAGAAACTGTAGTTAAAGGAACAGTAACACCAAAAAAAAAATGAAAATATAATCTACTGTACTGGTAAAACTTGTGGGTTTGCTTCAGAAACTCTAAAATAGTTTATATAAAACAAGCCACTGTGTAGGCATGGGGCAGCCATTCAAAGCTGAAAAAGGAGAAAAGGCATAGGATACACAGCAGATAACAGATAAGCTCTGTAGTATACAATGGGATTCTTCAGAACTTATCTGTTACCTACTATATATCCTGTGTTTGAATGGCTGCCTCCATGGCTACGAAGCAGCTTGTTTATATAAACTACAGCTGTGTTTCTGAAGCAAACACACCAGTTTTACCAGTGCATGGCAACAATACATTATATTTTAATTTTTTGGTGTTACTGTTCTTTTAAAAAAAATGTTTTTAAATATACCAGCAATAGAACTGTAGGTGGGTCTTGACTCGTGGAAGGAAGATCTGCCTCAGAAGGTTGAACAGGTTCCTCCTGTTGGGTGTCCATCTCAAGTGTGGATTCTGCACCAATTCTGAAAGCATACAATATTAATAACCATTATATTAACAGGCCTTTTCTTAGCAAGTTCCCTGGCTAAAACTTATTAGAAGCGTGAGCGTTAAGGGTTCAATTCAGATGCATTTCATGAGTTATCAGAAATAGAATCTGCACACTAATAGCTGCAATGATCTAGTGACATACGTTCCATTCATGCATAAAATATTTTACATTTAAGAAAATGAAAGCACTGACTTATATTTTAACTGCAAATGGGGGTTCTTTAGTCTTGACCACCGAGGCTCTACTGCAGGTGGATTTATCAGCAGGCAAGATTAGTTTGTGAATTCCTACAGCCGTTTGTCGTAATGGGAGTATTGATCTACCTGAGAAGACACAGCCATCTAAATATTCCAAATGCCATTAAGGAGCTATTTACAATGATCAGAACTGAGCTTTAAAGCACAAAGATCTCATCGCTATGAACATTCACTATTACCACCTGCATGTTTGACTAGGAACCAGAGCAGGATTAGAAACTCCGTGCCAAGATGTTTGCTTTAAATACTCATATGGTAAGAAGCTACTAGACTACACCAGTTTACAAATGTAACGTTACACATATAAACGAAGAAAGGTCCGATACCCTTCAGATTCTGCCTCCACAAATACTTCATCCCCTTCATCAGCAGCTCCAGAGTCCACAGATGTGGGAACATTCCCAGTAGATGTGGTCACCATTGGAACAGACTGGGAGGCGTGATCGGAAGTATCGGCAGCTGGATTCTCAGCAAAGACTGAGACTGCAAGGAACAAAAACAAATTTGGTGTAATGGTAAAATGACAGGCTCTTATTCTGTGTGTCACAGAGCTACTGCAGTTTTTTTTCCAAAATTATTCATTCAGCATCAACGTTCCAGTGCTTTATGATACAAGAAAAAAAATTAAATTCTAACTTAGATTAAAAATGTTTGTTCTTAAGGAACAGCAGTTTAGTGGGGAGTAAGAAACTTTTGGAGATCCACAAACTGCAAATTTGCCTTTCCTGTTTCACCAGCTTATACAGTTATATTGTCACTATACCCAGAGGAGCTCTCTACCAGAAAAGAGTGTATTAGCAGGCTGTAGGAAAACCAAGGGAGTTACTCCTGGTGCAGAGGTACATTTATGGCTGGCCACACTCTGACTTAGTTTATGCCATAGCCTTGTAGGTTCTCCCATAGGAGGGAAAAAATTGTATATGATGCCCTTCCATACAGGATACAAATACAAAACCATATTCTGTTGCACATGTGCCAGTTATTTCTCAGGAATGGTGACTGTATGGGATCTGAGAGGGAGTTTCAGGTGAGATCTGTTGCATGTGATAGGAATCTGGCTTCTATGCCATCTCTACAGCACTGTTTAAAGGAAAACTATACCCCCAAAATGAATACTTAAGAAACAGATAGTTCATATCATATTAAGTGACATATTATAGAATCTTACCAAACTGGAATATATATTTAAGTAAATATTGCCCTTTTACATCTCTTGCCGTGAACCCCCATTTTGTGATGGTCTGTGTGCTGCCTCAGAGATCACCTGACCAGAAATACGACAACTCTAACAGGAATAAGTGTTGAAGCAAAAGACACAACTCTGTCTGTAAATTGGCTCATGTGACCTAACAAGTATTGTTTGTTGGTATGTTTGTGTGCACCGTGAATCATACGATCCCAGGGGGTGGTCCTTATTTTTTAAAATTACAATTTTCTATTTATGACTACCCACACATACTACTAGAAAATTATATTATGAAAATGGTTTATTTACATGAAGCAGGGTTTTACATATGAGCTGTTTAATGCAATATCTTTTTAGAGAGACCTACATTGTTTGGGGGGGGTATAGTTTTCATTTAAGGCAGCCATACATTGAAAGATCGGCTTGTTTAGCAAGGTCACAATCTTGAGGTGGGTGATTTTAGGCTGATCTGATCATTTTGGTCATATAGGCCCTCTGAGCCCTAACAGCATTATTAACCAGTCAGATATGGCTTGAGTAGGCTCATCAGATGGCCCCATACATGGGCAAATAAGCTGTCAAATCTGCCTAGGTATGGCTACTCCATTTGCTAGTTGCAACTTTACTCTGGGGCTGAAAAATTCAGTAGCTATAAATACTTTAACCCCTGGATTAGAGTTTGATGGCTGAACAATGGTGTCTCCATTGAAAGATACTTATCTGGTATAAGCAAAGGCATGTGCAGTGCTTTCTAGTCCTATTCGATTGATGGAAAGACCCCCTGGAACACATACACAGGTTTGAACTCATTCTTGCTAGTTGTTGGGTGTTATGTTTTTAAAGTGGATTTATGGAAATCCAGACAGTTTTCATTTTCTTGACTGTCATGCAACTACAAATCAGATCCCAAGATGAAAAAAATATGGACACACTACTTTATTTGCTCTAGGAGGTGTTGAAGAAGTTTGCTGGGCTGTGTGTGTAATTCAGCATGGCAGCTCTGAAACTGTTAACATACACAAAATGAGGGTCATAGAGAAACTGAAACGTGCATACCAGGTGCAGCAACTTGTAGTGGTGTTGTTGGAACACTGCGACCACCCGACTCTTCTTCATGTGCAAGGAAGAGGGGAGTTTCATACATTCCTAAACCTAAACACAGAATAGAACCAATTATATTATAGCAGTGGGTATAATCTAATGCAGCTATATGGGAACACAATGGGGTGGATTAGCCCAACAACAAAAAAGTTGAATGAGCTGTGTCAAATGCAAACCATGAATTTAGTCTCGAAATGCAGTTTTTCTCGAGTTTACATACAAAAATAAAATGTAAGGCCCATAAAAGGCATCTACAACACACTGATGCAACGCAGCCAGGTATTCATCATTTTACATCATTGTCTTTTGTCAGTGACATATGGTTTTCATCAAAGGAAATAGAACAAGGAAAAATGAATCTCAGAGGCTTCGTGCCATGGAAATGATCTCCATCTGGCTTAGGGGGGCATGAACATTTATACAATGCCTTGCAAATGTGGTCAGACACTGGACCAATTCTCTGATTTAACTGAACAATTCCTTCACTGAAATTGCTCTGTAATATTTATTTTTTTAGCACTAGAAATCCATTTTTTCCCAATAAGACATGGTTTAATGCTAGAAATCAAGAAAAAAATTTAAATGTGTCATTTGCATAAGGAGGCAATATAAACAAACAGATCTAAGCTTTTTGTCCAACATATATTCTTGAGTCACTGCAATGTTACCTTGGCTTTGTGTTTCTAAGCAATTAACAGGACATACCTCCTTGAGAGGCAAGTTGGCCAAGGTCCCAATGGCTAGAGCTAGCCTGTGGCATATCTTCTGGTGGACCAAATCTGAAACGAGGTACACCTGCTACCTGTGGGGAACTGGGAGAAAAAAAAAAACACTTTAGTAAGAACACAAATGATGTCTAGTAACAAGAATTATTACTGTACATAGATTGTGTACAGACTGCTTAATAAAGAAGGAAACCCTGACATTCCGTTTTAGCATTATCCACACCAGACTGATCAGAATCTGTTACAAGGTAAAGGAGATTTTGTGTACTCCCCATAAAATCTTTCTCTCTGGTGGATTGGGGGACACAGGGAACCATGGGGTATAGCTGACGCCATTAGGAGGTAGGACACAACAATAAATGAAAACTAGCTCCTCCCTTGCTGGCTATACCCCCCAGCAAGTGGAGCCTATTCCAGTTTGTCCCAAAGAAAGAACGAAGTAGATCTTAGTTTTGCAACCTTTAACTTGAAACTTATCACACAGTGTAACAGAGGAAAAAAACAGTAGAGTCCCCCATACAGGGGGAAGGGGAAGCCCCGTGTCCCCCAAGCCACCAGAGAGAAAAAGATTTTACGTGTCATGTAGAATTTTAGGGCACGTACTGGATCCAAGGTATGAATCGCTGCTTCCTTGGGATTTTTTGTCAAAGGACAGAAGGTAGGGATGGTTATTTCCTGGTTGATGTGGAACGCCGAGACCACCTTCAGTAGGAAGGTAGGTACCATACGAAGTACTGCTCTGTCATTCTGAAAATTGAGGAATGGAGGTTTACAGGATAGGACACTAATCTCAGACACTCGTCTTGTTGAGGCAATTGCGAATAGAAAAACGGTCTTCCATGTTACCCACTGCAATGGGATGGATGCCAGTGGTTTGAAAGGAGCCCTCTGGAGAGTTTTAAGAACTATAGTGAGGTCCAATGTTGGCACTGGTTTACGGAATGGAGGGGCCACATGTGCTACTCCCTGACATCGGATAAGAGAGCTAGCCTTCGCTGGAATAAAATGGAGAGAGCCGAGATTTGGGATCTGAGAGAACCGAGGCACAGTCCCAAGGACACACCTTCTTGGAGAAATGCCAAAAGTTTTGGTACGGAAAAAGTTTCAAAGTCTACTTTGTGCTTAATGCACCATCGTTTGTAGCTGATCCATACTCTGTAGTATGATTTGGCTGAAGTAGGTTTTTGTGCTGCCCACATCGTGCGGACTACAGAGTCTGAGAATCGTTTTCGCTTTAAGATGCTGGTCTCAAGAGCCACGCAGTCAAGTTGAGGCTGTGAGGCTTGGGGTGTCGAATTGGACCCTGATGTAGAAGGTCTAGCACGTTTGGTAGAATCCACGGATCCTCTATTGACAGGTTGATGAGATCCGAGAACCAGGAACGTCAAGGCCAGTTTGGAGCTATGAGGATGAGAGTGGGTTCTCTCTCTGTGTACCTTCTTGATAGTTCTGGGTATCAGGGGATTTGGAGGGAATGTGTATGCCAGTTGAAAGTTCCAGGGGACCCCATCTTGCGATTATTTCTTGGAATATCTCCTCCTTTAGAGCCCATTCGTCTGGATCTAGTGTCTGGCAACTGAGGAAGTCGGCTTCCCAATTCTGTAGACCCATAATGTATATGGCCGATAATCCGAGGTTGTTTTGTTCTGCACACTGAAAGATGTGCTTGACCTCTTGTAGGGCCACTCTGCTACTTGTGCCCCCTTGGTGGTTTATGTAAGCAACCACTGTCGAATTGTCTGACTGTATCTTTACTGGTTGGCCCAACAGTTCTGCATGCCAATGTCATAGCCCTAGCCAAATTGCTCTGATCTCGAGAAGATTTATGGATAAGCGGCTTTCCTCCCGAGTCCACGGTCCTTCCGCTGACTTGCCCTCCAGGACTGCCCCCCAACCTGATAGGCTCGCATCCGTTGTCATTATTCTCCACTGTGGCTCTCCGAGAAGCTTTCCTCTGGAGAGTAGCAGTGTTCGTAACCACCAGGTCAGGGATATTCGCGTTCTGTGTGAGAGATGTACAGTATGTCTTGTAATAATGACTTTCTTTTCCATGACGTGAGAACGTTCCACTGCAGCTCTTGTTTTGTGAGGGACGAAAAAAACCTTCCTCTACGAAAGGAAGAGCGGGCTTTTGGTTGTGGAAGAAGCGCGCTCTTTGCTCCGGTCGCTTGGCGGCTGATCTTGCCAAGATCTGGGCCAAATAGTAGTTTTCCCTTAAAAGGTAACGATGTAAGATTTCTTGAAAGATAAATCGGAAGACCATAGTTTCATCCAGAGGGAGCGTCGGGTGGCTACTGATAGGGCTGAAGCTCTGCTGTCTACTTGAGTTGCGTCCAAGGCCGCCTCACATATGTATTCATTTGCATCTTTGATTTGGGCTGTCAGATGAGACAGCTCTAGGCGCGTAACTCCTTAGAGAATTGCTTGAACCAGGGAGTCCGACCAGGTTTGGACAGCCCTGCTGACCCATGCTGTGGCCAGGATAGGACGAAGGGCAGTGCCTGAGAAAAGGGAAGTAGTAACCCATCCATTTTTTTGTCCATCTGGTCTTTAAAGGATGAGGCATTTGGGACTGGCAGGGCCGTGTTCTTAGATAGTCGTGAAACTGGTGCGTCCCCGAAGGCGGTGAAAACCACTTCTCTGTGGTATCTGCAGAGAATGGGTAAAGCTTGAGGAATCTGTGGTTTGGTTGGAAGTGGCTTTCTGGCTTGTTCCATTCCTGTTGAATAATTTGCTCAAGCTGTGAATGACTAGGAAAAGTTGGTGACTACCTACTGTTCCCATTGAACAGAGCCTTGGAAGATTCTGTGCTGATTTCTGGTTCCT
The DNA here is from genome assembly GCF_017654675.1 of Xenopus laevis. Lineage (NCBI taxonomy): Eukaryota > Metazoa > Chordata > Amphibia > Anura > Pipidae > Xenopus > Xenopus laevis. The sequence continues at coordinate 117,430,463 of NC_054377.1, read as the reverse complement.
GAATATAGAGAGTTTCTAATACAGAGGAGATTAATTCATTTACTGCTTCGGCAGAGAATTTAGATGGTTCCTCTTCTAGAAGGTCTGAGCTGCGAGATAATTCACAATCTGATAGACAGAGTCCCTCCTCTCTGTCCGGAGGTGCCGGTGAAGAGTCTCTGGGATTGATATCACTTTCCTCATCTGATGGGGAGGGAGCTCTGCGTTTTGAACCCTTATGTCTGGGTTTATCTAATTTGGAAAGGATTTTGTCTAAGGACAATGCCAGCCTTGGTAAACCTGTCGCTAACTGGGCTACCCAGTCTGGAATAACTTTTTGAGATACTGTAGGGGCATCCTGAATGTTAGCGGTAGGACCCTGAGTGGCTTGATCTTTTTGAGCCGGAGCAGGACCTGGGGGTTCCTTGTCAGGCTCAGGTGGTTTGCATATAGGCTCCTTGTGCCATGAGGGGATACTTTTACAGCACTTGCCACAAGCCAGGTATTTGAGGTAGCCGGGGTCCCCCCCGGGGGCCGATAAGCCTTGGTCTCAGAGAACTCGCATTAGTTAATTCGGCCTGATAGGGAACACTCTCCTCTGTGAAAGGAGACAGGGACTAGGGGAAGGTTAAGTACTTACCCCCCCCCCAGGGGCCAAGTGCCTTCCGTGTCCTGGCCAGTTAACTCCTCCTGTTCACAATGAGAGAGGGTGGTCACAACTGGATGGTTAGAGCTGTAAAGCATAAAAACCCCAGGCACACTTTCCACGTTGGGAGAAATATGCAACAGACATCCCACACAGTGTAGGTGACTGGCATAACTCCATATATCATAAAATACCATGTATAAAAAAAAATATACTGAAGAGAAAATAGGACATGTCCTGACCTCCCGAGGACACAACAAAAAATTGGAATAGGCTCCGTCTGCTGGGGGGTATAGCCAGCAAGGGAGGAGCTAGTTTTCATTTATTGTTGTGTCCTACCTCCTAATGGCATCAGCTATACTCCATGGTTCCCTGTGTCCCCCAAGCACACACTAGAGAAAGATGCATGTTAGGAGCTCACAACTGGTCATAATTGTTACTGCTCATCACAAGCAAAATTAATATATAGATAATGGAGCACATGCAACACAACCAAGGCACAAGGAGTGCCAGAGAGATCGAAAATGAGGGTGAAGTGGCTGAACATGTAAGGTAAACAACTTCTCTGTGCTGCATTTCCCAAAGAAGACTGGGGGAAGGGGGCAAATCTCAGGGGTGCCTGTGCATGAATAGATTGGTTGGAAATTGGCAGGGGTGACATTTTGGTCTTCTTTTAAAGATCTTGAAAGGCGTAGGCATATCTGGTATTTTCCAGGCAGGGGATGAAGCCCTGAGCAGGAGGAGTCACTTAAAACAGAAACACCAAAAAATTAAAGTGTTTCAAATTAATGAAAATATAATTATAATATACTGGTCGTGCTACACTGGTAAAACTGGTGTTTGCATCAAAAACTCTACTATAGTTTATATAAACAAGGGGACAAAGGAGAAAAGACAGGTTACACAGCAGATAAATAAGCTCTGTAGTATACAATGGGATTCTACATAACTTATCTACTTAGTATCCTATGATTGAATGGTTGCTCGAATGGCAACACAGCAGCTTGTTAATATAAACTATAGTTTTGTTTCTGAAGCAAATACACCAGTTTTATCAGTGTAGAGCAACAGTACATATATTGTCATTCCTCTAAAACACTAATTTTTAGAGGTTACTATTCTTTAACAGTTTAGTGTCTGTTCTCCAGTTGCAGGATCTTTATCTCTTGGTGCCGGTGTCCCACAACAAAGGCTGTTTAAACAGCAAAAACGGTTTTCATGGTCTTCTAACATGAATGCATAAGAGTAAGTCATATGTAAGTGATATTAGCCAACTGTGCTACCTGTTTTGAAGGGCAACCTATTACTTACTGAATAGCTTCTGCAAAGCCATCTGTCCGATGCGGTACCACAAGTGTGGGTGTGCTAGGCACTGTCCTATCTTCTTCATCAAAAAAGTGTTGCTGCAACAAAAAAAAAAAAAGGAACTCTTCACTGAATGCCTACACAAAGATACAAGCAGTGCCCAGTGGGCCAAGACAAGAAGCTGAGAAACAGACTGGGTGGGATATTTTATAAACAGTGCATGTGTGCCAGAGGGCTTAAGCCACTAACCTTCTAACCTTCTTCTAAATTACAAACATTCAAACAATAAGAATGAGATAAAAAAATAAATAAAAAAAATCTACATATAGTTAAATGGCAACCACATGCCACAGGTTCCTTCCAACCCTATTATGCACCAGACACATTGAGCATGCAACATCAACAACACACTAAACTTTCACAGAACTAATACATTCACTTTTCTGCTTACCATGGCACCTACACCAGGTGTAAGTTGAAGGCCACGTCCCACAGATTGCCTGCGTGGCACTGGAATTCTCTAAACATGTCAGAAATAGAAGTTAACTGAAAATGACATCTTAAACAGACACACTGCAATTGTTAATTACGGTTAAGATGAAAACTTTAGTTGGCAAGCCCTTAAAGACAAGAGGTCTTACATACTAACAGCAATTAATTTCAGCATTTTGTTTTTATTAGGTTGCTATAAAAGGAGCAGTGCACTAAATCAAGCTATACAGTTTAAGAAATACCGATTTATTCTATGTACATACAGAAAACTAGTCCTGATGCGGAAGTTGCATTGTTTCAATACAATTTGCATTCCATTAAAACCAAACCGGTAACCAAAAGTTCCCAATTAGATTCCTCAGGGCATATACACACCTTCCTCATATCAAGTGTATTTACTACAAATAAATATTTCCACATATATTTGTGTACAAAGACTAGATTTCCATAAAATCATCCAAAACTGAATGCCGATTTAAAAGTCCCCAAAGTTCCTCAGTAATTATTTGTCACCCACTGCATAGGCAATAGGCAAAAGCCTCCATAATTATAAGAGTCAATGAGAAACTGGAGAATTTATTTTTTGCCACATATTAAGAACTTCTAGCCACAAACGTTTTGAAAAGCTTGGCCTTCAAGCTCTGTACAAGAATATACATATACCTGTGCTGGTGGTGGTCCTAGCTCCTGTGGTGGAGCAAGGATGGTCAGACGTGGAGGGTGGGCTTGCCTTCGAGGTGATTGTGGAGGCCGGGGGCCTTGCCTGTCTGAAGCAGATGAAGGTTGTTCTCTTGTTTCTTGAGGAAATGTAGATTCTGCAGTACCTGCACCAGAATCCCCTGCAAGACAAGGCAACTGTTGTAGCAATTAGAATTTCTCTACTGGTTCTATTACTAGGTTAATAACCCTATATACAGCAGCTAGCAACAACAGTAGAGGTAGAGGAACTTTAGCACTAACAGGAGGTTTACCTCCAAACATCCCTTTTCGAGTTTCTGATGGATTTTTGTCACTTAGACTGTAAGCTCTACTGGGCAGTGACCTCCTTCCCACGGGGTTTCTTACCACATAGCACTTAAGCTCTTTGTCCTGAGATGAACTCTGTGTATATTTAATGTGTGATTGGTCTTCCCCGTGTATATTTTTAAGTATATATTGTACAGCACTGCGGATCCTTAACAGTGCTTTACAAACAAAGATATAGATAAATACATTTTTAAATTAGTGCTTGCCTGGGTAGTTAACTCTATTATAAAGTCGCATCATTTAAACCTGCCACTTTGCCTGGTTAATGTGGGTGTTTACCTTCCAAACACCTTTTTTTCAGTTCAGTTTTTAGGTTGTTCACCAGGAATAAATACTTTTGTCAATTATTTTCAATGTTTTATTTCTTAGCGTTTTTCCAAAATTGAAGTTTATTGTTCCTGTCTCTGGCATTTCTGTCTGGAAGCTCAATGATCCGGGTGCAGATTCTGAACTGTTACAATTTGGAAAGAAATGTATTGACTAATGTATCCATTTAGAACATATTCGAATTTGTGACTCCGCCCCCCCCTCAGAGCAGCTTAAGAAAGAGAGTGAAAAATTAAACTTTATACTTCAATATTAGAAAAATGGTCTAAAAATAGAATATGGAAAGCAATGGATTATAGTCTATTTCTGGTGAAATATATTTAAACAATGTTTGAATGTGAACAACCCTTCTAAATTTTGCTACCTAAACCTTTTGACAAATATTATCAAGGGGCTCAAAACACTGCAGTGATGTAGGTTTTGCATTTATACCAAAATTTGGCTTCAAAATTCACAAAATCTACCACTGGTGTCCTTAACAGTGATGAATGAACAATGTTAAAGGGTCAGTCATGGAAATGTTTCCTCCAAACATTTACTATCAGTCATAACTAATGTTATAGTCAAAAACACAAAGTAATTAATAGCTAGTCCTGTGACACAATCACAGAATGGACATGTGCTTAAATATAGAAACCAATGTAGTGCCTATCCCTCCTATAATTCATTATACTTATAGAATACACAAGAGCCATGAATATCTGTGTAAATTATATCCATATAAATGGTGTTTAGCGATGTCATTGGTTATAATCGGCGTTTAGTGATTTTATTTGTAACATGACTCACTGAAACTTGTGTATTATAATAAAGTACCCCCTGTTGCAAAATATGAGGCTATTAGAAGTCACCTCGGAGTTCCATGACCTGTCTAACAACACTGACTTCTACCTCATGCTTTTATATGGTTGTGGAACTCCTCTGTAACTTATCCTTATATTTTTATTATTTATTTAAGTACATTTGTCAAAGTAGGTACAGATCTCTATAGGAAGGGTTAAAAGAAATCAGTGTATACCAATATTCTGCGAGTCTGCTGCCCTTTGGTTGTCTTCTACCGCAATCATGCCATCCTCTGTCTCAGTATCAGGATCTGTACAATCAGCTCCCTGTAAACAAAATAAAACAAGCACTTAAAGGAGAAGGAAAGCTCAAGACAGTTTATTGCCAAGAAATTAGCCACAATAGTGCAAGCTAGAACGCAATATTTATTCTGCAGAATGCTTTACCATACCTGAGTAAACAGCTCTAGACACTGTCTCTGTTTGTTTAGGATAGAAGCTGCCATTTAAGCTTGGTGTGACATCACTTCCTGCCTGAGTCTCTCCCTGCTTACTTACAGCTCTGAGCTCAGATTACAGCAGGGATGGGAGGAGGGAGGGGGAGAGAAGCAAACTGAGCATGCTCAAGGCCGTGCCCTGGAGATTTATGCTGAAAACAGGAAGTCTGATACAGATGCCCATGTGTACACAATAGAAGGAAAGAAATGCTGTGTTTCTTTTGACAGAGGACTCAGAGCAGCATTACTTTGAGGGTTTACTGGTGTATTTATAAAGACCTTTCTGATAAAGCTTACTTAATTTTAGCCTTTCCTTTAATTCCTAACTCTGCCTCTAGCAAGGAAGTCTTGCTTGCTGTTGGAGAACCCATAGAATACCAAATTATAAGATTTCTGATTTACAGATTTTTTTTCATACACAGTTTATAAAAGGCATCCTTGCCATGACTTACTTCAGCATCATCTCCTTCATAATCTTCATTACCATCAGCACTGCCAGTCTCTTCGTTGCTATCATCCCCCTCCCCTATGCCAGTGTCGTCCTCATCTTCATCGTCATCTTCTTGCTCTTCTTCTTCATAACCCTGGCCACGTAAAGAGGGGCATGTTAAGTGAGCAAGTATAATATGTAACTTTTAAAGCTTTAGTAATGATAACAAAAAAACAGAGCATGAAATATTCATATAATTTAATACTACAGTAAATCACACACAAAAAACAAACCGCACAAAAACACCTGTAGCTTTTGCACTAGATTTGTTAGCCCAAACCGCATTCCTGGATGTACAGACTGATCATTTCTGGTTAAGGTGTCTGCATAACTTTATTAAGAGAACACATTTATTTGCACATTGAAGCTATTTATAAACTATAATCTCTTACTGGGCATTAAAAACAAAAGTAATATCCTAGTAATAAAATGAACATATTCGTCAACATTACAGACCTTTATCCAGCATATACTACATTTATATATATTGGATATACATTCCTGCCCCTTAATAAAGTACTGGAATGCTCCATCCAGAGTATGCAATACAAAGAACCTGAGTGGGGTTTGGTTTGCTTGTACAAGAAACAATATGGTGTAAAACGGAAATACATAAATATATATTATTTTGGTGTTCTGTAAAGATGGCTTTGCGGTTAATAAAGCATTTCAACAACTTTCAGAAAATAAAAAGGTACTAAATCGAATAGTAAGAAATTAAGTAAACATAATTTCAAGCAACTTTGCAGTATACACTAATTAAAAAATATGCAGAATTTATGATTTTTTTTATTGCTCAAGAGTGATTTTTATTAGAATAATTCTCACATGACAGGTATTCATACGGAGTGGTTTAACACAGTTCCACCAGATAAAGCACAGGCAATCCTAGGTTAACATATTAACCAGGGGAGGAGATGAACCCCACTAAGCCCACCCAACCAACTGCAAGCCCAAGCAACATCTGCACCAGTTGTTAAAGGGTGTTTACCCATTTTCGTTTCCCCCGAGAGGGGAAGGGCGGTGTATTTTGGTTTACCGTCCAGTACTGCCAGATAAGGGTGTTTTTGTCCAAGCGGCCTTTTTTGACCATTATTGCTTTTTCCATTGCTGCTTGATCTTTCATCGCTTTATGCCATTCACGCACCAATGGGGGAGAGGAGTCCTTCCAATGCAAAGTAAGCATCCTTTTGGCTTGAAACAGGGCTTTAGCAATAAAAGTTTTAGTATAAAAGTTCAAGTTGGTATTCAAGTCCAATGTTAGAAGGTATGACCTGGTTGTGCAATTACTCCACCCAGGGATTGCTCTGGTCAACCAAATCCTGGATTCGGTGCATCCCTACTATGAAGAGACATTTTATATCTGGTCCATACCTTCTTGTGTATCAACTTGGGTTTTAGGCATGACTGTTGCTGTCGGGGTTGGAGTGGAAACAGCTGCAGGAGTAACCATAGGACGAATGCTAGCTCTAGGCGTGGATTTGTTTACCGGTACAGGAGCCGTAATCACTTTACTTGGAGTTGGCTTAATGTTTGCAGTTGGAGTTTCAGAAGTGCTTGCACTGGAAATAGCAAAATTGAGTGTTTAAATAGGTTGTTTTATTACACAATTAAGTTATATTTTGGCAGGCAAGATATTTCATAAATCGTTACTTCCCAGATAGATTATCATGGATAAAAAAAAAAAAAAGTTAAAGGGATACATTTACAACAAGATTACAACTTCACATAAAATGTGTTCTAAATGGTCTCATATTGTTATAGGGTCCAAAATGTTGCCATATGTAACCAGAACTTATTAATTTAATTGTGATTTGTTTTTGCACGCAACTTACCTTCCACTTTCTCCAGCTGCAGTAGTAGGCTGAAGGACCAGCTTAACCCCCCCCCCTCACTGTTCTCAGTCAGTTGGTACCAAAGATACTGCTAAATTTAACTGAAAACAACAATAAATCACCAACATGGCAAAAGGTAACCGGAGAGAGTATTCTCCCTCTAAAACAACAAGGTAATTATTACTCGTTAAGGCGGGCAGCCCTGTGTCCCCTATTGACTACAGAGAAAAAGATTTAACGGTGAGTATCAAAAATCTTGTTTTCTCGGTCGTCTGTGGGAGAGACAGGGAACTGTAGGGGACTTAACAAAGCAGCCCCAAAAACAACAAGTGGTTAACGAGACCTCCTCTACAGTGACACACTACTGCGCCACAGGGTGCAATAATTTGCGACCAAAGGCCGCTTCCGTTGAGGAAAACGTGTCAAGGTTGTAGAATTTAGAAAAACTGTGAACCGAGGACCAGGTAGCCGCTTTGCAAATATGTTCAAGTGAAGCAGAGTTGCACCAGGCCCATGAAGCTCCCACAGCTCTTGTTGAGTGAGCTTGCACATTTTCTGGCCGAGTCTTTCCCTTGGACAGGTAGGCCTGTCGTATAATTTCTTTAATCCACCTAGCGATTGTCGCTTTGGAAGCTGCCTGACCCTTTCGGGGGTCCAGAGGGGTGCGTGAACAATGCTTTGGATTGTTAAGATGATCTTGATCTTTCTACGTACCAGCGAAGTGCTCTCACTACATCAAGCTTGTGTAGTCGTCGCTCCTGATCATTCTTTGGATCCGGACATAAGGACGGGACTACGATTTCTTGATTCACATGGAACTGGGAAACTACCTTCGACATGAAGGAAGGCAAGGTGTGGAGCACAGATGTCTTTATGGAAGATTACAAACGGCGGATCACATCAGAGAGCGCTCAACTCAGACTCTTCTTGCTGATAAGATTGCTACTAAAAATACCACTTTTTTGGTAAGTATTGCATCCGACACAGACCTCAATGGTTCAAATGGTAATGGTGGGTCCAGTAATGCCTCAAGTACTAGTTTCAGGTCCCATCCTGAGACAGGTGAGCGGAACAGAAGTCGTATATGTTTCACACCCTGGATGAATGGAATCTAATGCCAATCTTGTCTGGAATAACACAGATATCTGAACTTTCAGTGAGCTAAGTTTGAGATTCAGATGAATGCCCCTTTGGAGAAAGGATAGAATTCTGGGGATGTTAAGTTCGAGAAATGGTAGGCCCAACCCAGAGCACCAACTGTGGTATGATTTCCAAACTCTGTGGTAGGCTCTGGGTGACGTCGGTTTTCGAGCCTTCAGCATTGTGGTGATGACCTCTTCCGAAATCCTTGTTTCCGCCAAATGGCTGTTTCAACAGCCATCCCGTCAAAAGGAACAGCCCCAGGTTGTGATGGGCTATGAGTCCCTGGCAGAGAAGGTCAGCCCTGGGAGACAGGCGTACTGGATGATCTATCGACATGTCCTGCAGATCTGAGAACCATGTCCTTCGTGGCCAGTATGGTGCTACTACCACTATGGTGATATGAGATTGCCTGATCTTTTTCAGTACCCGAGGTAACATTGGAAATGGTGGAAACACGTACACCAGATTGAAACTCCAGTTCTGCGTCATTGGGTCTGTTCCTGCTGCTGCTGGATCTCAGCAGCGAGCAAAAAATTTTGGAACTTTTCGGTTGCTTCTGGACGCCATCAGATCTATCAAGATCTTAGACCGCTTCTGGGTGCAGTTCCCATTCCCCCGGGTCTAGTCGGTTGTGACTGAGGTAATCTGCCCTTGCGTTGGATACTCCAGGAATGTGAATTGCGGACAGTTTCACCTTGTTGTCCTTTGCCCAACCTAGAATCTGCCGGGCTTCTGCGAGTGCCGCGAGTTCCTACTTGACGGTTTATTTATGCCACTGTGGTGGCATTGTGGCTTTGTATTCGGATTGGTTTTGTTTGCAGTGGGCAATTTGGGGAAGGTTCTTTCCAAACTGAATCAAAGATATCGTGAAAAGCGCAAAAGGCAAAGCAGCCCTAAGGCTGACGTCGCCCATCTCAATGCCTCTGATGAGTCATCAGTGGATCAGAACTCTTCTATTTACATTCTATAGCTGGAGGGAGGCAGTTCAGGAAGATTAGTCGCCCCGAAGAAGAGGAGATTTGTTGTCGGGTGACTAATCTCCCCGAATCGGAGCGTGTGCCCTGACCGTATAGGGGTTGTTCACCTTCCAAACACTTTTCTGTTCAATTGTTATCAGATTGTTCACAGAAATAAATACTTTTTTTTTCAATGACTTTCCATTTTTTACAGGTTTTCCAAAATCTAAGTTTGGAAAACATGTCTGAAGATCAAGAGGGGCTTCCATCTAGCAAGGGAAGCCCCTGTCCCCCAAGCGACGGAAGAGAAAGATTTTACGGCAAGTATTGGAAATCTCCTTTTCTTCATTATCTGCTTGGGGGACACAGGGACAATGGAGACATTCCAAAGTTGTCCCCTAAGGCAAGGGCGGGAATGAGGCCCTAAGTAGAAGAAGCCACAGCCGCTTGCAGGACCTTCCAACCTAAGAGTGTGTCATCTGCCACAAAAGTATCAAAATGATAGAATTTTGCAAAGGAGTGGAAGGAAGTCCATGTGGCGGCTTTGCAAAGCTGGTCTGCCGAAGCTTGATTCCAGTATGCCCAGGATGTGCTTATCCCTCTGGTAGCATAAGCCTTTATTCTGGTGGCTGGATTTCGTACCTGTGAAATGTACACTGTATAGTCTGTTTAATCCAGCTGGAGATGGAAGACTTCATGGCCAGGATGCCCCTTTTTTGGTCCCGAAAGCAGAATAAATAGTGCCTGACTTGCGGATCTCTTGTACCCTGCGTAGGTAGACTTTCAGAGCTCTGACTGTGCAGCGCTGTCTCTTTTGGATTGGCCGGAGGACAAAACGTTGGGATGACTAACTCCTGATTCAGACTACCGTTGGCAGAAAAGATGGCACTGTACGAGGGACCACCCTGTTATGGTGGAAGGTGAGGAAGGGAGATTTGCACAATAGAGCACTGAGCTCAGAAACACGTCTGGTTGATGCTATTGCCAGTAGAAAGGATCCTTTCCATGTGACCCATTGGAGATCGAACAAGGCCAAGGGTTCAAAAGGAGGTTTTTAAGACTACCGTAAGGTCCCACGTAGGTACTGGTGCCCTGAATGGTGGGGGGGGCTAACTTGAGGTACCCACTGTAGGAATGTTTTCAAGTCTGGCATTAGTTCTAATCTCTTCTGGAAAAGGATTGAGAGAGCAGATACTTGGGACCTAAGGGACCCAAGGGATAGTCCCGATGGCCTGTCCGTTTTGGAGAAATTGTAGTAATTTTGTTACTGAAAACACTTCAAAGTCCACTCCATGGCTATGGCACCAGTCTTGGTAAGTAGACCATACCCTGTGGTACATTTTGGACGAAACAGATTTTCTTGCCGCCCGCATAGTGTCCATCACTGCGTCAGAGAATCCCTTTTTCTTCAGGATTTTGATCTCAGAAACCACGCCGTCAAATTTAGACTCGCCGGATTTGGGTGCCATATTGGACCTTATTGGAGGAGATCTAGCATGGAGGGGTGTGTGTGGATACTGGTTTTCATTTGGAGGGGTTGAAGTTGATGGACTGACTTTTTTCAACCCAATATAACTATGTAACTAAGTATGTGCGCCTGGACCACTTGGGGGCTATCATAATCAACGTGGTGCATTCTCTGTGAAACCTCTTGATCGTTCTGGGAATCAGAGGAAGTGGAGGGAAGGCATAGGCTAGACAATAGTCCATGTTGCCGTGAGGGCGTCTGCTTCTGCTGCTAGTGGGTCCCGATACTGAGCGAAGAAAATGGGTACCTTTTGTTTTTTTCAGTGATTTATGTAGGCCACTGAAAAATTGGATCTTTACCTCTTGACCTGTCAGGTCTTTTTGCCAGTGCCTCAGGAGCAGGTGAATCACCCGAATCTCTAATAAGTTCATTGGGAGCCGGGTCTACTCCTTAGACCACCAACCTTGTGCCGTCCGTTACTCCATCACTGCTCCCCATCCGAAGAGACTTGCATCTGTCGTCACTAGGCGTCACTGTGGTTTGCCGATATGACTGCCCGCTGAGATGTTATGCATTTGCAGCCTCCAGAGGAGAGAGTCTGGAGTTCTTCTCAATAGTCTTTTCTTTTGCAGGAGTGATTTTCTTTTCCAAGATGAGAGAATGTTCCATTGGAGTTCCCCAAGGTGAAATTGTGCAAAGGGAACTGCTTCTATTGTTGACACCATGACCACCAGCACCTCCATGCAGTTTTTTTACAAGGGTACAAGGGGCTACACAAGACATTGCATGAACTATTGGAACAATAGAAGGGCAGCAAAGAGATTAAAAATAATGGGAATAGCAGGAACTGAAGGAACTGCAGCTTGTCTACACTTCTGCCAGTGCACCTTTCAACGGCCGATATGGTGAATCGGCAGATGAGATTTGCTAATCTACACGAACAGATATCCATAGGACAATGATTTTAGAGTAGCATAAACGAGTAGCATAAACACAGAAATAATAGCATAAAGATCATATGTGTAAATGTATGGCCAGCTTTGGTCATCTTGCTATTGCTTTCAAGAACTGCCTCTGCAACACTTTATATTCTGTACTCATCCAACTTTGAAAGGCTTGCTATTTATCTTACCCTGGTAGTTTCTTGAGGCTCCTCACGTTGTTCATGGTGCCGTTCTAGTTGCTCTCTTAAATCCCTCTCTAGACGAGAAATCCGCCCATCATACTGAGAACGCAGAGCACTCATTCGTACTTCCAGCTCATCCTTCTGCTGCTCAAGGCTGGCATTTTTCTGTTTAAGATCGTCATTCTCTCTTGTAAGTTGTTCCTTAACCCCTACAAATAGAATTCAAATAGTTAAGTCTGCCTTATGTGTGTATGTGCAATTAAAACTGAATGTGCCAAAACATAAGGAATGCGGGAATAAGTATATGAACACTTTTCATTCATGGCAAGCCCTGGAACATAACTTGGTTTTGTAAAAAAATAAATTAAAAAAAAAAAAGTCAATGAAGTCAATGATTAAAACATTTTTTCTAAACTGTATTGTTGAATGACTAAATTAATTCAACATATGTCTGAACGAACACTTCCCTACAAAATGTATTGTTTAATCTGGCCCCTTGTATAAAAGTAAAAAAAAAAAAAAAAATCTAGGTAATGCGGATAAGCAGATTCTAGTTCTCTTTTAATTTTTACACAAGCAAATAGCTCCTTTATTAACCGGTGTATAGTGGCAAGGCAGGATTTCTAGAGAAATGGAGGGCTTACTTTCAGAGCCTCATTATCTCTACCTTTAAAATTAGCTTTAATATGATGCAGAGAGCGATGTTCTGGGTCGATTTGCATTTGGTTTTAAAAAATTTTATTATCTGTTTTTATTTTATTTTTTTTAAATTCAGCAGCTCTCCAGTTTGCAATTCCAGCAATCTGGTTGCTAGGGCCCAAATTAACCTAGCTACCATGAATTGATTTGAATACTAATATGATTAGTTCTTATAGAACTACAAGAAATAAAATGTAGAAATAACAATTCATTTGCAGCCTTACAGAGCATTTGTTTTTAGATGGGGGTCAGAGACCCCCAGTTGAAAGCTGGAAAGAGTTAAAAGATGAAGACATATAATTCAAAAAGCTATAGAAAAAAATTAAGAGCAATGGATGAGTTACTTAGAATTAGCCAGCCATTCTATAGCACACTAAAGGTTAACTTAAAAGTGAAACACCCTTATTAAAAAGGAGATTTTGTATTACTCACGTTAAATCCTTTTCTCTTCAGTAGTCTGTGGGACACAGGGACAGGGGTATAGCATCTACCAATAGGAGGCAGGACACTAGAAGAATTTTGACTCCTCCCTCTATGCTATACCCCCCCCCCCAGGAATACTGGAGGACTTCAGTTTTTATAACAAAGAGGAGAACTTGAACCGTTACCTGAACTATATACAAAAAATGTTAAACCTGGCAATGGAACTCAGCAGGATCGCTTCAAGGATGGGATGCTCTGTGTCCCACAGACTACTGAAGAGAAAAGGATTTAACGGTGAGTAACACAAAATCTCCTTTTCTCTTGCAGGTGTCTGTGGGACACAGGGACTTTAAGGACATACCAAAGCAGTCCCATGAACAGGGTGGGAGGAAGCGAATAAACACACGACCACCTTAGTTTAAGGCAGCCTGTAGCACCTTCCTGCCAAAATGTGCATCCAATGCCGCAAAGACCTCGAATTTGGAGAAAGAGTGTAACGAGGATCAGATAGCTGCTTTGCATACCTGTTCAGTTGAGGCTTGATTCCGGAAGGCCCAGGAAGTGCTGATGCCCCTAGTAGAGTGAGCTACTGTGGTCGCTTTGTCGGACTGCACCCGTATGGCGTGGCCTGCCATGTCTTACTGCCAATGTTGGAGGGCTAGTCTGACCGCTCGTATCTCTAGAATGCTGATGGGGAGTCTTGCTTCTGCCTTTGACCAAGTCCCCTGAACCCTCTGGTTCTGAACCCCCCCCCCCCAGTCTATCAGACTGGCGTCTGTTGTAAGTATCTGCCACTGAGGATCCGAGAGGGAGTGACCCTTGGAGAGATTGTATTGCCAGAGCCACCACGTCAAGGAGATTTTGTTGAATGAGTATTGGTTGGTTGAGGCGGTTGCGAATCCATTGTGCTAGTATATTCCATTAAAGTTCCAGTAGGTGGAATTGGGCAAAGGGAACAGCTTCCAAGGAGGCTACCAGAGAACCTAGAACTCTCATGGATGCTCTCATTGTTGTAGTGTTCTTTGTCAAGAGATGCCGAACCAAGCTTAATGTTGTCAATCTTGTCTGGTGGCAGAAAAACTCTGAAGCTTTGTTTCGAATATCATGCCAAGGAATGTTAAACGTTGAGATGGAAGGAGGTTGGACAATCTAGAGTCGAAAAAGTGAGTATGGTCTTTGACAAGGTGTCTTGGGCTTCCTGTAGGCAAGGTGTTAAGAGTTATGGAAATGCCTTGGTTTCAAGTGTGGCTGCCGCGGCCGTGATCACCTTGGTAAACACCCACGGAGCTGATGTGAGGCCGAATGGCATTGCTATAAATTGAAAATGTAGAATCTCTGATGCGGAGGGAAAATGGGAATGTGGAGGTATATCTCGGATATCCAGAGCGGCCAATAACGCGTTGGGTCTCATCCCTGCTATTACCGAGTGGAGTGACTCCATTTTGAACTTTGCTGGACGAATGAAGGTGTTTAGCTGTTTGAGGTCCAGCACGGGTCGAAAAGTTCCATCTTTTTTGGCACAATAAAGAGGTTTGAGTAGAATCCTTGGAACCGTAATAATTACTTTTTCTTGAGAGAGCGATTCTACTATGCAATGGAATGCTACTCTTTTTTGTGGTTCGGAGGGAACCCTGGACCTGAAAAAACTACCTCCAAAGGCATTGCCTTTTTCATGTAGTCAAGGGCCTTGCAAAAAAAATTTACAGCTTCCTTGACAAATGATTTGAACCTGGATGTGTCAATCAGATTCTCTCTCCTTGCATAATTCCTGGTTTCAAAACCAAGCATAATTTCATTTGCTGGTAGATGTAGTGCTGTATCATGATAATTGATGTCAGTTATGTCCTGTACCCCAGCAATTACTGATGGTTTCACAAATCTTACTAACAGGTCCCTATATAATGTCTGCATTGCTGGATGCAAGACATGAACCATCTGAGCTTCTGTTTGCAGAAGTACATTAAATGTATTGCATACTGGAAATACAGAGTGCAAAAATAAAAAGTATAACTTTGAAATGGGGTCTTGTATTGTCTGTAAAATCCTTTTCTCTCTGGCACTGAGATTAACACCTTGTTCTTCCTCAAATGTGCTGATGATATAGGATTTAAGTGCATCCCATGTGAGCAGTGTCCGTTCCACTGCTTTTTCCAATGACAACCAACGTGTCTTAACATGCTTCACAATTTTCCGTACTCCCGTGTTACAAAATGACATGTAATCCTGAAGAGTAGCCACTCTTTTGGAAGTGGTAATAGACGTCAATAATAAAAAGTCTTCGACATTTACCGACAGCATTTTTGCTGCATGCTCAGCCATCAAATGGACTAAATGACATGGGCAGCCAACAGCATATACTTTCTGTGCAGATGTTTGGCTTGCCTTTATCCTTGAAAGAACACTGTTGTGTTTCCCTTGTATATTAGCAGCATTATCCGTTGAATATGTTGCACACATGTTCCAATCCACATGATGTTTTTTAAGCATAACATCGACAGCCTCAAATAGATCCTGGACTCTGCTAGATGCACAAGCTACCATATCCAAAAAGTCTGTTACTATTAGCCCAGTGTCTGGATGTTCGTAAGTAACTAGCACTGGAAAATATTTTTCAAACTGTTCAGAGCTTGCATCTAGCGAAAGCCCAAAATATTTATTTTTATTAGAAATGACACTCCTCACATTGGCTAATGCTTCTGGTGCAATTGCACCTTGAATTATGTGTGTAGTTTTTGTCGATGAACATGCATATTTTTCTGCAATTTTAGAGTCTGGAAACATTTGTTTGAATAAATGGCTGACGTGATCACTACTGGCTAAGGAAATATTGTGTTCAACCAGAAAACCAGTGAACAACACTTCCGCTTTAGTTACACATTTTGTAGCTCCTGGGTCAGAGAACATTGATGTTAATCCTTTGGAGCGTGTCACAGCTTTTGCCGACCCAATGTGTTTATCAGTGGCAATGTGTCTTGTTACGTCATTGTAGCCACCATGACCAACTGTAAAGTCAGCCCTACAAAGCTCACAAAAAGCATATGATGAGCCTCGCCTTGACTTCTGCAGAAATGGGTGCTCTTTCCGCCAATTATCTTTAAACAGACAGAACCTTTTAGCTTTTTTCTCAGTAATCAGCCATTTCTTTTAGTAATTGCTTAGTAGTTACTCTGTAAAAGCTATCATTGGGGGGGTGAAAGAAAAACAATACCAACCATTATAGTCACTGATAAATTAACAGTAGGTCGAACCGTTTAAACTGAAAAATATAACCTCAGCCTGGTAAAATATGTTTACTCTTTAATATATCTGGGGTGGGGAAGCCAAGTTATATATCTATGTTATATGTCAGTCCTGCTGACAAACTTTCGCATATCATAGTGTTTTACTCTGATACAAAGTACACTTTGACCCAGGTTGAGGTTATATTTAAGGACTTCCAATACTTTTTTCAGCTCAGTTAGTTTCAGATTGTTCACCAGAAATAGACATTTCCCAATCAATTTCTATTTTCTATGTATTTTTCACCTTCTGAAGCAGCTTGGGGGGGGGGGTCGGTCATCGGACCTCTAAACTGTTCTACATTGATACATTCAGTTGATACATTTATCTTTGTCCCTGCTGAGAAGAATCCCTGGGTGGCTGTTAGACTTGATACAATAGTTGCTAATACTCCAGAGATGATGATAAGAAATGTATCAACTAAATGTTGCAAAATTGTCTGCACATGAATTACTGAGGACTGAATCACCACAGGCAGGGACATTCAACTTAACTTAGATTTTGGAAAAAACTGTAAAAAGAACTGTTTATTTCTGCTAAACAACCTGAAAGCTGAAAAAACACAGAACTGAAAAAAAAAATTTGGAAGATGAATCACCTCTTTAAATACATGCTGTTGATAAAAAACAATGCCCAGATTAAAGAAATGCAAACTTCTGCTGAAAGAAAGAAAGAGGGCATGCACCCCTACAGAACAGCATGTTTACTGCAGGGCATCTTTAACAACAATGACAAAACAACAACACAGATGTTTATAGATTTGGAACAACTTTATTTAATATGTTAAAATAAACATTGATGCAACAACAAACTCACCAGACTGTGCCAAAATATGTATTTTTCAAGATGACTGAAATTGCTCCAAATAAGTCACTGTTTGAAGACATATAAAACCAGAATATTTAAATATACAACTTTGTTCTTCCAGTCATTAAGTACTCATGTTACTATCCCATGAAAGACAGGCACCTCCTACTGATGTGTATAAATACAAATATACAGAGAAGGAATGTTCTGGGCACACAATAAGCTATACCCTCATACTGTACTGTCTAAGGGAATCAATATGGACCTCCTCCTCCCATATGTATAAATACAAATATACAGAGAAGTAATGCTCTGGGCACACAATAAGCTATATCCTCATACTGTACTGTCTAAGGGAATCAATATGGCACCTCCTCCTCCCATATGTATAAATAGAAATATACAGAGAAGGAATGTTCTGGGCACACAATAAGCTATATCCTCATACTGTACTGTCTAAGGGAATCAATATGGCACCTCCTCCTCCCATATGTATAAATAGAAATATACAGAGAAGGAATGTTCTGGGCACACAATAAGCTATACCCTCATACTGTACTGTCTAAGGGAATCAATATGGCACCTCCTCCTCCCATATGTATAAATACAAATATACAGAGAAGGAATGTTCTGGGCACACAATAAGCTATACCCTCATACTGTACTGTCTAAGGGAATCAATATGGCACCTCCTCCTCCCATATGTATAAATAGAAATATACAGAGAAGGAATGTTCTGGGCACACAATAAGCTATACCCTCATACTGTACTGTCTAAGGGAATAAATATGGCACCTCCTCCTCCCATATGTATAAATACAAATATACAGAGAAGGAATGTTCTGGGCACACAATAAGCTATACCCTCATACTGTACTGTCTAAGGGAATCAATATGGCACCTCCTCCTCCCATATGTATAAATAGAAATATACAGAGAAGGAATGTTCTGGGCACACAATAAGCTATACCCTCATACTGTACTGTCTAAGGGAATAAATATGGCACCTCCTCCTCCCATATGTATAAATAGAAATATACAGAGAAGGAATGTTCTGGGCACACTAAGCTATATCCTCATACTGTACTGTCTAAGGGAATCAATATGGCACCTCCTCCTCCCATATGTATAAATAGAAATATACAGAGAAGGAATGTTCTGGGCACACAATAAGCTATACCCTCATACTGTACTGTCTAAGGGAATCAATATGGCACCTCCTCCTCCCATATGTATAAATACAAATATACAGAGAAGGAATGTTCTGGGCACACAATAAGCTATACCCTCATACTGTTCTGTCTAAGGAATCAATATGGCACCTCCTCAAAAAGGCCCTGGCCCTTAGATACACTTAAAATGTTACTCAGTTAGGGTTGCCACCTTTTCTGGAAAAAAAAAATACCGGCCTTCCTATATATTTATCTTTATTTCCTATTAATAACATTGGGATCACTGACCTTCCTATATATTTATCTTTTTTCCCTATTAATAACATTGGGATCAACCATCATTTTTACCGGCAAGGTGGCAACCCTATACTCAGTGATGTTACTGGTCCTTTAACGCTAGACACACATGAAAACCTCCTTGTGCTACACAGCTAAATGATTCAGCCCTCCATTGAATCCCAGCTGTATAGCCCCCTCCCCCAAAACTCATTTAAAGGACCAGTAACATCAAAACCCAGAACCCCCTGCATTATTTTAACCCTCCTGGCACCGAGAATATTCCTTCTGCCTGCTGCTGTGGGCTGCTGGGGAGATGCGCAGTCAATGTATGGATCAGTAAAGGGAGCAGCGTTTCTTCAGATCCTGCCTTCGGAAGGTGAACCAGCAGGCCGGCATGTTTGTGAATGGCAGGCCCCTGCCCAATGCTGTCCAGCTCTCTCCGCAGATCCCCAAGGCGAACTGCTGCCTTAGCGATGGCTCCAATCACCTAGCAGCCTAGTTCCCTGAGCCGAGACCCTGCAGCTCCCACCTCTCGTTTCAGGATTCCTCCAGAGCGGTTACATCAGTAACTAAAACCAGAGTAATTCCGGCACCAAAGGGAGAGCCTTGCACACAATAAGGAAGCCCGAGCGGGGCAAAAGGCTGAGGATTGTATAACCTCCGCTCTGGAGGAATCAGGAAACGAGCGGCGGGAGTCTTGGCGCTGCTAGGTGATTGGAGCCATCACTAAGGCAGCAGTTCGCCTTGGGGATCTGTGGAGAGAGCTGGACAGCATTGGGCAGGGGCCTGCCATTCACAAACATGCCGGCCTGCTGGTTCACCTTCCGAAGGCAGGATCTGAAGAAACGCTGCTCCCTTTACTGATCCATACATTGACTGCGCATCTCCCCAGCAGCCCACAGCAGCAGGCAGAAGGAATATTCTCGGTGCCAGGAGGGTTAAAATAATGCAGGGGCAGGGGGTTCTGGGTTACCCTTGTATGCTGGCGGTCTGCTATGTTACAGTGGGGACAGGCATAATAACACCGCTGCGGCCTTTTGAAGAGCTGGAGGAGATCGACACGCTGTCAGTGAAGAGCCAGGGAAGAGCAATCAAGCACAACAGGATGGATGGTCGCCCTTTCGCCGTTTCTGTAGAAGACAGGAAGTGGAGTTTCTGTAAGTTATATCTTAATAAAGGATTTGCTATTTTAAATTTCAATTGGTCTTGATGTTTTTTTTTCGTTGTATTGTAACAAATTTTTTTGTAGAAATGTTTGATGTTACTGGTCCTTTAATGGAGGGGAAGCCAAGAAACATATGGGAGGAACACTGCTTCAGCTTGGATAAAGGAAAATGTCCCAGATCATGATGATTCCCTTTTATCCAAGCTGAAGCAGGGTGCCTCCCGTATGTTTCATCATGCATAAGAGACACTAGGGGCTTTTAAGGGGCTGCACAGTTTATGCTTTATAAAGAATTATTAAACCAGGGATATCCCAACCAGCAGCCCTCCAGGCCAGCTGAAACCTTTTTAAGAAAAGCTGCATTGTAAGAGAACAAAGGAAGCAGCTGCGGGCTGCTCTCACACGAAGTCTCACAACAAAGGAAGCAGCTGCGGCCTGCGGGCTGCTCACACAACAGACAGTCTCAGTCACAGCGCACACCATTGGTGCAATCTCTCTAGACCGCGGGCTCCTGCTCCTGGGCAGCCTGCGCCGCGGTACCGCCTACCTTACTAGTTGGACTGACTGTCTGAGGATTGATTCAATTGGGTTCGTTTTTGCACTGAGCCTCTGCCTGGGATGACACATGCACTGCAGCAGAAAATGATCTACCTCGCTCGGCGGGCAGCTTAACAGCAACTGAGACACAAAGATGGAGACTCTGGGATGACTCACAAGACGCGCGCTCTCCCCTCCCACCGCCGGAAGAAGTCAGGCAGCTCAATGCAGCGCGTCGGACGCCGTGACGTGGAGCCCCGTGACCGAACGTGACGGAAACTAGCGTAGTCAACTCCGCCGCTGCGGAAACTGCCGAGAAAACCCAGAAGACGCAAGGAAGATCCGAACAGCGCCGAGCCGCGGGACATCTTCACCTACTATCCGGGACGGCGGGACATGCAAGTAAAATCGGGACTGTCCCGCCAGATCCTGGACACTTGGGAGGGGCGGAATCTGTTTCTCCGCTATTAGTATTGGCTACAAGTGGAACTGAGCTGATTGCATTGGTTTGTTATGGGAATCGAGGGTTAAAATCCGGAGGAGCTCACTTTGTAGATCCCTGGGGAGAAAGTGCAGATTTGTTGCTTGTAGCGCCTTTAATTGTACTGAAATGATTGGCTTTAGTGAGTAGTTGTTGGAACATAGAACAGCTGTCATTTCCCCTTGGTGAATTGGGGGTGAGCAAATGGAACGGCCTGGCTACTGTTCTGTTATAGACTTGGTATTTGTATTGAACAGTAGCCAGGCCGTTTCCCATAACAAACCAATGCAATCAGCTCAGTTCCACAAATATTTCCTTATTGTGATGTGTTCTCTGCTTTAGCAACACAAAACGAATCAATTTGTTTCTCTGTTATTCTATTTGCTAATCCCCTTGTGCTGTAATAAACAGAGCCAGATTTAAAACTTGCGCGCCCCTAGACTGTCCACAACTGGCCCAGCTTGCACATTACCTCCCCCCCTCACACCCCCCACGCACCTCCCTACTCCCCACTGCTGTTACTGCAGTTCCCCTGATTGGTAGATTCAAACAACTGTCAAAATCTCCCACCCAGTCCCCAGTTCGTATACAGCCATCAGGCGGCATTCTGTCCCCAGATCTTTGCTACCCTAGGCCTGGGCCTTTGCGGCCTGACCACAAATATGGGCCTGAAATAAACATTTTGTATCCCTCAAAACATTACCTGGTGGGGTATTGCACAACTTCATCTACCTCAAAACAAAGAGCCATTGCGAGTGAAAGTTTAGTTCCTTAAGTTAAAAGTGAAGCCTTCTTGTTCTTTTCAATGTGAAAAAAGATCCACTACCATCTGTCTATAATGTCCTCTAATGTAC
This sequence comes from Xenopus laevis, assembly GCF_017654675.1. Classification (NCBI taxonomy): domain Eukaryota; kingdom Metazoa; phylum Chordata; class Amphibia; order Anura; family Pipidae; genus Xenopus; species Xenopus laevis. The sequence goes on along the minus strand of NC_054377.1, from coordinate 117,408,695 downwards.
ATTTAAAGAAAGAAACCCCAACCATGACAGTCTACCCATATAGCTTAATTCTTCCATCCCTTTTACCAGTTTAGATGCACTTCTCTGCGCTTTCTCCAGCTCATTTATTTCCTTAAAGGAAAATTATACCCCCCAAACAATGTAGGTCTAGGCATAAACAGCTCATATGTAAATCATGCTTCATGTAAATAAACAATTTTCATAATAATATACTTTCTAATAGTATGTGCCATTGGGTAATCATAAATAGAAAATTGCCATTTTAAAAAATAATTGCCTCCCCCTGGGATTGTATGATTCACAGTGCACACAAACTATATGTGTTAGGTCACATGAGCCAATTAACAGACAGAGTTCTGTTTATTGCTTCAACATTTCTTCCTGTTACAGTTGTAGTATTTCTGGTCAGGTGATCTCTGAGGCAGCACACAGACCATCCAGAAATGGTGGCTGAAGGCAAGAGATGTAAAAGGTCAATATTTACTTAAATACATAGACCAGTTTGGTAAGATTCTTCAATATGCCACTTAATATGAGTAAACTATCTTTTGCTTAATTGTTAATTTTAGGGGTATAGTTTTCCTTTAAGGACTGGAGCTCAGAATTGCATTGCACACTTAAAGGACCAGTGACATCAAAAAAAAAAATTCGTTAGTATACATCAAAAAAAAAACAAAACACCAAGGCAAATAAAACTTTAAAATTGCAGTGTCTTTATTAAGAAATAATTTACCAAAACTCCACTTCCGCTCCTCTTCAGAAAAGGCGACACGGCGACCATCCATCTTGTGGCACTGGATTGCTCCTCCCTGGCTATGGACAACTTGTGAAGCAAGTGACAGAATGGTGTTGAGAGGAGGCGAGTGACAGCGGATCAGACGTTTGGTGTTTCTTGTGCACCACAGCAGCAGCTTCCACTCACTCCGGGGTGCCATCACAGCAGCTGCCTGGCGGGGGGCACTTGCGTGTCTTCCTGCCCTGTGGATTGTAAATCCCCCTCCCTCTCTATTCCTTGCTGCAGAGTCGCTGGTAGGAAGGCGCAGCCGGCACTGTTAGATTTGTACTGCCGCATCCCATTCTTCTGCAAACAGCAAAGTCAAGTAGAAATCAGCTGGCACTGTTAGGTTTGTGCCGCCCGGATCAGTTCGCACCAGCGCTGCTTCAAAAACAGAAACGGCACAAACAGTTTTAAGGAATTACTGGGGGGGGGGCAAATACACGCATGCTCCAAAAAAAAAAAGTTATTGAATTGAACAGTGATGTCAACAACTACCACTTATTTCTGCAGCCGGCTCGTGTTTTGGTGCAGGTTTAGAATGGCGATATCTGGTGCCGGCTGATTTCTACTTGACTTTGCTGTTTGCAGAAGCATGGGATGCGGCAGTACAAATCTAACAGCGCCGGTTGCGCCTTCCTACCAGCGACTCTGCGGCAAGGAATAGAGAGGGAGGGGGATTTACAATCCACAGGGCAGGAATACACGCAAGTGCCCCCCGCCAGGCAGCTGCTGTGATGGCACCCCGGAGTGAGTGGAAGCGGCTGCTGTGGTGCACAAGAAACACCAAACGCCCGATCTGCCGTCACTCGACTCCTTGCTTCACAAGCTGTCCATAGCCAGGGAGGAGCAATCCAGTGCCGCAAGATGGATGGTCGCCTTTTCTGAAGAGGAGCAGAAGTGGAGTTTTGGTGGGTTATTTCTTAATAAAGACTTTGCAGTTTTAAAGTTTTATTTGCCTTGGTGTTTTTTTATTTTTTTGATGTATACTAACGAATTTTTTTAAAAATATTTCTGATGTTACTGATCCTTTAAAGGAATTATTCAGTGTAAAAATAAAATCTTTTTATTTTGCACAGTCTATCTATTTACCCAGTTTTTATTTTCACACTGAATTGTTCCTTTAAGGTGGGGCCTTACCAGGGACATATCAAGAGGCAAAATAACAGCACTTTGTTAGCTTTATCACACATGATTAGCACTGCCTAGAATTATACAGTAAAATTAGTCAGCAAGTCCAGTTGTTTTAGATTTACCTATAATAGATACTACTATAGATAACTATAATTTGCTTAGGGATGGCTTACAGCTACACCGCAGCTTATTTATATACTACTATATAACTCTAGTAGTGTTTCTGAAGAAAACACACAATTTTGTGAGTGTAGGGCAACAGTACATTGTATTTTAATTACTTAAAAACACTTTTTTTGATATTACTGTTCAATTTGCCAAGTGTGGAACCACTTTAATATATTATTTCATTTTAGGTACTATTTTCACAATGGGGAGAAGTTATTATGTAGATGATAGAGTTGAGAAGTATTTCTCTAAGCTTGTCCAACAACAGAAGGCCTGTATAACAGGGTTAATCATTGGCCAGGTAAGTCCACACAATAACCTAATTTTAGATACATATTTTTCCATTCCAACTTATGCATTCCTGTATTCTATAAAACAAAAAATAGGGAAGAGATACCCTTTAATGGAAATATTGCTTTTTCTTTCATTTGCATTAGCTCAGTTTAACAAGAATGAGCTTTAATTCTCAGGATAGGAATGCTGCTGCCCTCCTCACAGCAAGAGGATCAGTGCTCATCATTGTTTAACTGTGGGGTGAAGTAGGTGTAAAAATAACACAGCTGTTTTTATTTCAATAGAAAATAAAACTGTATATTGTAGAAATTAATGTAAAACACTTTATATCAGATATTACATGAACTTTAAATTAGGAGCCTGTGTACAAATAATTGCCCAACCTATTCATAGAGTTTGGTGTGGTTATTAGGGATGGGCGAATACGCCATACAAGTCTATGGTTGTCATTTTTGCGGCGAAACAAGGCGAAAAAATTTGCCCATCCCTAGTGGTTATGTCTCGTTGAGAATTGTATTTAGTGAAACACGGCCTTGTTTAAACTGCAGTATTCATCGCAAAGAGATTATGCAGTTCTGACAGCTCAGACACCACAAAAAGAGGACCAAAATGAAGAAAAGAAACCTGGTTTGTCCAAGTTGGAGGAAATTGATGATGAATGGGTTTCGATGCATGCTAGCCAGGTAAAGTAAAGGTACTTTTATACTAAAAATACTTTTTGAAGGGAATGTCAATCCATTTTGCCTAATAAAAGAAAATATAATTCTAAGCAATTTTGCAATATGCATTGATTACAAATTTTCTTTGGTTTTTAAGTTGTTTGTATATTGCAAACAGTGCCTGTCTGGCCCTTTCTATTTCCTGCCCTGGTCGGTAAGACTGTTGATACAATGTAAGACAAGGCAGCGGATTAACAGACCTCTCTTTGGTGGGGAACTAAGACTTTTGCAACATTGTTTTAAAAGTAACAAATGCTGCTTTCAGTAGCAATTGTTTTTACAAATACAGTAGAATCCCCATTTTATATCCCCTGATTTTAAGTTTCCCCTCACTTTACATTGTTGTTTTGTGGTCCCACCTATATATTATACATAATACATTTCTCTTATTTTCCTGGATTTTACATAATTTTTTTCTGGTCCCCTGAAAAATGTAAAATTGGGCTTCTACTGTAACTTTAAAAGCACTGACGTTTTTTAATAACTATCTATTGGTACGTTGCTTTGCATTATATTTTATTTTATTAGGCACATTTTTATTTTGGGGTTGAATTTCCCTTTAATAGTGTGCTCACAGCCATCTTAGAATCAGCATTTTAACCAGTATTATGCATTGTGAGATGCAATATACTTGCCGAGTCTGATGTTTAACATTATACTTTGCAGGTGGGGCGCATGCTTCCTGGTGGCTTAATGGTACTGGGTGTTTTCCTTATGACAACTCCAGACCTTTCAAAAGATGCTCAAACTATATTGCGAAAGGTAAGTAAAACAAAGGAGGGGGTTGTCTTCCTTATGTCTGCAGACACCATTTTAAATATTATTTCCTGTACTTGGTTTCCTGGGGAATTACCTTCAGAGTATTTTCTACAGTACCGCAGTGACTGTAACCTAATCCTAACTGAGTCAGACCTTGAATTATGGGAGGCTATTCCACCAGAAATCCTTCTGTTAAATAAAGAGATCTTGAGGATGACACACAAATGATTTTTCAAATGGTGTCAGTATACATTTAATAATAACTTAGGGAGTAATTGTTTAAAAAATGAGTTCTTCGTATTTCATGTAATTAATATTTCAGTTTATTTGTGGGCTTGTGCCATTGGAATAAGTGCAATGATAAAAGCAGTATGTGAGAGATAAGGTTTTGGTTTAATTTGAGTTCTAGAAAAAAGTTTGTAACATTTCTCACTAAAGCCTACCAAGTTTTATATCATATGCGTTGTTAGCTTGTTTTTGCAGTTGAAAAGTCATCCATGAAAAACAGATTGTGGAATTTTGATGAAGATGATGTCTCTGAGAGAGTGACTCTTCACATCTGTTCCTCAACAAAAAAGTATGTGTCTTTATATTAATTCTGCATAACTGCTTCATTTGATTGCAGCTGACCTGTGTGAGAATGCTAAAAATATAAGTACCACACAATGTTAATGGGTAACCTGTAAATGATGGAAAAATAAAAATGCTTTCTGTAAATGAACACCACTTTAAAGAAAACTATATAGTCTTTCTATTGAGAATTTACCATCTATTTATTTTCAGTAAAAGTTGACATATATTTAGGCCCATAAATATTTTGACATAGATAGAGATATTAGGAGTAATTTACAGTGCCCAATGTAGTATGCAAAAAAAGGTCACAATGAGCAGTTGTGCAAAGATCAACAACCCTGGGGGAAGCAAGGGCAGGTAAATTAGCTCTAAGCAGTGCACTCTCGCACGTGTGGCCCCCGGGGTTGTAATTGACCCCTATTGTTATTTTAGTTTTTTACCAAAACAATTTGGAGTGTTGTGAGCATTGGTGATAACCATGCAAACTTCCAGAAAGGAGCAACTGATGATCTAAAGCATACCACATAATCTATTAAACATGGTGCTGGGACCGGAATATGAATAGGAGAGGCCTGAATAGAAGGATCAGTAATAAAAAGTAACAATAGCAATATATTTCTAGCTTTACCGAGCATTTGTTTTTTAGAAGGGAGTCAGCAACGCCCATTTGAAAGCTGCAAAGAGGAGGAAAGTCAGAGGAAAAAGGCAAATAACTAAAAAAATAAATAATGAAAACCAGTTGAAAAGTTTCTTAGACTTGGCCGTTCTATAACATAATAAAAGTTACCTTAAAAGTGAACCACCCCTTTAATAGGTATAATTTCAGTACTTGCTATTTATTTGGGAATCCTGTGGCCCTCCAGAGTCAGGTGTGTAATTCCCATACTGTAATTACATGCAGAAAATAAACATAGCTGCTGTGTTACAGACATTTTCTTTTGTACATTTCAGAATTACCTGCCGGACCTATGATATTAACGATCCAAAGGTAAGTAGGAATAGTGTGGGGTGTGTGTTTTATATCGGGCGAATATGCTATAACATTAGGCCTTGTGTCTGAAAACAGTGTGTGACAATTCATACAGTGAACAGTAGGATACAGTGTAACAGTTTGGCTCACACAGACAACTTTCCAGTGCACTGCAAAACTTTGTGTGAGTCAAAATTTGTTTGTGCTCACATTATTTTTGATGTAATAAACAGCTATCATACCATCTGTATGTTTTTTGCTGTGCCCCCTTAATTTTTACTGATTATTACGTGTCATGGCCAAACACCTGGGAACTGCACCATTACAATAAGATAACATCTGTATAGAAGTACTAGGTGTGCTCCTTAAACTCATTCGGACACGTCCCTTTGAAGTCCTTAGGAACTATAATATAGAGGTAGAGGAACAATATTCTTTCTGTACACAAGTCCTGCCAAGTCCCTCCACTGACATTGTGAGACAGCTTAAAGGGGATCTTTCGCAAAAATGAAAATTGAATATAAGCTTCATCTTGCTGAAATAAGAAACTTTATAAATATAATCAATTAAAAATGCTGTACCATTTATGAAATAATCATGTTACTTTTCACTCTCCCCCTCTGAGCAACCCGTCTCTCTTCAATCTTTCTTTATGCAGTAGGTGGAGTCAGTTTTTGATTGACAGTTAGGTCTAATACATCCTTTGGGGGTATTGCACCCTTAAAGGAGAACTAAACTCCGCGTTAAGTCCCCACTGCCCCTCCCCCCTGCACAGTCTTACCCCAGAATTCTGTCCCCTCTTGAAATAGTGACCACACATGCAGAATGGTGCAAATCTTCGTGTCTTCTTCCTCCCCTTCGGCAATTAACGTCTCTTTCGTCGCATGCGCAGTTGTCGCAAACCAGAAGATTCCAAATACTTTTTCCAGTTCAATTCTTTTTAGTAGTGATGGGTGAATCTGATATTTAGATTTGCCAAAAATACGCTAAATGGCAAAAATTCACCAAAATGCATTGGTCATTGGTGCGCAACAAATTGTGCGACAAATTTTTGTCACTGCAATTTTTTTTTCACCCATTAGAGTCTTTGGGCGTCATTTTCGCAGCAAAACTTGACAAATTTTGCTCATCGCTAGTTTTCAGATTGTTCACAAAAAATACTTTTATCAATTACTTACAATTTTTTTTTTTACCGTTTTCCAAAATCGAAGTTTAATGGACAAGGAAAGACAAAAAAATAAAATCCAATTTTTACTTTCTTTAATGAAAATATACTTTAATTTAAAAATATGTACCGTTTTTATAAGAAACCTGACAGATTTGTCAGATGGTCCCTAACTGCTGAGCAGGGAAACAATCATACTTATGAACAGCAGGGGGAGCCCCCGCCTTACTTCCCAGCCATGCAGAACTCAAGCAGCTTTGTTTATGACGATCCCTAAGCAGCCCAGACCACACTGAGCATGTGCAGGGTCAGGGTCAGGCAAAGATGTTTAACAAAGTTACAAGATGACAGCCCCCTGTGACCACCTTTTATAAGCATAAATCATTTGTTTGATTAGGCTTTATGGTGCAGTAAGTTCGTGTTTATGTGTAGTATACAAAATACAGCATTTCTAGCCTTATTCTATTTTAGACTTTCCTTGTCGTTTAATGTGCTTGTCTCTGGTGTTTCAATCAGGCAGCTCAGTAATTCAGGTGCAGACTCTAAGGGTAAGGTCACACCTGGAGGTTCGGGAGCTTTAGTCACCTGGCGCCTAATCACCTCTTCTTTGGGGCAACTAATCTTCCCGAACTGCTTCCCCCTGCCTCACGAGGAAACTTCGGGCAACTTCGGAAAACGAAGCGACATGAGTGCCATGTCGCAGGCGATTTCTCATTCTAGCAGGCGGAAGACAGGGGGAAGCAGTTCGGGGAGATTAGGCGCCCCAAAGAAGAGGCGATTAGTCACCGGGCAACTACATTTCCCAGAATCTCCAGGTGTGACCTTACCCTAAACTGTTACAATTTTGCACCATTTAGTTGAAACATTTCTCAGCAGCATCTCTGGAGTATTAGCAACTATTGTATCAATTCTAACAGCTGCCTTTAATGAAACTCAGGGATTCTGCTCAGCAGGGACAAATAAGAAATGTATCAACTAAATATATCAATTTAGAATAGTTTACAGGGTGGGTGACCCCACAATCACAAAGCTGCTTTAGAAGGTAAAAAAAATGACACTTATGTTAGAAATACATTCACACATAGAAATTAATTGAAAAAAGTCTTTATTTCTGAAACCAACTGAACTGAACATGACCCTTCCATAAGCTGCAGGTGGATGTCTACATTTTAAACAGATATTCTAGTGCATACGCCATAACCACCGTAATTCACATATATGTTTCTTAGAGAAAAATTCAGAGCACTTAGTGAGATGCTGTATATACAGTATACACAGCACTGGACTAATTGGATTCAGAGCAAATGTCAGTGTAAACATACAGTAGATGCTCCAGTGCAATATAAATTATCTGTTAGCTTGTCATATAGAATTCAGACTGCCACAACTCTCTTAGACAAACTGCATGAAATCTATATTGAATTCCTTGGGTGCAAGCAAGTTAGGTTAGGTCCGACAATGAGATCTAAGCACTGAAAGTCGGTTCAACTGAACCGGGACCATTATTTTTTCATTGTCTCATATAAGAAATGCAAAATGATGTTGTTGATTCCCTAACATGCAGTACATGGGCACAAACCTTGATATTTATTAACAGTGAATGGATTCTTTTCTTTTGTGTTTCTCCCAAGAGCACCCCAAAACCAGCAGACTGGAAATACCAAAACTCTGTTTTATCTTGGTTGACTGTAGACTGTAATGTTCGTGTAGATGTAACCATCCCGCTTACCTCACCCTCTTTAACCTATCAGGAACGGCAAAAATCTATCCGAGTAAGTATCCATGTAGTGTCTGTATTACCCATAATAAATGCAAGTTTTACCAGCAATTGCCTGTGCAACATATATTAAATAATAATTAATAAAAAATTTTATTAAAATGTGCCAACACACACTATATACCCATTAAACCACACGTCTAATTAGGCGAGAGAAAAGTATGTATACTTCCATAAAATTCCCTCATGCTCTTTCATGCTGATATTTTGGATTTTTTTCCTTCTTGGTAATTCTTGTTACATGCATGATATAATTGAACTATTGCTGGGGTCATTTGGGGCTGAAATTGATGGACATTGGTCTTTTTTCAAATACTGGGAAACAACAAACAGGGCCACATGACTCAATCTCTGAAGTACCGTATATACTCGAGTATAAGCCGACCCGAGTATAAGCCGAGGTACCTAATTTTACCTACGAAAACTGGGAAAATTTATTGACTCTAGTATAAGCCTAGACACAACTACAGCCCTGTCTCCCAGCAGCGCACATTCTGCCAAAGCGACCCCCCCAGCGATCAACCGGACTTCTTTGCAAAGCTGATGGTGACAGAGAATTGCCAAACGGATTACTGTGTGCATTGTCCCACTGTCCCACTACCATTTGCAGAGGGTGCTGTGTGATATTGCCATCACTGTTAATCTTTCGTATAACCAACAGAGGGCGCTGTGTGATATTGCAGTCACTGTTAATCTTTCATATAACCAACAGAGGGCACTGTGTGATATTGCAGTCACTGTTAATCTTCCATATAACCAACAGATGGCGCTGTGTGATATTGCAGTCCCTGTTATTCTTTCATACAACCAACAGAGGGCACTGTGTGATATTGCAGTCCCTGTTATTCTTTCATACAACCAACAGAGGGTGCTGTGTGATATTGCAGTCACTGTTAATCTTTCATACAACCAACAGATAGCGCTGTGTGATATTGCAGTCCCTGTTATTCTTTCATACAACCAACAGATAGCGCTGTGTGATATTGCAGTCCCTGTTATTCTTTCATACAACCAACAGATGGCGCTGTGTGATATTGCAGTCACTGTTAATCTTTCATATAACCAACAGAGGGCGCACTGTTATTCTTTCATATAACTAACAGAGGGCATTGTGGGATATTGCAGTCTCTCCCCAAGTGAACTGTTGGTATAGGAATGATTAAAAGTGACTGCAATCTCAGTTACTTGGGTCGGGTACCGCTGACCCGTATAAACCGAGGTAGACTTTTTCAGCACATTTTGGATGCTGAAAAACTCGGCTTATACTCGGGTATATACGGTATTCACCACGTAGATCAGGTGGTCCAGGTGCACTAGCCCCAGACCATCAGCTTGGGAAGAAGATAAACAAAAGGTACGACACAGAAACAGGCTTAAGGAGATGGGGATCTTTTTAAATTAACCTACAATAAATATTTTTGTACTGTTTTTGGTGGCCCTTGTGCCATTTTTTGAGTGCCTGGATGCCCACTGTTTTGTGCCATTGGTCTTTTTTCAACTCAAATTAACTATATAACATTGTGAACCAAATTAAACCCTGGGAGGGGAGTTTTTGATTGCACTAATGGGTTAACTGCTAAGGGGCATACGTTGTTATGTATCATGGCATGTTTTTAAAGTATATTAAATAAAGCTGGTACTTACTGTCTTATTAGGAATTGAGACATATGTTATATTTATTTTTTATCTTGTTCCAGGCTTGGTAGTATTTCTTGTCTGGGATATGTTTGGGTTTGTTTACTTACAGTTTGCTATTTGGTACCCTGAAACACCTTCCTGTTGGTGCTCTTTCTGTTTGAAATACTGCAATGTCTAATAGTTGATGTTTTGCAGCTTGGGCTTGTTAAATGGACAAAAGAAATAGAAGATTCTGTGGTCCTTTTTAATGGACAATACAAAGATAAAAATGGTGATCTATTTGAAGAACAGGTAAGAAATTATCCAAGCTGTAGAACTGTTGCAAAACCTCTGTTGCCTAAAGTATTAGCATTTACATTCCTAGGATCATGCAAGGCACAACATGTATAGAATGAGTAGCTCAACATCAGCATAGACACCCTCATGAGGGGTGCAGTTCTCGCAGTACATTAAAAGAAGGTGCAACATCATTCTTAAGGCCTTCACTACCAGTGCTCCCCCGGTAGTTATGCCACTGTCCACTACAGATCAAGTACATGTTTGTTCCCAAGTTCCAAAATCTACAAATATCTATTAACATAAAATATTTAAAATGTGTAACATGGTACAAGGTCTAAACTGTCCAACATACAATAACAATTAGAAAAACAATCACAAATAGGTAATAGAAAGTAATTGAAAATTAGTAATTATTTCTAGTGAACTGAAAAAAAGTGTTGGAAGGTGAACAACCCCTTTAATGTTTTTCTGCCCGCTGAAAATGAATAGCGAGCAGGCGGGTGTTCAAGAGTGTGACTGATGCGTAGTAGTTACACGACTGATAAAATTAGTTAGAAGACCCTGGTATTCATATTTATGATCTTTAACTTTATTTTTTTTTGTAGAAAAAGTCTTCTAGATCTTCGAGTCACTACAGTCCCCAGATTATCACAGCAAACTTCCTCAATGCCTCAGTAAGCACTTTTCTGTATGCTAACTTATCATGTAAGAAATTGAGATAGTTTGTGTATGATGATTGAATTTGAATGCTACTTAATCAATTGCTGAAACTATTGTGGGAATAGTCATTGGGAAATTCCATAAGTGGCAAAATTATTGCCTGAAATTACAGATTGTTGTGCAAAAATGGGAAAATAATCTGTGACAGTCGCCCTTGTTTTATAGCCATATTTTTACCCAAGAAAATGAGTATTGACTAAGACACATGTGTACTATATCAGCCTTTCTGTGTTAGATTGTAGAAAAACATGGTTGCTTTCTCTTAAGAATATGGTACATATTCTAATATTTTGTGTTACGGGAAAAAAGGCAAATCACCATGGTCAAAGCACAAATATATATCCTAAAAACACAGCTGTTCACATTGGAAGATGTGCATATGCCATAACCATGAATATTCTTATAAAGGAACATTTATATGCAGCGGAACATTTCATTGAAAAAATCCACATTTTTTTAAATGATTTCCTTTTTCTCTGTAATAATAAAACCGTACCCTGTACTTGATCCCAACTAAGATACATAGTAATTAATCCTTATTGGAAGCAGAACCAGCCTATTGGGTTTACTTAATGTTTAAATGATTTTTCTAGTAGACTTAGGGTATGAAGATCCAATACAGAAAAATCCATTATCTGGGAAAACTCCATGTCCCAAGCATTGGGTCCTATACCTGTGGGAAGGAACTGTAAGGCAAGGTTAGGATCAATTACATATTGTGGTCCTCAATACATACTGTATATATGTATATTGTTCATGGAAACTGTTGTCTCTGCCTTTTACATGGTACAGTAAGGTAACGACTCAGATAGGACTGACCAAGTCCTGTTGTTCTTTGTATGAAAAAATTAATATGTGTTCCCAATGCCTCCTTATTGAGGCATTTGGCAACTGTTATTGTCCGTGTTGGCTGTGTTTCCAAGTAACACTCTAGCATTGGTGCTTTAAAGGAGAAGGAAAGGATTTAAATGAAAATCCCTTTAATATAATTACCATACTTCTGCCTCCCAAACCGCTATAGCAGTTCTTCTGGATGAGCATTATTTATCCAGCTTGCTGTGCTGAAAGTGAGCCCTTAAATAGATTGCAGTTGCCATTTTCAAGCTGCTGACATCACTTCTGGCCGTTGCTCCTACACTGTAAACTGCAGCTTTAGGGAGAGGGGCTGTGCAGGACTATCTTGAAAAAATAGAGGAGAGTTCCGATTTGACAATGGGATTAAGTGGGCGGGGCTAACGAGGGCAAGACTTTCAGCACGTACAGGCTGAATATGCTAATGAAGAAAGAAAAGAAAACGGCAGCAGCAGCTCAGCAGTGAGATGCGCATGTGTTTGCCCGGGGAAATTCTTTTGGCGGAGAAAGGAAGCAGCTCTGGATTGAAACAGGTACTTAATAGCTGGACCTGACTTTGCCATTACAAAGGCAAACTAAGCAACAGGACATTGAGCTGGGGGAATATGTTAGAGACTATATTAAGGCTGAGATTTTTAGGGAATGTTGTTTAGAGACTTTCCTTCTCCGTTAAGGTAATTATTAGTAAATGGTTGTGATTTTGGCCATTTTGGTTCTGCCTCTCAAGCCCTATTAAAAGACTCTTGCTCCAAAGCACCCTGATATTTCCCCCTATGTGTTTCTTCTGGGACTGTCATAAATGGATTCAGTTCAGGATCCAGTTAGTAAACCAAACCCATTATATATTTAGTTATATTAGTTATCGACTCAAACTTTTACAGAGAGGTTTGACTCCATGACAACCATATGTTTTTGTAATGAATGAATTACTTCTAGCACAGTCTGGCAAAGCAAAGCTTGATACTAACCTTATGTGCTAATAAAAAGCATCCATTGCAGCAAATATTCAATTCATTGGGATTCTGTATTCAGAGGAGGACTTCTGAACATAAAGGACATGTAAAGCCTACATTTTCCTACCATGTATATAAGTTGGGCACATCTTCCCCACCCAAGCCACATTTGAACTGCATATACCCCTCCATTTGACAGCGCCATCACATTTTCCTAAAATAAATAGTGGCTTTCACTCGGTGGCCATTTTCCCTCTGACACATCATTATTATTATTATTAACATGTATTTATATAGCGCCAACATATTGCGTAGCACTGTACATATTGCGTAGCACTGTCAGTGACGTGTGCAAACAGGACATGTATGCTGGAAAGTTCATGCAATGCAGAATGCAGGTTTATGCAGACACAACATACTTTGATAAAAAACGTTCTGCTTGGGTTGACACTGCAAAGGTTAAGCTGAGCTCAGGAGAGGTGATTATGAGACAAAAATTGGATCAGACAGCTAGAGTTTCTATGGGAACCAGCAGTGCTATCTCTTCATTGGCTGTTAGACTGGAGGGTGTGTTTAGTAATCTGAGCTGAGAATAACTGAGCATGCCAAAGTAAATTCCTAAGGGAGAGTGGGTAAGAGGAGGATAAGGAATTCTAAGTAATTAAGGGGATGCTGCAGCCTTACTGTTAACCTTTTAACAACCAGAGTTGCAGCTATCTAAAGATTTCAAAGAGGCTGTTCACTGTGGGGGGTTTACATGTCCTTTCCTGATGCTTGACAAAGTGTTAACAAATGGACACATTTGTTTTTGCAGATACATGAGACAGTTTGGCAAAATATGTTGACTTCTGTACTGAGCTCTACCTCCTTGGAAACATTAAGCCCCAATGCATATTGCAAGCATACATTCAGAACATGTTTAAACAAATTGCTAAGTCTAAGCTGACATCATTACGGCTTGGTAAAAAAAAAAAGTAAGCTTTAGTATTTTAGCCCCTTTTGTCCAACGATGAACAGAAATACATTATGGCAAATTCACTTGTCAAAAAGTGCCCATGTTTACCTGGCTAATATTTTCCCTTGTTACATTTTATTATATTACAGTGTGTTGATACAATTTATAAGATCAATTTCTGACACTGGATGTAACTATCACAGTATCTAATTTGCCTTTTTATAAAACAGATTTATCCTTGGTGTTAAAATGGCTCTGGCTATGAAAAAGATAAAAGCCAATAATCCTATAAATAATCTACAGTATGAATTGTGGATTAGTATTATATAATGACTGCATCCAATTTATCAGGGAAGTATCATTAAGTACATATTTGTGTTTGGCTTGCATGTTGGTGTGTTTCATTAGCTAATCCAGTAGAATTTGTGTCTTGTAGCCACTTATTGACAACACCAGGTCCACAGCGCTGGTTCAGCCCTGCAAGTCATCTCTAACTATTCAAGGAGTCATGAAATGCCGTGGGTTTATCCACAGCAACAGGCCAAAAGTGAAGGATGCCATGCAGGTAATTTGTGATTGCTCAGTATTAGTGGTAGGGGTTCTTCCAAATAAAATAACAAGTGACATCCATTGAAAGCCCTTTTTGTTCTTTTGTAGTTAATTTTGGCTGATGGCCACATTTGATTTTAGTCTACATCTCAAAATGTGTTCGATGTTGTTTATGCTGCTGAGAAAATCATCATTGCACTTGTTTCTCTATGAAGGCTATTAAAAGAGATCTTCTGAATACAATCCAGGACCGTTGTGAATTGTTATTTGAAGACATGATGCTTAATGGACCGTCAAATGGTAATTATATTGAGCTTTATATGCTGTGTAAGGAGATGGCACATATGCCACAGTACTGAACTGCACCCTTTCTAGCCCAACATCACCTGTAATGAAAGCTTTAAATGAAGTCATAAAATGCTCACAGCAATTTTTGGGCTTAAAATCACCAATTGATAAGCTTTCTATCTGCCATCAGCAATAGCATAGTGCCTTATGAAACCAGGGCTGGCGTCAGAAATCATGAGGTCCCATAGTACTTATAAGTTATGAAGGACCTTCCCCAAGGGGCTCCAAATTATTAGCGAATTGGTCACGCGAGTCCCCGTGTAGGGAGCCCTGTCATCAAATAGAATAGTGCTCTAATACAAAAAAAGGCACAGGCCATAGACCTGAACATCCACTTCTTTGTCAAAGTTGCCAAATAAATGGATCTTTCCCCAATACGGCCACATTAAGGTGGGCAATATCTGATCAATTCAGTTGTTTGGGCCTTGGGCCAACAATCACATGATAACTAAGGGAAATGCAGGCATTCAGGATAAGACTACATCAACAAGCCGTTGCAGTCGTCACCCTGATGGGAAAATCAACCCTGCCATATTGATATCTGGCCATTTTTTGATCAGATAGAGCCATTGTTGGGCCTGTAGGCTGTGGAGAAAAAAAGCCTGTGTGTGGCCATCATAAGCCTGAATTGGGCAGTTCTAGCAGAACAAGTCGTGACATAACCCAGATTTAAGTGGATTGTGTATGTACTTTTAATTGGGCCCAAACATATGGTAAGAATCCTCGTTCCTTGTTCTTTAAACTTTTCTAGGTGCTTTGAAACTGCTTTTATTTTTTTCAAATATTCACAGAAAATGACGCTTGCCCACTTCCTCAGCGTGTATTTGTACCAATTAATGGATCCAATCTAAAGCTCTGTGATTATTTGTTTGGGGATGAAACTACATCTGATTTACAGAGTCATTTTCTTGAGATAATGGACCAAGAGGTGGAACAAAATGAGCTCGATTTTACAGAAAAGAAATGCGAACTGGCTCATCCTGGTATGTATAGTAGACTAAAAAGGAATCTACAAATGCCATTTCTAAAGAAATACCTGCCCTGGAGTCATAGTTCTCCACGGGGGATGTATGACCTTCATAAGTTATAGTTCAGCAGCTTGGGGGGGGTATAGGTTAGTGGGTAATATAAAAGGAGGCACTCATTTTTGTAACATCTAGGTACATTTGTACTGTGTCTTCAGTTATGCACTGTCTTTGTCTCAGTGATTGGATCAGGTCATGTCACAAGTAACAAACAGACTAATGTCACTGTCACACAAGCATCTGGAGTCTGAGTGTCAGTTGCAGATGTACTGATCAGAAATTTTGGTAGCTCACTGAGTTTGGCTTAAAGGGGACCTGTCACCTACACATAAAAAGCTGTATAATAAAAGTAATTTGCAAATTAAACATGAAACCGAAATTATTTTTTTTTATTAAAGCATCCATACTTGTTTTAAAGGTGTTTAAATATCTGAGATGTCAATCAAATATTACCTGTCCCGCCTCTATGCCTGAGGCATAGAGGTGGGGCAGTTAATTACTTACTCATTTTCCAATCGGCACTTCCTATATGTCATTGCTCTCCTCACATTAACCCTCCCATCTTATGCTATATAATTGTGTTGGGCACTGTGTATGGGCATTAGGTGATACACAACTTGTCTTAATAACATTGTCCACAAATGGCTCCTGCCTGTGTGCTATGATTATGTAACTCCAAGACTCAAGGAAACAAATTTTAAATAATAAATGTAGTATAAGTGCATTATATTTTGCTCAACTAACAATAATTGGAATTATTTCTTAGGGTCACAGGTCCCCTTTAAAAGGCAACAATGCATTTGCAGAGGAACCATACTATTTTTGCCTGAAAATTCCCCTAGAAAGCAACATCAGGAGGGAGCTCCCAGTACAGCAACCATGTGGGGCACACATATGCACATAATGAACACATGTCCCACTTGCTCCTTATGCACATGTGGGTGACAGGATTGGTCGTATTCTCCCCAGTCGTATATATAACACGTACAGTATATGAGCACGCTAGGTGGCTCACCTATTATAAAAATGCCTGTGCCCCAATGTGGCTGCCCATACCTTGAGAAAAGCACTCATGAGGGGCAATTTCTGGCAAATATATTATCATTTCACCCAACCAGAGTGCAGGATTTATAAGCCACAATTCTAGTGGAGGAAGCCATTCTGCTGTTATAAGGGCCCTTTAATCTGGTTGTACATGGGCCAATAATAGATGCTGAGCACTGCAGACAGTCAAAGAGTCAGTAGCATATTGGCCAATGTATGTAGGGGCTGCGTGAGGAATTGCTTGATCGATATCTGGCAAGATATCTGTCAAGCAAGTTTCAAGATCCTGTTGGTGAGAACTGCCGTGGCGTTTTAATGCAGCCACATTCCTGTAGGCCCACAGATGGCAATCTCAAAGGACAAGGAAACCCCTGAATGATAATTTGCCATCAGACAGGACAGTTATAAAATAAAGCACCGGCTCTTACTATTTTTTCAAATAGTGCGCTCAGTCCCTGCTTTTGGAGGGGTTTACAAAAACTTGCCTGTGATTGTTTTAAAGTGGACCTGTCACCCAGACATAAAAAGTTGTATAATAAATGTCCTTTTCAAATTAAACATGAAACCCAAATTATTTTTTTTCTTTAATCATTCATAGCTGTTGTAAACTCATTTAAATATCTCAGCTGTCAATCAAATATTTTCTGCCCCTCCTCTATGCTTTAGGCATAGAGAAGGGCAGGCAATTACTTTCACTTTCCATTCAGCACTTACTGCTCTCCCCAAATTCCCTCGTTGTCTTCACCATTTATTTGTGTAACCAGGGCATGGGGATGGACATCGGGTCCCCCATTCTGGTGCACAAACAAGATTCTGAGATGATGTAAGGTTTGCCTTAATAACAGTGTCCCCAAAATGGCTCCTGCCTGCTTGCTATAATTATGAATTCTAAGACGAAAAGGAAACAAGATTCAAATAATTTTTACAGTTTAATTAAAGTTCATTTTGCATGACTAACATGATAAAATAAGATTTGGAATTATTTTTTTGCGTGACAGGTCCCCTTTAAAGGCGTGGAATGTTGCCATTTACACTTTGCTGGATGATAGACAAGAACCTTTTTTGTGTATATATTTCTTTTTTAATCTTCTCATTATACAGTGTCCCTTTAATGAGCAGCTGCCACAAAGCTCTTCACTGCTTTACATGAGTTGCATGTTCCAGATGCCTCAAACAGTGAAAGCTTAATCTTATTTAACTGCAGAGTGTAAATGTTGCTGTGGAAAAGATTAGTAACTTATGAACAACATCAACAAATTCTTTTGTGCATCCATGGGCCACATCCTGTTGTTTTTTTTAACATTATGTTGATGCTATAAAATGTAATGTCATGCAAATGTAGAGCTCATTTTTGTAAGAATTAGTGCGGTGTTTGTGCACAAATTGCATGACACAGGCGGAGAAACAGAGCTGTTACTAGTGGAATTTCTGTTTTTAATTTGGAATATTTTCCTTTTAGTGATGAAATACATAAGCCTCCCTTTATGACTTGTTTGTAGTCATTAATTTGACATTTGCAGACATTTGGAATGTATCTATTATTAGAGAATTTAGGTAATTAAAACCTGCTACCACTGCTATCAAAGATCATCACCAATAACAACATATTAAATGTCAGTTGTAGGTAAAACTTTTTAAAGGACATATACAGCCCCAAACAATAAATGCTTAAATGGTCAGTTTTATGGCAAATAGGTAGTGGTATGGGATCCATTATCCAGAAATCCATTATCCATAAAGGCTGTCTCCCATAGACTCGATTTTATCCAAATAATTTAACATTTTTAACATTATTTCTTTTTCTCTGTAATAATAAAACAGTAACTTGTATTTGAACCAAACTAAGATATAATTGTTCCTTATTGGAAGCTAAACCAACCTATTGAGTTTATTTAATGTTTACACTATTTTGTAGTAGACTTAAAGTATGTATATTCCCTGATTTTTAGCTCACCTTATATAGGAACTGCATAGTTGTCTGGTAAACTTTTATCCTTTACTGGGGTCTGCACCCACGGCAACACTTTGATCAGTGAGTTTGCCACCAATTCAAGGAACAGGTAAAGTCCTAAAACATCTAGAGGACCCAAGCTTGGCCATCTCTGACCTAGAAGTTTTGTGAGCAGGGTTGCTGATGGTATAACTGTGTGTGGGCAGAGGCAATAAAACTGAGAATTTAAGGTAACCCCTAAAACTGAATGTGGTTAAAAATGCCATATTTTATATATTGAACTTATTGCACCAGCCTAAAGTTTCATCTTGTCAATAGCAGCAATGATCCAGGACTTCAAACTTGTCACAGGGGGTCACCATCTTGGAAAGTGTCTGCGACACTCACATGCTCAGTGGGCTCTGAGCAGCTGTTGAGAAGCTAAGCTTAGGGGTTGTCACAAATTAACCATCAGAAAATGAGGTTGGTCTGTAATATAAGCTGATGCTACAGGGCTGATTATTAAATCCTGATGCTAATTGCACTGGTTTCTGTGCTGCCATGTAGTAATTATCTGTATTAATTACTAATCAGTCTTATATTGTGACATTTCTATTCTATGTGTACTGTATATTGTGAGTGGGTCCCTAAGCGCAGAAAGTGACAGCAGCACAGAGCATGTGCAGTGAATCAGCAGAAAAGAAGTTGGGAAGCTACTGGCGCATATTTGGAGACACAGATTTTTACTGCTAAAGGGTTGTGGTTGCCTTGGGTTGGTACAGAAGCACAAAACATAATGTACAACATTTCTACCTACTTCCTTAGTTAGGCTTTAGTTCTCCTTTAAAACAGGTTATATTTGCCCATTAAGACAGATATCTGGTGACATTAATTGTTGCCAAGCTATTACCGGTAAACTTTCAGGATAGCAGCTTGTCCTCTTGAGCAAAAGTGAAGCGCATCAATGGAAAAGTCCACCCTGTTTTCGGAAGTAACAGGTACCTACAAAATGTAACAAGACTGTTGCCATTATGTGCTTCTCTGTTTTTCTAGAGAAAAGGGAAAGTGAACCCGCATCACAGCACTTGGAAAGCAAACCAGAAAATAAAGCAAGATCTTCTTCTACATCTCTTCTAAATAAAGGTATGTGTATGTTTTGTGGTCTCCCTTTTTTATGTTCTCTCAAGGTTCCCCCGGTCATTTGTATTAAACATTAGAAGCCATAGGGGCAAATTCACTAACCTGCGGAGTTGCGCTAGCGCAGGCTCTGCCACACTTTGCCGCACTTTGCCAGACGAAGTTTCGCCAGGGCGCCGCTAATTCACTAAAATCCGAAGTTGCGCTCAGGGAGGCAAACGGTAGCGAAGTTGCGCTAGCGTTAATTCGTCAAGGAAAGCGAAGTTACGCTAGCGATGACTAATTTGCATACGGCGCCAAGTTAAAGTACAATGGACGTATATGTAGCAGCAAATACATTACACTACACAAGCCTGGGAAACCTTCATAAAATAAAATAGAGTTGTTATATTGCCCTATACATGTACCCACTGTATAGTTAAGGTGCCATATGTTGGGAAATGTAGGGGGGAAGGAGGGTACCCCCAAAAAAATTTACAATCTTTTTCAGCCTATCACCCTCAAACAATGAAGCGTTTTTTTGAAGCCAGTGTTTTTTGGGAAAATTTCAACTTTTTTTGAAGCAATCCCTGTCTACTCTATTGCACTTCGCCAGGTCTGAGGAGGCGAAGGCAAGTCTGGCGCAAGAGCTAATGTTCAGTAAAATGTGCAAGTAAGTGAATTAGCGTAGTTATGTCCCATCGCCATAGCGCAACTTCGCCTGGCGTAAGGGTGCGAAGTAGCGCTAGAGTAGGTCCACTTCGTTAGCAAATTTACGCCAGCACCCGTTAGTAAATTGGCGAAGTAACGAAATGACGTCACGCTGGCCGAATTTGCGCTAGCATTAGCCGCTTCGCTCTTTAGTGAATTTGCCCCATAGAAACAAAATGGTGATGATAACAAATTAACCCAAAACCGTACAATTTCCCCATTCTAGTTATATGTAGAGATGCACCGAAACCAGGATTCGGTTCGGGATTCGGCCATGATTTGGCCTTTTTCAGCAGGATTCGGATTTGACCAAATCCGCCCGGCCGAACCGAATCCTAATTTGCATATCCAAATTAGAGGCGGGGAGGGAAACCGTGTGACTTTTTGTCACAAAACAAAAAAAAATTTTCCCTTGCAAATGCAAATTAGGATTCTGATTCGGTTCGGTATTCAGCCGAATCTTTCACGAAGGATTCGGGGGTTCAGCCAAATCCAAAATGTTGGATTCGTTGCACCCCTAGTTATATGTGTATTTGTTGCTCTTCACTGTATGGATAGAGTGCATAAAAACTGTCTTTATGTTTCCCTAATGCTGTATGGGGAATTACATATGAAAAAAATAATTTCCCCTTTACCATAAGATATAAATCAAACTAAACAAAAAACAGATGTGGAACCTGTCTTAAGCTAGCTTAGAAGCGCTAACAAAATGTAACCCTCCATCACCCAAGCCACATAAAATCTGTGCCCCCCACAACCACACACGTGACTTGCAATTCCCCCCAATTGCATATACATCCCGGGGAGATGTACATAGATGGGCTTTTGAAATTTTAACAATCAATTTGAGAACTGTGCCCACAGTAGCCTAACTATAAGGGGAGCAGAGCATGCGACTGTAGGGAGGCTTAAGGTGGCCAAACACGGGCAGATAAAGCTGCCGATATCGGTCATTTAGACCAATTTGACAGCTTATCTGCCCGTGTATGGGGGCTTCCGACGGGTCTTCCCGATTGATATCTGGCCACGATATCGATCAGAAAGGTTTGATTTTTACCCGACCAACCCGTCGGAGCCCCTTGGCGTATCGTAATTCAATCGTTCGACCATATGCCCGAACGTTCGAATTACCCCCGATATAGCCATGACGTTAGTGGCATATCGGGGAAAGATCCGCTCGTTTGGCAATGTCGCCAAACAAGCAGATCTTTGAGTCTATGGCCAGCTTTAAAGACAGTGGGGATCCGGTAATTAACCATGATCCCCCTCATTCACTTGTATCCCACTTGTATAGCCTGCTGCAATTTACATCTAACACTGGTATCTACCAGTGTAAAAAATGATTAATTGAGGGTCATTAGGGAAATCTTGAAATATTTATTAATGTAACACAATTAACTGTAAAAAGTAATTGCACCATTTTTTTCTAACTAACTTTCCTTATACTTTTAGGGCTGGTCATATCAACAATCGTAGCCTCCATAGCAATCATAATATCATTTTATTACATCATGTAAAATATTCAGAAACAAACGTGTTGCGTGTCTCCAGCATCTTCAGCAACCAGTTGAACCAATACCATGTGCAAGAAACCAGGACACTACTGGGGGCTTATTTGGGAGAAACTAACTACAGTGCTCAGGACTTCTTAAGATTTCAGTTTCAATGTACCCTGTATATGTCTGTTGGAATGGAATGCAGTATATCAAAGTGATAAGTCAAAAGCAATTGAACTTGTTGAGTAAGGTTGGCAATTTTGCATCTTTCATCCAATCAACTTCTTCAGTCAACTGAGTGATGGGGAATTTCCTGGCATTTTAAATTATGAAATGTAATCCAATTACATTTTCAGGTAGGTGTGAGCTGAAACTCCATGAGGTGATCATATTAATTAGATCACCATGATCCAATCACAATTGTACCGTGAAACTCATTGAGGCAAATGTTCCTTTTTTTTTTTTTGTTACAGTACTGACTATGTTGTGAAACCACAGACTTCCCTTCTTCTGCCAGGAAATTCCTTCCCATCAAATTGAACTGAAGAATCTACACAAATAAATGGTGATACATTTTCAAGATTACTCAGCAAGTCGAGCTGCTTTAGACTTACCACTAAAAGATTGTTTGTACATTGAATTGTATACAACCACGTGTGTCATTGGTCTGAATACAATAATTATTAA
The DNA here is from genome assembly GCF_017654675.1 of Xenopus laevis. Lineage (NCBI taxonomy): Eukaryota > Metazoa > Chordata > Amphibia > Anura > Pipidae > Xenopus > Xenopus laevis. Next base: position 117,386,058 of record NC_054377.1, on the reverse strand, counting down.
GATTAAAACAGCAATGTACCATTAACTGTTAGGTTCCATAAATATCTTTCTTTAAGCTTAAAGGAGAACCAACCCCTTGCTAATAAAAACCCCTACCCCCCCTCCCTGCTTCCCCCCAGCCTAGGTGGTACCTTTGGTAAATGCTCCTTACTCTTTACTTGCCCCTCGGTGCAGATTCAGGGCATCAGAGTTCACGGGCACCATCTTGCATATTGAGGAAAAAATGCATCTGTGCACAATAAAAAGTATTTCCAGATCTTTAAAGTCACACGTTATCTAAGGAACTTAATATTTGCCCAAGACCTCCAAACTGTGGTTGGATTCCATTAAATCTCACCAAATATGGTATTTGGTTCAATAGTTTAGCAAAAGTCTTATAGGTATGTGTAATTATTTTTAATTGTTTAAAACAAAAACCTGGATCTTCTGTCATACTACAACATAATTCATGATAAGGGAGGAGTAATAAAATGCGGGTGAGTATTAGTAGTAGGCCTGACTGCAATCTTACAATGACTGTCTGTGCCTATGGGGGGAACAATGTGTGGAATCCTTAGTGACTGATATGTTCCATGCACAAGCGCAAACCAAAGGACTAATGGACTGAGCAATAGACTTTTCTTAACTGATAAGTGAAAAACCCTAGTGAAAAATCATAGTACTGATGAACTATACTTAATAACAAAGTTCAGGTTAGTTGTATATATTAAAATTGTAGGAAGAGTGGCTGATGCAGGTGTATTTACCTAGTAAACCTTAGGTAAGCTACAAGACATCACTTTAACGCTTATGTAAAGTCAAACTCAAATTTTACATTTTCCAGGGGACCCGGGAAAAAATGTAAAATCTGGAAAAACATGAAATGGGGATAAAATCAGGGGTCTCTTGTAAAAATGGTGTAGAAAAAAACTAAATATGTTAAAACTAACATTTACAGGGGGTAAACAGACGATTTTCAAGAATATGGGCCAAATGAGGTGTAAAATGGTGTAAAATTAGGGAAAACCGACTAAAAAACATGGAAATGCTCTCATTGAAATGCAGTAGAATAACAAAAGGACGGTAAAAAAAAAGTCAGAACCTAGAAACCGTTAAAGGGGAGCTATCGCGAAAATAAAACTTTAATATGTTTTATCATACTAAAATAAGACCTTTTCTAAATATAATCAGTTAGAAATTCTGACCCATTTCTGAAATAATCAAGTTACTTTTCTCCTCAGGGCCGGAACTAGGGGTAGGCAGAGTAGGCACGTGCCTAGGGCGCAAAAGATAGGGGGGTGCCAGGCATGTACCTCTCCTGTCGCATATCCCATGTCCGGTCCCCTCTCTCCGACTGTTGGTTGTAGTTGGGCGTGTATATGTGCTCCTCCTGCGCATCGATTCTCGATTGCACGCTATGAGCGGCATTTCACGCGTGAGTGCTACCAGCCGGTGCAGCGACCGGCCAGGTTGCCTAGGGCGTCTGGCCTGGCTCTGCTTCTTGCAGCATTTGTTTCTTTTCATGCAGGAGTTGGAAGTCTGATTCTGAATGACTGTTAAGTCTAATACAGCCTTTGGGGGGGGTCTTGTTTTTCCTAGAAGATGTATTAGAGCTCACGCTTTTAAAATCACTAGAAATCCTGTTTCCCTACATGCAGGGCTTGTACCGAAATCCATCATTTTGTTTCCTATTGTTTGTGCTGGATTGGGTTATTTGAGTGAGCTCTTGTACATCTGCTAATAAAGGGAGTCCCCCTAAAAGATATATTGGATCGAACTATCAATGAAAATCTGACACCCAACTCCTGCAGAATGAAGAGAAACAGAAGGTGAGAGATGAATAGTGAAAATCAGCTTGATTATTTCACTATAGGTTAATACATCTGGTGCAAAGTTTCAACTGCTATCATATTACCCCAAGTTTACTTTCACCACAAAATAAAGTATACTATATTACTATTTAAATTAGTGTAGTTTGGGGGAAACTGCAGTGAAAAGCATATGGTCCCTTTTCATGGCCAAACGTGCAACCCTGTCTTGCTTTATGACAAATACAATACACTCAGGATCAAACCACTTACCCCACAACACAAAGAACAGGATCAATTACACTTTATGCAAATAATCAACTCTTTATAAATGGTTAGATAAAATGTAAATGAAAGCTTGGAATTGATAAGACTTGTTTTGTATGTGTCCTGGCCAAAATGTATCAAAGCGAAACCATGGAGGTGTCTACAAATAAAATGGCTTGAACTACATACCCTAGTCCCAAAGAAATGATGGTACTTACTAGTTTGTGAGTGGGGTTACAACAACTTTGGAGGCAGTGTTTCATCTAAAATAGTAATGTACCAATTTGAAAGCACAGATGTAGATAGGGTTGCCACCTTTTCTGGAAAAAAAATACCGGCCTTCCTATATATTTATCTTTTTAATTAATAACATTGGGATCAACCATCATTTTTACCAGCTATGCTGGTAAAATAGCAGCCAGTTGGCAACCCTAGATGTAGCCAAAACCATAAGATTCATTTTGGAAATTCAGACTGGAACATGGAGATGCATTGTTGTTTTTTTCCTAGATATAAAAAATACTAGAAATTCCAGAAGCAGAATCTTGAAAAAGCTCAAATTGATTGGCAAATCTGCCCCATTTAGCTTTGGCCAAAAATTTTGTGAAACCCATGCCTGCCAAAAAAATTCATTTATCGCTGCTCAAATTTAAAAATGGATTAAATGGCCTCCCCATTTTTTTTTTTTGCCATATAAGAATCTTATCTTTTTCATCATGATAGATTATCTTTAAATACATTTGAAGCCTTTCTCTAATTTAGTTATGAAAGTGAAAGATTTTGTTTTTTAAAATCCATCCAGAAATGAAATAGTAATCGATAATGTGCCAAAATGAAATGCATCATATAGCATAGAACTGTCTAAAGTGGTAATTCTGTGGATGTGAGTATCTCATAAATCCATTCATGTTAAATGTATATTTGACAATAATAACCACAAAAAGAGCATTCATGGTAAAACAAATGTATTTGTAAGTGATGGTTTTTTTAGCACAATTTACTGAAAGGTATGTCATTATAAACTTGGAAGAAAAAAAAATTCTATCAGGCAGTCGATATAAACTACTGATGCACCGAATCCAGGATTCTGTTTGGGATGTGGCATTTTTTCGGCAGGATTCGGATTCGGTGAATCCTTTTGCCTGTCCTAACACAATCTGAATCCTAATTTGCATATTCAGATTGGGGCAGGGAGGAAATTCTTTTTTTTCACAAAACAAAAAAGTAAAAAAATGTTGCCCTTTCCACTCCTAATTTGCATATGCTAATTAGGATTCGGTTCGATATTCAGCCAAATCTTTCGCAAAGGATTCGGGGGTTCGGCCAAATCCAAAATAGTGGATTCGCTGCATCTCTAATATTAACAATATAAGTATTTGAAATTCTATTGAATAGTTAATAGAAAAGAATAGAAAAGAATCAAAAACTTTATTCAACAAAACAACATTTAATTGCATTTTTATACAGATTAAAAGGAGACGACAGATGAATGCAGATTAGTTTCAGTTTTGTTTTCTGTTTTTCAGAGGATTTCAGGCAAATTCTATGTTCACTAAATTTATCATCTTTTACTTTGGCCAAATCAATCTTGACAGGAAACTCAATGTGAATCACATATAATCGCTGCAAAATATGTTGAAGCAATACAGAATATTAAATGAGAATAGTGATCGACAAATCCTACAAAAAAAAACAAATCTGAATAATTTGGACAAATCCTGGATTTGGTGCATTTCTGCCACATTAAATCCTGTAGGAACTGTTTTTGCAGAATGATATAGGTGTGAGGGCTTACCCTGGTGGTCTAGTGGGGGGACAGCAGGGACGAACACCGTGTCCTCTTCCTCCTGCGCCGAACTGTTAGGGCGAGTGTGGCGTGCCTCTGCTGTAGAAATTGGCGCATGCGCGCTGGCGTGATGACGTCAGCGGGTAATGGCGCGAAAATTTTTAAAATTTAAAGGCCCATTGTACAGATTCTCATTGCCCGTTATAGGTTTGTTCCTGGTGCCTTTAGCTGTTTGCTATTCTGATTCTGAACTTGATTTTGACTACCTGTTGTGACCCCTGCCTGTTCCTGACAATTCTGACCTCTGTATCCTGATCCATTGCCTGAATTTCGACTACCTCTTCTGCCGTATCCCTCTGATTGATCTCCCGGTTTTGACCCTTGCCTGCCTGACCTCGCTTTGAATGCTGCCTGCCCAGACCAGGCCTGATTTGTTTACGCTCACTTTCTGCCTGCCTCGACCCGGCCAGTTGCGACTACGATCCCGTCTAACACCTTGTACCACGACCTTCAGCCCAAAGACTTTGCTAACAGTCGTGCCCCTCTGCTTATCCAGAACCTCTCGCCTTGCACCTCTCGTTTAAGTCCTGGTGGCATCCAAGTAGCTGAGGGCTCCTCCTGAGGCCAACGGCGGTCACACTTCAGGTGAAGCACGAGCCGAGACCAGGGTGCTTGGCATTTGTTCTGTTGTTGGGTGCCGACCGTGACAATAGGAAAACAAAGTTATATTGTATATATTTAGAGAATATTGATGGTAGTTTAGTAGGGTGACAAAAAAATCACCATTCAATTATGTAGGTGTGTGGCATGATAATGCAACACAATGATAGAAAGTTCTAGGTGGTGTAGACTTTCAGTAGGCACAGTTTGTCTATTTTATACCCTTGCATTCTACATTGACACTGAAGCTACATGATATCCTAAAACAATTTGCAACCTTCTCTTCCTAACAAGATCATCTGAAATTACTAGAGTATAGAGCAAAGTAATCAAATAATACTGGTGACCCATATGAATACTGTTACACTGGTCTTGCAACATAGAAAAGCACCGGGTAATATAAAGCTTTATGGTAATATGTTTAATTATGAAAAGTTGTAAAAACATGCTACTATGACAGTGGATATAGAGAAAATACATTACCTTCCTAGTTTTTTTTATTATAATTGGGGATAGCGATATCAAAATTCTAATTTCTTGATTTTCAAATTTGAAAAAAACTTGAATCTTGAATGTGCTCTTATTTAAGAAAAAAAACCTCAGAACTCTTTATCTATTTAAACAAAAAAAACAAACAACTGGAATGCAGTGACATCACATTCTACCATTCATTTTAATTTATTCTCGAACACTAAGTTTGAAAATGCAATTCCCACTGACTCCTATATGAATTCACATTTTGAATGGCAACTTTTTAAACCTGAGGTTTGGAGACTAAAATCCAATTTCATGATTTATGCCAAAAAAAAAAAAAAAAATCATAATCAAAACTTAAATTTGAATTTTGATAATGTTGCCCGTTATAAAACCATTGTTTTACCATTTATTACTAACTGGAAACAGGTAGACTTTGGTTAACATAACCATCGAACTGCCACTTCTGAAAGGTTCTCTATGGTTTTAACATTCAACTTTAAAACTTGAAACTTTACAGTGACTGTCTAATACCGGCTGGTCTGTTGTCAATGTTTAAGCTATTCAATATCTCCTTCCCCATTATCACCTACTATGCCTTGTGTGTCTCTTTCAGGCAGAAGGCCATATTCATTGAGAAACGATTCTACATCCACTGCAAAAAACTCATCATTTAAATTCTCTGTAACGCTGATGAAGTTGCTTATGAGTTCACCTGCCTTGTAAACTAACAAGGTGGGTAGAACATCACTGGAGAACCTTTCTCCAGCCCCTGTATCAGCTGCTTTGATCTTACAGAACTTCACTGTTGGGTACTCTAAAGCAAGACATGTTAAACAATTATTGAGGGCCTCACAGCCTTTAATGTCATCTGCAAAAATATGAACTATGACTGTAGTAGTTTTATGCTCCTTCTCAATTTCCTCTAAGAATTCATCCCCACTCTTAAGCTCCACCAAGTAACTATATTTGGGGCCAAAACTCAATCTCTGATGCATGTCATGCATGCACTGTTTGCGGTATTTCTTTAGGCACTGTTCATCCTCCTTGTCATTAATTAATTCATATTCTTGCATGCTCATCTGCAAAAGAACACAAACAAGTGATGCATGCGGGTTTTTTCGTTTTAAAGGGGATCTTCAAACAAAAAACAGCTTTTGCATAATAAAAAAACAAAGAAAAGGGGACCGCTACTGCTCACCGCTACTCCTAACCAGGTGCTCTGTCATGCAGTGTCCCCACTGCAAACATCCAATGAACTCGAAATAAGCAGACGGCACTTCTGGAAAGGGTTTTATTGGGGTTACTGCTGTAGAACCTTACGCGTTTCGGGAGTAAATCCCTACCTATGATTAAGGGATTTACTCCCGAAACGCGTAAGGTTCTACAGCAGTAACCCCAATAAAACCCTTTCCAGAAGTGCCGTCTGCTTGTTTCGAGTTCATTGCATAATAAAAGAAACCTTAAATAAGCACAATAAGATTGTTTTGCCTCCAATAAGGATTAATTATTAGTACAGGTATGGGACCTGTTATCCAGAATGCACGGGACCCGTGTTCTTCTTGATAAGGGGTCTTTCTGTAATTTGTAATTTCTCCATACTTTGTCTACTTACAATCATTTCAACGTTAAATAAGCCCAATAAGATTGTTTTGCCTCCAATAAGGATTAATTATTAATACAGGTATGGGAGCTGTTATCCAGAATGCTCAGGACTTGGAGGTTTTCGGATAAGGGGTCTTTTCATAATTCGGATCTTCATGTCTTAAGTCTACTAAAAAATAATGTAAACATTAAATAAACCCAATACGCTGGTTTGTTTTGCAATTATTAATTAATCATATCTTAGTTGGGATCAAGTACAAGTTACTGTTTTATTATTATAGAGAAAAAGGAAATCAATTAAAACATTTCTGGATTATTTGATTATTATGGAGACAGCCTTTCTGTAATTCGGAGCTTTCTGGATAATGGATCCCATACCTGTACAAGGAACTGTCTTATTATTACAAAAAAAAATAGGGAAACTATTTCTAAAATATTAAAATTAGTTGTATAAAATGGAGTATATAGGAGATGGGCTTCCCATAATTCGAAACTTCTGGATAATGGATGACAGATCCTGTACCTGTACATTAGAGGACACTATATAATAAATAATGTGCCACTTTTGTAAAATATAAGAATATTATAAGTCTGCCTGCAGGAGCATGCAAAGTTGGGCCAAGTCAGGATTTGTCTTCCACTGTGCATGCACAAATCGGCATTGAGACCCGAAAATGAAGAACTGCGCTGCCCTGCAGTGGGCTCTAAGCCGCTGTTGAGAAGCTTATCTTAGATATTGTGGCAAATTATCGAGCAGAAAATGAGGTTGGCCTATAATATAAACTGAAGCTACAGGGCAGATTATTAAATTCTGATGCTAATTGCACTGGTTTCTGTGCTGCCATGTAGTAATTATCGGTATTAATTACTAATCAGCCTTATATTTTGACATTTCTATTCTATGTGTACTCTATATTGTGAGTGGGTCCCTAAGCTCAGTAAGTGACAGCAGCACAGAGCATGTGCAGTGAATCAGCAGAAAAGAACATGGGGAGCTACTGGGGCATCTTTGGAGACACAGATCTTTACTGCTAAAGGGTTGTGGTTGTCTTGGGCTGGTGCAGAAGCCCAAAACATAAAGTATAACATTTCTAGCTACTTCTTTGGTTAAGCCTTAGTTCTCCTTTAAGAGTGGCTTTGATGATTTCTTCAACAAGTATCATATCCAAATATCCAAGGCTATTGTGATCTCAAGATCCAAGTTCTACAGGGGGAGGCCCATTTTTCAATATTCTGATTTTACGAAAAAAACTAATTTTCATTAAAACCATGAATGCCAGGTAATTTATTAAAACAGTTTAATATAAAACTGACCTTTAGAGTACCCAAAAATCATATGTATTGATATAAGTTATCATATGTATGATAACCCTTAAATGTTTTTATTGTGTTTTACTGTGTGCCAAATCGTCCTATGTTCCATAACCCTTTAAGTATAAAAAATGCATTTTAATAAGTAAAACAAAGCAAAAAGCCATCAGTTCCATAAACTTTTTCTTCCATAAAAGCTGTGCCTTGCTCTCTCCATCTGTTAGTAATTACCTTACGACTTAATTTTTCCTTTGTGTCTTTTTCTTCTTTGCTGGATGGAGAAGACATTTGCCGTAGGATTTCTTTTTTGCTTGGAGGTATTGATTCCTGGTCTTCACTTATTAATTTGAATTTCCTCCAGTCATGGATAACCCCTTTCGGACCTGTATGGAAGGCAATGTAATAAAAACCTTCAACTGAATCTCTCAAAAATAATTGCTGCAACAAACAGTGACATGCTGTGTATGTAATGTACATTGTAATGTCCATTTCCCTTGTCTCGGCAGTCTAAAGTAAGGTATGTACTGTAAGAGCCTATCAGAACAATTCTCAACAGAAAGTTGCTGTAATAGACTGTGTAAGGAAATGTATCCGGGCAATCAATATCCCATATCTGTGCCCTGCAGTCCCGATTTTACCTGTGTTTGTGGCTGATACTTCAAAATCAATTTCCTCTTCGACATTTTGTGTATCAAGATCCCCCATGGCTAGGAATGGAACCTGCATGTAGAACATTGAGATTTTTTCATAAAAATATATTTAGAAATTGGTTAAGATCATAGTCAACATTCCCCTCTGTTATTTCATGATTATACAACATATATTTTTAGAATTATCTTCTTTAATTGTTTTCCATGAGGTGTTTTCCCCACAAAATGATTGTGGGACACTTCTAGCTGATAGGACGAGATTTGCTATACCAGAACCCCCCCCTTACCTGGCCAGAAAAAGCACAGCTATGCTATGGGCTTGGGGACAGCCTTGCACGGCCATATTGTTTCCTGTCCCTGGATCTGGTAAACCTTTTATGATATATTCACAGTTATATCAGTATGTCGTTTAACTGATTTTTATGCACCCTACAAACTTCACCAGTTTTTCATAGGGGACCAAGAACTGATCTAGTTTATTGTGAATTAGTAAACACTATGAAAATTGAATGGGGAAGGATTAATGTAGTCTTATGCGTTGGTGGCATGTACTGTTGGGTATTTATTATGGCCTTAGTTAACTGGTTTCTCCCAAAAGCTTGTGCTGTTTTTTCTGCCTACCCTAAAGGTTGTGTCTTTTTATTTTCTATGAATAACCAACAAGAGACTTGGGAATGGATCCATTAAAGAAACTAATGAATCAATGATTGTGAGCATGTGGAAGGAAACCCATGCAAGCACAGGGTGAACATACATACTCCTTGCAAATGGCTGAAATTAAACCTAGGATTCCAGCGCTGCAAGGCAGCACTGCTACCCATTATGTAAAATTCAGGCTAGTTATTCTTTTAGACCCTCTGCCTGGAGGGTCAGCACATAGTTTGCAAATACCTGTTTTAAGCCCTTATAGGAATTCCCACTACACAACTGTGTAGTGCGTTTTCCCATTATTAAATGGAATATCGATGAAACTAGTTATTATGTGAGGATAGAATACACATGACTGAAGTTAAGTACATTTCTCATGCTCCCTTTTGTCATTCAGATTACACCAATTCTACACTGTGGGCCTGGCTATATCTCAGGTGTCAAATATATTTGTGATGCCTCTCTTTTATAGTGTCTGTATTATATGTCTTATTTACTGTATGTACATAGGGGAGCTGAGACCATGACACCAACAGCAGTAAATAGGGCAACTCCATTGGTGTCCTAAGAGAGGGACTGAATGGGCATACCTTCTGATAAGATGCAATATATCAGATATTATTTTTTATACTTTTGTTGTTTAAATGTAAGATCATGGTGTACTAATCATTATGTGAGGATGACCTTTAACCCTAGTGTGAGTTAAATCCTGCAATGCTGACTTAAAAAGGATCAAACACTGAGCACCCAATGCTTGGTCCTAGACTAGCTCTGGTACCGCATGTGATTTAACTCAAAATAACTGTATTATAATATCAGAAATGGACACCTATAGTATAAAAAATCAGCATGGCTGATTATAAGTGCTGATATATATTACAGACTTGTGCAGACAAAAAATTATATATGTATCTTTAGAGCATGTAAATTATACAGTAATGCCATGATGATTAAAAAAAACCCAGTTTATTGCACAACCAACACAGTATTATTCAGGTAATATACATTTCACAATGCTATGTTTCTCTGACAATTTTCAATGGGTGACTGACTGGTTGCCTTTAAAAATAAGATTATTTTATTCTAAGTTTTTTTTTTTCAAAACAGAAGATAACTTTTTTTTTTTTTTTTTAGATTGACCTATACTAGATATAAAGAGCTAAGATTGGTTAGGGAGTAGAAAACTAAGCAGCGAAGGAGTGTTTAACCACCTTCCAATGTTTTGTGATCATTTTTGCACTGGTAGATCATGACTATGTAGAACTTTCACTTAGTGCCGGTTGATGTTGTTAGTACAGGCCCAGCTCCAAAAATATATCTAGGCCACATAGTCATTGAACTAATGAGATGTAAGTACTTCAGGGTTTGTGTAAGCAGGAATGACTTATGTGTGGCTTGCAGAGGTAAGAAGTTAATGTGATTGCAAGTCAAGCTGTCATGACAGTGCTGTCATGTTTCTACAATATAATTCTATCAACTTTCATCAAATAGCTGCATTGTGGATTCATTATGAGTTGAGGTGATCATTGTTAAAACATTATTTTAAGGAATTAGAGTTTTTCAAGATACTTATTGGCCTACAAATGTTGGCCAACAAGACAGTCCCCATCGCAGTATGCCTCTGAACAGCTACTGAGCCACTACTGAGCCACTACTATTGCATAGGATAGAATAAACATGATTGAAGTTAAGTACATTTCTCATGCTCCCTTTTGTCATTCAGATTGCCCCCAATTGTACACTGTGGGCCTGCCTATATGGCAGGCGTCAAATGTATTTTATGATGCCTCTCTTTTATAGTGTCTGTATTATATGTCTTATTTACTGTATGTACATAGGGGAGCTGAGACCATGACACCAACAGCAGTAAATAGGGTAACTCCATTGGTGTCCTAAGAGAGGGACTGAATGGGCATACCTTCTGATAAGATGCAATATATCAGATATTATTTTTTATACTCTTATTGTTTAAATGTAAGAGCATGGTGTACATTACTTATAAAAGATTCAACAACTCATACCAAGTACACTCCCTGTTTTCTCTATTATACCAAATACATTTTGGATACAGTTTTCAGGCTGCATTTCTATTATTAAGTTCATTATTTTAATTACAATAGGTGTTAAAATGCACAGTTGACTGGCTAAAATTAAACAGGTTGATCAATGACCCTGTCTTCACATAACAGATTATCAGATTACCCAACAATACCCAGGCTGCACATCCCCACATTTCCGCAGAGACTTGATAGCCGCTCCATCTGATACCTTCACACATCCGCATGTATAGTCTGCACTAATATCTATCTTGGTGGATTTCCTGCAACTTGGGCCCATGTGTGTTCAGTTTATCTGTTAGGGTAACTCACAAGTACTTACTCTGCTTATGAGATCACTATTCTATTTTTGGTAATCACACAGGAATTACAGCCTTTGTTTACTTGTACTACTAGTAGAAGGCTGGTATAACCTATGGATTTTTGATCTCCAGGAATGTCACTTTTACAGCAGAAGCTCAGATAATGTAAATGGCTATATTTGTGTCTGTCTTGTCCTCATTTGATTCCCATTGAGTATATGTTACAATGTGCAATGTACAATCTAGTAAGAAAGCATGCCAGGGGTCATGACATAATTACATTTTTAACTAAAAAGAATAAGTGAAAAGTGCATTTTTCCAGCACATCAAAGTGCTTTTCTTGCCTTGTTTTTGGAGAAACGCATTTTTTTGATGTAGATTTATCCATCCTATTGTGATCTTCATAAGGAACATCCTGGTTGGCAATTATCCTACTGTTTAAGGTGTACAACAGGCCATGTGTAAATTGTACATTTCCAGATGACAAATCTCAATGGCCACAAGATATGTAGTATATATTTTCCGACTGGGTGGTTAAGCAACGTGTGGAACTATGGTTGGCCAAGCAGTAGGCTCATGCTCACCAAATATCGGTATTTCGGCAGATTTTGGAGAAGAACCTTGGATATAACATCAAAACACTTCCCGAGTTCAAAGCAACAAATTACAGCATGATAAATGTAAATTTGTATCAAAGAATGAACAAGCTTATTATTTCTAAAAAATGCCCAATTTTACTAAAATGACCATGAGCATAAATAATAGCAGTGTAAGCACAGAAAACAATCCACCGGGTAGAAACAATATTGGGCCGAGGGACGATTTGGCATAACACAATAAGAAGTCCAAAGAAGTAAAAAAAAAAAAACACATGATTTTGGCAAACAAAACATCATGGATTAGGAAACAACAAGTGCAGCTTTATAGATCATTTATTTTATCAGTTCTCCAGTTTACCTCACAAACCTGGGCATTCAGTGGGCCAGATACTAAGCTCCTCCTTATATTTTAAAGAAAAATCCTAAGGTCTATTTCTAATGTTACGCAAGAATCGAGAATGGAACCATGAATGAGAGTATGGACGTTGTTACCATCATTAAAACTGGTTATCTGAGATGGTAAAGACATAGTAAGATCCATGAATACAGAAGAATTCAAAGCATCTTCTGAGCTGTAGTGGGCAAGAGAAGAACTGCAAGGCCCAACCTTCAATTGGAAGACCTGGTGGGAAACTTATAAAAGCCATGACCCAAATATTATTGTTGTGCTAATGATGCCAATGATTTTTTGTTTGTTTTCCCTGTTTCAGACTCTAAATCAATGCAAGGTATCATAAATGGTAAGGAGCAAAGGAATATGCAGTATGCATTTTATTTACCTTTGTTATCATGGGGAGATCATATATTGAGGTAGTTGTGTGGTTGCCAGCCAAAGAAACACTGAGTTGACTAATATGCCTATTTTATGCTAAATACCCAAACACCATACATAAAACACTTGCTCCTACAGTGCTCCAGCTTGCCTGTTGCACCTACTTAAACGGATACTGTCATGGGAAAAAATGTTTTTTGTTTTTTTTTCCAAAGCGCATTATATTGTCAGTTTCTCAGCTGCCCCCAGTCATGTGACTTGTGCTCTGATGAACTTCAGTCACTCTTTACTGCTGTACTGTAAGTTTCCACCCCCCCCCCAGCAGCCTAACAACAGAATAATGGGAAGATAATCAGGTAACAGCTACTTGGTAGATTTAAAAACAGCACTCAATAGTAAAAACCCAGATCACATTGAGACACATTCAGTTACATTGAGTAGGAGAAAAAACTGCCAGAAAGCAGTTCCATCCTAAAGTACTGGCTCTTTCTGAAAGCACATGGCCAGGCAAAATGACCTGAGATGGCTGCCTACACACCAATATTACAACAAAAAAATACACTTGCTGGTTCAGTAATTAAATTTTGTATTGTAGAGTGAATTATTTGCAGTGTAACTTACAAATAAAAACGACATCATAAATCCCTTTAAATGAACCCTATCATGCCATATTTTAAATACTGAACTTATTGCACCAGTCTAAACTTTCAGCTTCTCAACAGCTGCAATGATCCAGGTCTTCAAACTTGTCACAGTGGGTCGCCATCTTGGAAAGCGTTTGCGATGCTCACATGCTCAGTGGGCTCTGACTAGCTGTTGAGAAGCTAAGCTTTGGGGTCATCTTAAATTATCAAGCAGATAATATAACCTAATGCTACAAGACTGATTATTAAATTCTTATGCTAGTTGCACTGGTTTCTGTGCTACCATGTAGCATTGTAATTATCTATATTAATTACTAATCAGCCTTATTTTGTGATTTATATGATATATATTGTATATATATATTGTATATTGTGCATCGGTCCCTAAGCTCATAAGTGACAGCAGCACAGAGCATGTGCAGTGAATCAGCGGCACAGATCTTTACTGCTATAGGACTGTGGTTGCCTCGGGTTTGTACAGAAGCCTGCAGCATAAGGTACAACATTTCAAGCCTACGTCTTTAGATAAGCTTTAGTTGTCCTTTAAAAGCTTCTTTTTATAAAAAAAAAATCCAAGTGAAGTGGAAACATGATCAGCAAAAAAAGCAAAAAAAAGCTCTCCATAAGAAGAAAAATGAAATAAAAGTAATTGAAGAAAAAAACCCAAAAGAATATCTCAGTTCACAGAGAAATTTAACAGCTGTTTATAGCCCTTATCAGGACGTAGCATCAGCTTCCAGCCCTTGTGAGGTGAGGTTGGGGAATGTAGTAACATAGTGCAGTTGGCAGTGTGGATGGAGATATATACATTTTAAGCATTCAAGTGGAGCACATTTTATTATAGCACAGCTAACCAAAGAATCAGAGGAAAATCAGTAAAGATTAGAAGAGCCATAAGCCCAGACGACATTCTAAAAGGTACAACCAAAGACCAATTTCCCTCATTTAGCAATTAGTTAAAGCTGGTAGCTTTATAATATATTATATAATGGTCTATGAAAAAAACTATGTTGTTCTCTGTTTCACCCTAGCTTCTATCAATCTTTATTATTTAGGTTATAGAAATACAAGTGTAAACTTTGTGGTTTGAGTTTCACCAGCAGATATGCCCTTGCCTAGTGCCTACCCAGCACCCTATGGGGTAATATCCAACTATGTAGTATTATCATTGTATAAATATCACCACATAGCAAGTTACATTTACTGTATTTATTCTATAGTTTATATAACTCCCCCAAACTATGGACCTCATGTAACCTGTAAAAAGGTTTATAGTCATGAAGATTTTTTTTTAATTATAAGCTCCCACTAACCCCTAGCCCAGTGAGTGGTCCCCAAATATTACACACATATTTGGATTATATTAACAGATAATTGCTAAATGCCAGTAGAATAAAATACATCCCATTATTTATATTGGCGCAGATCGCAATTCCCACTCTTTTTTATCTCTCTTCACATTCATATTTGTTCCCTTTGTTTCCATCCTCCGGCCATGGCATTCACCATCTAACTTTCGGGGCATATTTATCAAGGGTCAAATTTAAAGTTTATGGGAGTTTATAAAAAATTAGAATTTTTAAAATTCGAGTGAATAGGATCGACCCAAAATTCAAAATTGAATTTGATTTGAGTTTTTTCAACAAGAAAATTTTTTTTCTTCAAAAGTTCACCAAACTACTCCAAATTGATTGTAGGAGGTCCCCCATAGGCTAAGACACCAATTCAGCAGGTTTTAGATGGCGAATAGTTGGGACAGTGCATGATAAATTTTGAAATTCAAATTTTTTTAAACTCAAATCGAATTTGGACAAAAATAAAATCGAAATTCAAATTTAAAAATTCGAATTTTCAATTCGACCCTTGATAAATCTGCCCCTAAATATACAGTTGTCCTGTAACTTCTCACATTAAATTCATTAAATCAATTGTGCATGTTATCCCTTCTCTCCTGCTTCCCATTATTGCTCATCCTTATTTCTGCAAATACCAGGGATTTCCTTTAAGGGCTATTCCACACGGGGAGATAGCCACGCGTTTGCGGTCGCGGCGACAAAGCGCCGCGCCAGTCGCCGCGACCGGCGCAGGCGACAGTTTTGTATGGGCGCCTATGTAAAAACGCCTCGCCAGGCTTTTTCAGGCGACTGTTGAAAAGCGCATCGCCTCGTGTGGTTAGCACAGGCGTTTTTACATAGGCGCCCATACAAAACTGTCGCCTGCGCCGGTCGCGGCGACCGCAAACGCGTGGCTATCTCCCCGTGTGGACTAGCCCTAAACTACAACATACTGGTGGAATATACTTCTTAAGTCTATTTTGTATTTACATTGATATCACCATGTTCCTTACATTACAAAATAACAGGAAAATTGTTTTCTGTCAGATTATATTGGAATTTATAGACTACTGTTCTTTTTTTTCTTTCAGTAAAATCTTTTTCAGCCAACTGAAGAAGGACAGTGCTAGCAGTATTTAACCTAGATTATAGACATCTAAATGACAAATGCCTTTTATGGCCACTCTTGCATTGAATTTTTTATTCTTCTTCACATTACATTATGGAAGTCACTATTTAAGGGTGCAGTACAAATCTTAGGGACAGATTTATCAAGAGTCAAAGTGGATTTTCTAAGTAAAAAAATTCAAAATTCGAAGTAATTTTTTGGATACTTCAACCATCGAATAGGATACTACGACTTCGAATTTACTTCGACTTCGATTCGAAGTAAAAATCATTCGACCATTCGATAATCGAAGTACTGTCTCTTTACAAAAAACTTCGACTTCAATACTTCGCCAACTTAAACCTGCCGAAGTGCTAAGTTTTTTGTATTCGAAGGAAAATCGTACGATCGTATGATAAAATAGTTCGAATCGTCCGATTCGAAGTACAAATGGAGTACGATCGTACTACTATCAGAATATGATCATATGATGTATAAAATTCTTCGAATTCGAATGTCGGAGGATTCTATTCGATGGTCGAATTTCGAAGTTTTTTCTACTTCGAAATTCGACCCTTGATAAATCTGCCCCTTAATTCTTTTTTTTCATAATAGAAGTAAATGGAACAATGACAATGTCGATGAAGTCTGAAAGTCTGAATGTGCAGGGCATTATTTGATTAAATTAATTCTGTCTTTTATATCCATAATGACTCTCTGATAGATGTACAATTTGTAAAGCAAGTGGAAATTTAGGCAAACGTGAATAGAGCCACCATAAGGACAAAGCTTAAACACACGTTTCACTTGTAACTCTGACTTTAGCAGCTCCATTAATCACCTCACTGTCTGACTAATATAGCTAATAAAGATTAGCCTGTAAAGGAAATCAGATTATTAAGACTCTCACATTATTACCGGTGCAACAGACAAGCTACAGAACAGTGATCATTTCATGCTAGGATAGAAATTCCATTCCGTCATTTAGCTGCCTAAAGATTTATACCTAATATTTATATCTGAAACAGATTGGATCAGAGGCATCAGTCCGTAAGTGCCACTATCAGGCAATGTTCTCTCAGTGTTCTCTCAGTGAGTAAAATAAACAGAGCCTTAACTGCAATACTCCATTGCTGCTGCTGTTTCAAACCAATTTAACAGCCCACTGAAAGGAAAAAGAGGCTTTATCCATGGAAATACAGGTATGGGATCCGTTATCCAGAAACCCATTATCTAGAAAGCTCCGAATTAAGGAAAGGCCATCTCCCATAGGCTTCATTTTATCCAAATAATCCATATTTTTAAAAATGATTTCCTTTTTCTCTGTAATAATAAAACAGTATCTTTTACTTAATCCCAACTAAGATATAATTAATCCTTATTGGAAGCAAAACCAGCCTATTGGGTTTATTTAACATTAACAGGATTTTCTAGTAAACTTAAGTTATGGAGATCCAAATTACAGAAAGATCCATTATCCGGAAAGCCCCTGGTCCCAAGCATTAGAGATAGTACCATACCTGTACAAAGTCTTTTTAGTCATGTAGGCTATAAACGACTGATTCCTAACCTCCAAACAAATTAGGGATGCACCGAATCCAGGATTCGGTTCAGGATTCAGCCAGGATGCGGCATTTTTCAGCAGGATTCGGCCGAATCCTTCTGCCCAGCCGACCGAATCCGAATCCTAATTTGCATATGCAAATTATGGGCAGCAAGGGAAATCATGTGACTTTTTGTTAGAAAACAAGGAAGTAAAAAATGTTTTCCCCTTCCCACCCCTAATTTGCATATGCAAATTAGGCTTTGGTTCGGTATTCGGTCGAATCTCTCACGAAGGATTCGGGGGTTCGGCTGAATCCAAAATAGTGGTTTGGTGCATCCCTAAAACAAATACAGTTATTTATAGGCAACAGGAAACATAAGGGGAGGCTGGCACAAGCCTGGACCCACAAAGTAATAGAGCCGGAGTCAGATTGTAAAAGGTTAAGATGCTTACATTTTATTCTCCATAATTAAGAACCAAGGCCTGACGCTTTTACTGTCTACCAGGGACACTTAGTCATAGGCTATGAGCCAAGGAGTGACGCGTAAAAGGTTAAAATGCTTACATTTTATTCTCCATAATTAAGAACCAAGGCCTGACGTGCTATGAGCCTATGACTAAGTGTCCCTGGTAGACACGGAACGCATCAGGTCTTGGTTCTTAATTATGGAGAATAAAATGAAAGCATTTTAACCTTTTACAATCTGACTCTGGCTCTACTACTTTGTGGGTCCAGGCTTGTGACAGCCTCCTCTGATGTTTCCTGGTGTCTGTTCCCTTTGCTGAAAGTCTGGGCGTGTGCACCCGGGCCCACCGTGTATAGTGGTAAGCTCTTTCAACACACTTAAAATACTGTAGTAAGACTACAGAGGCGCCAAAAGGATAAAAATAGCTAAAAGCACTTAAAAACCCAATGGGTAATTCAGAGGAGGTAGTAATGAACTTACCTCCTCCAAGCAGACACCAACGAAAGTGGTAATTTTCAATAATAGTTTATTCACAAAACAGCACTTAAAATACTGCATATACTGGTCACATATCTGTATAGTTTATTTATAGGCAACATGTCCCTGAGATACTGGACTGAAAAGGAGAATATTTTTTACCCATATCCCATTATACATTTGATACGCTATGAAAAATAAATATATTTAGAGTGACACAACTGCATCAAATATGTACAGTATCTATCTCTCTCTCTCTCTCTCTCTCTCTCTCTCTCTCTATATATATATATATATATATATATATATATATATATATATATGTATATATATGTATATATATATATATATATATATATATAGATATAAATGTGTTTTATGTGTGTAAATGAAACAAAAATGGCATGTAAATCTATATCAAAAAAGATATGTACAATTTACCAAAGCTATGTCACCATGCGGTTTTGTCACAAAAAATCCCCAGTCCATGGGTTACCAAAAATTGGAAAATTCAAGATAAGGGAAGGAGATCCACAAATAAATGCAGTAGCAAAGGTGATAGTAAAAAGTATTTATTAGTTCATGTATAGCCTAACGCGTTTTCTGGCCATTTGGCACTTATAAATACTTTTTACATTTTACTACCACCTTTGTATGTGCGTAAACAACAATCTGTTACATTACATTTTATTTTATTTTAGTCCTTAAATTCTGAAAAATACATCATAATGAGAAACCAGTTTGCTGAACCCTCCTTTGGACAATTTAAAGGTCATTTTGCTTTCCAGAATGTTTTGAATTACAAAATCAACTCCTGGCCTAAAGAATTCATTACAATTTAAGAGAAAACAGAATTACAATTCTATGGATTACTCAGCAGCAGTAGCTGTTTCCTGAAACACAACAGGAAAGCCAAACTAAGGGTTTTTTTCTCCAAAATAACTTGTAATAGCTTTAACTTAATAACACATATGCATATCATGGACCTTTAAACTGTCATTTGTTAATGTTAAAATGATTGCATTGCCATAATGATACAAAACACTATACCATTTGCTTGCTTCCTCGTCTACACAGATATGCTAATTTAAACATTTTCCATAATGCAGTCCTACTCTATGTCACTGGATGCATTAACTTGCATACTTGGAGATGAATATTTTGAATAATGGAGAACATTTACCCAGACATCTAATTATATTCGATATTTATATGCTGACAAATGTATCCTAAAGGAATCCCTGAAAGTAAGAATTATTTGAATGTATTAGCATTCCAGAAAACGTCTATTTTAACGATTTCTATATTTTATTGAGAAACACAACATCCTTGCCAAATAAAGATCTTTACCTCTCCTGATGCTTGGCTTCAGTTTTGGACAATGTCCTTGAGAGTGTTCAAGAGAGCAGGATTAGTCAACTGACAACTGCGCTCTCAGGGCAGGAGAACAGATTGGGAAGGAGGTTTAGCCTCCTGGATAATGATGACACTTGCAGAAATAGCTCGCTGTACATAATAGGATTATCCTAAGGGACTTAAGAATATAGTTCATTAGTTTTAACCAATCAAGTAACGACAAATGGATGAAAGCATATATTTAAATTTTTAACATTATATACATAAAAAGATATTATTCTAAAATTGAATACAGTATTACCCAATGATCTAATAGAAGTCAAGCTGTCAGACTTACCGAACCGGGTGGAACCAACTGACGAGAGGAAGACAACCCTTACAGCTCCTCTACCGATACACCCTCCAATGGGAACAGAGGGAGATCCGTGAAGGTGTAGTAGGGGAGTCTGGATTCCTGGTGGGGTGCGCTGGTCTGTGAAGGAGCAGGTCGGGTGGCTGTGAGGGTACAGGAAGGTGCGGGTTAGTTTGCTGAGTAGTAGGAACAGGGAGGACGTGCAGGAACTGGCGGCAATCACCTTAGTGTTACTGCTGGTTCGTGGTGAAATAGCAGGCTGGCACCGATGACACTTGGGCTGCTACACAGAACTTGCAGGCTGAGCAGGAAGCGCACGTTGGTAGAAATCACAGGAGAAGGGCTCCCCGGATGACTCAGAGGTGGATTACCAGACAGGCAGCAAAGACAATCTTCAGTCGAAAACCAAAGGTCAAGGCAAAGCGTAAACAGTAACAGGCAAAGTTCGGCAACAGATAGTCAGATACAAGCGAGGTTTCAGGGGTTAATTCAGCAGCGAAGTCAGGAGGCAGGCAGAAGTTTGGCAACAGGAGATCAAAACATCAAGCACAGGTCAGAGGGTTAATACAGAAGAGTAGTCCAAGCAAGCAGGTTCGGCAACAGGAGTTCAAGCAGGGTTCCAAGGGGTTAAGCAGGAGCGGAGTCAAAAGGCAATAGCAGGGTCAAAACCAAGGTACAATAGTTATCAGAATAAGCTCTACTTACAACAGCTAGAAGCGATGTCCGAGCACTGAGGGAAACTCTGAACCGGCAGAAATACCGTCGCCTGCGTCATCATGCTGCGCCCAGCAATTCCCCTGCGCCGGCGTCAAGGCGCCCGCGCCGTGACGTCACTGGAACGCAGCGCTGGAACGCATCGCGCAGAAGGTCCGCGGATTCCCGACTCTTGGTGAGTACATGACATTGCCCCCCCCTTAGGAACGGCCTCTGGACGTTTACCTGAGAAGGCTTATTTGGATATTTCCGATGAAACTTTTTCAAAAGATCAGTAGCATGAATGTTATCAGTGGGTTCCCAAGAGTTCTCTTCAGGACCATACCCCTTCCATGTGATAAGATATTGAAGCTTCTTGTGTCTGATCCTAGAATCCACAATCGATTCCACCTCGTATTCCTCATGATCGGAGACGATAATGGGATCCGGAACCAGAGACCTCCTGCCCTCAAACTGATTCTGGACCACTGGTTTTAGAAGTGCCGTATGGAAAACTGGATGAACCCGCAAGGAACTTGGAAGTAGAAGTTTGAAAGCAACAGAATTAATCTTCTGTAGGATTTTGAAGGGTCCGATAAAACGTTGTGCCAATTTCTTCATAGGACAACTAAGTCTTAAATTAACAGTTGAAAGCCAAACCTTGTCACCAACCTTAAACTCTGGATCAGGTGCTCTCTTCTTATCAGCAAAGTACTTGAAGTTCAATTGAGCCTTGCGTAAATTCTGACGTAAGGTCACGAGATGTCTTTCTTGAGCTACAGGAACCGACACCACCTGAGGAATACCTGGGATCATTGTTGGGTGAAACCCAAGATTGGCAAAAAAAGGAGTCTGTTTAGTAGAGGAATGAACGGAATTATTGTAGGGAAATTCTGCCATTGGAAGAAGAGAAGCCCAATTGTCTTGTAAAAAGGAAGAAAAACATCTCAAGTATTGTTCTAATGTTTGATTTGTCCTTTCCGTCTGTCCGTTGGTTTGGGGATGATAACCTGAAGAAAAGGATAAATTGATCTGTAACCCCTCGCATAACGCACGCCAAAATTTAGACGTGAATTGCACTCCTCTATCTGAGACAATGTCCTCCGGAAGACCATGAAGTCGAACAATCTCCTGAATGAATGTCTTAGCCAGTCCAGGCGCTGAAGGAATGCCACAAAGAGGAATAAAGTGAGACATCTTCGTGAGCCTATCTACTACAACAAAAATAGTAGAAAACCCTTCAGAACAAGGAAGATCCGTAATAAAATCCATTGAAATGGAACCCCAAGGACGATCAGGTACTGGTAACGGATGAAGAAGACCTGAAGGTTTGGAAGTAGCTCCCTTGCATCTGGCACAAATCTCACAAGAGCGAACGAACTTCGCACAATCCCCTCCCAAGGTAGGCCACCAAAAATGACGACGAGCCAAATCCAAAGTCTTACGAAAACCTGAATGACCAGCCAGCGGAACATCATGAGCATATCCTAAAGCCTCCAATCTAAGAACTAAGTGCACAAAAAGTCTATTCCTGAAATAGTAAAGACCTTCGTGAGCTTCTAATCCAGGAGTGCTAGGAATGGATTCCGGTGTGCAGAGCTCTTTCACTCTTTGAAGAAAGGAGGGTTGAAGAAGTAAGAAAAAACTTGGCTGAAGAACAGGATCTGCTCCAGACGACCGAGGAGGATCCAAAGAAAACATCCGAGACAAAGCATCGGCTTTAACATTCTTAGAACCAGGCCGGTAAGTTATGTGGAGTTGAAACCTTGAAAGAAAAGTGCCCAACGAGCTTGTCTTGGTCGGAGTCTTTTGGCAGAACGCAGATATTCTAAATTCTTATGGTCAGTAAGAACCAGAATCGGATGTGCCGCACCCTCCAAAAGGTGCCTCCACTCTTCTAAAGCCCACTTAATGGACAACAACTCTCTGTCTGCAACATCATAGTTCTGTTCTGACCCAGATAATTTCCTGGAAAAGAATGCCACTGGATGCATTAGACCTTGAGGAACAGAACGTTGAGATAGTACGGCTCCAATGGCAACTTCAGAGGCGTCCACCTCCAGAATAAAAGGCAAAGAGGGATCCGGATGTGTGAGAACAGGGGCTGTAGTAAAAGCTTTCTTCAATTGCTCAAAAGCCGATTGAGCTGAAAAAGACCATTGAAATTTCACCTTTTGCTTAGTGAGATCCGTGAGTGGTTTAATGATGCCAGAAAAATTACGTATGAATTTGCGGTAAAAATTAGAAAACCCAATGAACCTCTGGACTGCCTTGCGATCATTGGGAGTTGGCCAGTCTAGAATAGCCGAGACCTTCTTGATATCCATAACGATTCCATTAGTGGAAATCACAAATCCCAAGAACTCGATTTGATGCTTCTCGAATTCACATTTCTCCGCATTAACAACTAAGTGATGAAGGCGTAATCGAGAAAAGACCTCCCGCATGTGTCTACGATGCTCTTCTAAAGAAGTTGAATAGACCAAGATGTCGTCTAAATATGCCACAACAAAAGTATCTAGAATATCCCGAAAAATGTCATTAATAAAATGTTGGAAAGTTGCTGGTGCGTTACATAAGCCAAACGGCATGACGAGGTACTCAAAGTGCCCATACCGTGTGCGAAAAGCCGTCTTCCATTCATCACCCTCTCTCACTCGAATCAGATTATAAGCACCTTTCAGATCGAGTTTAGAAAAAACAGTTGCAGAACGCAGTCTCTGAAAAAGTTTGTGAATTAAAGGAAGAGGGTATCTGTTCTTGATCGTTACTTTATTCAGTTCACGATAATCGATACAGGGTCGCAGTGAGTGATCCTTCTTTTCGACAAAAAAAATACCTGCTCCTGCTGGAGACGTGGAAGATCTAATGAAGCCTTTTCGAAGATTCTCATCAATATACTCCTGTAGGACCTTCAGTTCGGGTTCGGAAAGGGGAAAAATGCGACCAAAAGGAATAGGTGAACCAGGGAGTAAGTCAATAGGACAATCATAAGCCCTGTGTGGGGGAAGAATGTCCGCCAGTCTTTCGTTGAACACATCAAGAAATTCATGGTAGACGATCGGGACTGTGGATAATAGATCTTGACTGTTCGCAGAAGCACAAACCAAGGCTTGATGGAGGCCAGATGACTCTCCCTGTACACAATTCTTGAGACAGAAGGAAGACGACAAGACTAACTTCCCTGAAACCCAGTCAATGACTGGATTATGGACCCTCAACCATGGTAGCCCAATAATAATTGGAAATAGGGGTGAAGGAACCACATCAAAACGGATAGTTTCATGATGAAACTTGTTTATTGTAACATTTAAAAGTTCAGTCTCAAAAGAAATAGGTCCAGAGTTCAAAGGTGAACCGTCCGCCATTCTGATTAATACTGGTTGAGACTTCGGACGTAAAGGGAAACGATGGATACGGGCAAAGGTAGAGTCAATGAAACAGCTACTGGCCCCAGAGTCAATAATTGCTGTTACTTGCACCCGTATTCTTCCCCACTGTAACGAGAGTAAAAGAGAAATATGGGAATTCCTTAACTGCAACTGAAGTCCCAACCCAGCCCTACTAGAAGTAATATTACCATCAGGGCGGAGAGGACATGTCCGCAGGAGGTGACCGGCAGCACCGCAATAAAGGCAAAGGTTCAAACGCCTTCTCTTCAATCTTTCCTCAGGACTCAGGCCAGGACGGGTAAGACCAAGCTGCATTGGTTCGGGTTCAGTGGTTGGACTGGATGAAGTACCAGGAAAAGGAGCTCTGGGGACCATCCAGGAAACGGGAACTGAAGACTTCTCCGTACGTCTCTCTCTCAGGCGTCTGTCAAGCTGGATGGTAAGCTGAATGAGCTCATCCAAGGGAATAGGCACTCCAACTCTGGCTAATTCATCTCTCAGCTGTGTTGAAAGTCCAACTCTGTAATGATGTCTGAGAGCAGACTCGTTCCAGCTTGTGTCAACAGCCCACCTCCGAAATTCCGCGGCATAGTCCTCCACAGGGCGCTTCCCTTGTGTAAGAGAATGTAAAGCAGCTTCTGCAGTTTCTGGACGCTGCGGGTCATCATATAAGGATGCCATGGCTGCAAAGAAAGTCTCTACATCCTTAAGAAGAGGGCTATCAAGAGGCGGTGAGCCCAAGTTTGAGGTTCGCCTTGAAGGAAGGAAATAACGGTTCCCACTTTAACTTTTTCACCGGCATAGGTCTTGGGTTTCATAGAGAACAGTAACCTACAACTGTTCCAGAAAGACCGAAACTGTTTGCGATCCCCACCAAATTTCTCGGGTAAATGAATCTTGGGTTCGACATGTCCAGAAGCGGATGCTGGCGAGGAATCAACATCATCAGCGGGGAGTTCCGTTAAACGGGCTTGAATGCTTTGGTAGCCACCTTGCAAATCCTGGACAGCACGTGTCAGTGCCGCCATTTGCTGGGACAAAGTCTCTAAGAAATTGGCTTCCTCTAAGGGTTCCTGTTGAAATGGCTCGGACATACTGTCAGACTTACCGAACCGGGTGGAACCAACTGACGAGAGGAAGACAACCCTTACAGCTCCTCTACCGATACACCCTCCAATGGGAACAGAGGGAGATCCGTGAAGGTGTAGTAGGGGAGTCTGGATTCCTGGTGGGGTGCGCTGGTCTGTGAAGGAGCAGGTCGGGTGGCTGTGAGGGTACAGGAAGGTGCGGGTTAGTTTGCTGAGTAGTAGGAACAGGGAGGACGTGCAGGAACTGGCGGCAATCACCTTAGTGTTACTGCTGGTTCGTGGTGAAATAGCAGGCTGGCACCGATGACACTTGGGCTGCTACACAGAACTTGCAGGCTGAGCAGGAAGCACACGTTGGTAGAAATCACAGGAGAAGGGCTCCCCGGATGACTCAGAGGTGGATTACCAGACAGGCAGCAAAGACAATCTTCAGTCGAAAACCAAAGGTCAAGGCAAAGCGTAAACAGTAACAGGCAAAGTTCGGCAACAGATAGTCAGATACAAGCGAGGTTTCAGGGGTTAATTCAGCAGCGAAGTCAGGAGGCAGGCAGAAGTTTGGCAACAGGAGATCAAAACATCAAGCACAGGTCAGAGGGTTAATACAGAAGAGTAGTCCAAGCAAGCAGGTTCGGCAACAGGAGTTCAAGCAGGGTTCCAAGGGGTTAAGCAGGAGCGGAGTCAAAAGGCAATAGCAGGGTCAAAACCAAGGTACAATAGTTATCAGAATAAGCTCTACTTACAACAGCTAGAAGCGATGTCCGAGCACTGAGGGAAACTCTGAACCGGCAGAAATACCGTCGCCTGCGTCATCATGCTGCGCCCAGCAATTCCCCTGCGCCGGCGTCAAGGCGCCCGCGCCGTGACGTCACTGGAACGCAGCGCTGGAACGCATCGCGCAGAAGGTCCGCGGATTCCCGACTCTTGGTGAGTACATGACACAAGCCCATTGATTCTGAAAACTGCACTTTGTAGAATTTATCTTTTTCCATCTCTCTCCCGATGATGTTATGGGGGAAATTTGCAAAGAGAACAAATTTGCACACAAATAAGAATAAGCATTTGTATGTTGCAAAGTATTATTCTTCATTAGGCTTTTATTGTTTTGCAAATCTTAATTGCGCATTGCGAGTCTTTAAGTCCCGCTTGAAGGTGGTGTAAATTTTTGGAGAAAATATAACAACTTTTTCATTAAGAAATGTTATGACGTACACTGCGCACTATCGCAAATGATAAAATTCGCAATCACTATCCTAATGTCGAGGGCAAAAGGTTCGCAAAGGCAAAATTGTTTATTCGCATTGCAAATGCATCGCAAACATTCCAATAGTGACCAATATTACAATACATATTAGTATTACTGGTATCAGAATTCTCCTGGTATCCAGAAAGCTGAAATTTTTAAAAACAATTTAGTTTTTGTAATAATAAAACAGTATCTTGTACTTGATCTCAATTAAGATATAATTGATCCTTATTGCAGGCAAAACCAGCCTATTGGTTTTGTTTAAGTGTTTACATAAGTTTCTAGATGACTTATAGTATGAAGATCCAAATTATGGCTAGATCCGTTACCTGGAAAACACCAGGTTCCGAGCATTCTGGATAACAGGTCCCATACCTGCAATATATATAAATATATATATATACTTTGAGAAAGGCTAGAGTGCTAGCCGAAACGTCAGCTTCTGTTTGCTAAATAAAAACACTTTTATTGGACTAATAAGACCTGAGAGTGCTCGCTTTGGTTCTGGATAAATATATATATATATATTGTGAAATTATCTGAACGCAATTATATAATGACAAAGAAATCCAATGTCAATATGAAAATATCACAGAAACATCAGTTTTAGATACGTTTACTAATATTGGAGATAAATATCTAGAGAGATTTCTGGAGATGTTTCCCATGGCAACCAATCAGCAATTAGATTTAAACAACTAACTATAAATTAGCAAACATCTGATTGGTTGCTATGGGCAATATTTATCTCCAATGTTAGTAAACAAGCCCCATATCACCATCCACAGATACTTTTATAAAATAATACAAAATAGTAATGCCTTTAAAATCCCTTCATGACACCATTATAACACCAAAAAACCCCTTTTAATACCATTATCCTATCATACCCTGACATTACAAAACTACCATTATGGCAGACATTCCTGTTATCACCACAAAACCATTATGATATTACATTCTAATGTTATCATAAGGGCAAATAATTCTATTGTCCCTATTACCATAATCTGCTGTTTTGGCACATGATCCCCCAATTCCTTTATCAATAAACAGTCCAAGGCAATATGGTTTCAAAATGGCAATATGATATAGAAAATCCATTATAGCAACTCAATTCCATTTATAGGCTTTTGCAATTTAGGTTTTCAAGATCTTTTATTTATCTTCTTATTTACTGTTCATCATAGATCTGAAAATCACTATTATAAACAATGTAGTTGGGCAGGGGATACATGTTCCATGCGTTACCTTTCACTGATGATTTCATTCCACATTTGCATTCCTTTGTGCTCTCAAGGAATTCCTGGATTACCTGTAACCGTTTACTCGCCATATAATGATTGTGGAAGCGTACAGTTGCTTTACATAAGGCTTTTAATTACAGAAGGTCAATAAGCTTTACTGAGTAATCCATTAGAATTATAACGTATTATAAAGTGTCCGACTGACCCACTGGGATACCAGAAATACTCCTGGTTGGCCCAGGTGTGATATCATGGCCATTTTCCATTTCTATGAGAGAAAAATGAGGAGAAATGGATAGAGAGATAATAGTGTGCAAGCAATTAAAAGTAAAAAGAAAACAGGAGTGAAGAGAAATGGCATAATAGTTTGGAGAGTGAGTCTAAGGTTCCTTGGTGGCACTCCAGTATGACACTTAAGTTAGATCTAAGAAATAATGGGCCAGATTCAATTCAGTGAGAAGAAGTTATCTCATGGTTTATCACTTGAAAAGGATGGACGAGATTCAATTAGAGGGGAAAAAACTTCTACAAATTTGATTCCATTTTTTCCCCATATAGTTCAACAGAGTTATCACGTGATACACCGTGAGATAAGTTTTTCTAAATTGAATTGCATTTCAAATTGAATCTCATCCATGAGTTTTCACATGATAAACCTTTTTCTCACTGAATTGAATACTCAATGTGTCTTTATACTTGCACGTTTCATATAGTTTGTACAGTATTTCTGTCTTTATGTTTTAGACTTACATACATTGCTGACGATCTTCACTTTTTAGTAGTAGAAATATTGTTCAGTTACCCAAAACAAACAAAAAACCTTGAGGGACGGAGTAATTGATTGCTGTCTCCTTCTCACTCTGACAGCTTTAGGTTGCCACAGTTACACTTGATAAAGGGCCTAGCCCGAAATATATAGTGGAGCATTTTCCCCAATAAAGCACTTTGCAGTCGTAGTTACTGCCTTGGATTTGTTTTGCATTCTACTACAATACTTTGATCGTATCATTTTGGGGAGTGGACACCCTTGTAGGAGAATCCACTAAAAACCGCCAATGGTGAGCTACAGTTTACTCTAATTTTGCATTAGGTTGCCACAGTGTAGCTATTAAAGGTTTAGAATACAACAAAAAAGAAGGTACATAGCATTGGTACAATTGGTATAATCTGGCACGATAATGGAAATGTGGATAAAGGCATATTAACACTCCTATAGAATAGGTATCTTATTGCACATAATGTCACTGTGAAGCGTATCACATTTAACACTAATGCTGACTTGTGACCCGTGGAATTGTGCGATATGTGTTTCCATGAATCATGTGCAAGTTGTATTTGCTGAGTGGGGATGTCATCACTTATGCTAATGTGTGCAGATTTAATAGCTCCATTAGAGGCTATTGACACAACCCACTAGAGCAGTGCTCTCCAACTTATGTGGCACTAAGAGCCAGAATTTTTCTGGACTACGCAGTGGAGGGCCGATAATGGAAGCCAGTGTTGACCACTCCCTGATTTAAACAACACCAATTTTAAACCATACCCATGTTACCACAAGAACGTTTTAGACTGTGTCCACATGAATGGCAGTAGCACACAAAAAAAACCAAATGGTTGGTGCTCACTGCAGTGACTTCACCCATCACTCATATGTGAAACAAGTTTATTAAGACATACCCCTAAATCCATATGTCTCCTACTCCCCTGTGGATAACATAGCACCTCCAGCATATGATTAAGCACCTTGGGGACCCCTAACAATGATATCTTTTAAAGCTTACACAAGGTAAGCAGGCACAGCAGGCAGACTTTCATGTGGGGGGGCACAAAAGGGGGGGTCAAAAGCCCCCAGGTGGACAGCACTGCACTAGTGGAACATTGCATCTACTGCAACTTCCAGGCCTGCTGTTATTTCAGGGCTTTTGTCAGGGTATTTCATTATTCATTGGAGGAGGCTGGGTGGCAGCACTGACCTTCCCTGCAAGTACTGTACAAGGAGTATTTATGTGAGCAACTTTTCTGAATAGTATGAAAAATTAAGTGGATGAGCCCTATGGTGTTTATGAGTTTCAGTAGGCAGCCTTTGACATTATTAGACATTGTAAAGAGGTACAACTTACTCAAAATGTTCAGAATTTATTTTTCATATATATTTGTAGCCACTAGATGGTGTATTTTACCATTTTTTCCCCTGAAAAAAAAACCCACTACATTGGGCAAATATTTGATAGGATTTTTCATAAGCGAATGTTGTAGTAGCTGTATAAATCAGAAATATAAATCAGATTATTTGCATAAAGGAAAAGTGCTTTTGATACTTTCATTTATTAACCCACTGCCTATCAGTGCATCATTAAATAGCAACTAAAGTTTTAAGATGATTCCCATGGCGCAGTTGAGTGCATGTGTTTTGCTGGGTTTTAAAGGGGTGGGTCGGACCAATATAGCAGCAAGATGGGGTGCATAGGTAAAGTCACCCACAGCAACTAATGAGATGTGTGCTGTTAACCAGATGACCAATTAATACTACCTGCTGATTTGCTGCCATAGGTTACTACACCTGAGCAAACTTATTATTGTATCAACTTAAAATATTTGCTTCAGTCGCTTATTTTTATTATTCTATATGAGTTCTGTTTTCCTTGATATTTGTGGTAAAAAGGGACTTCATTTCAGTTCCCATTATCACACATTCAAACAAGGTTTCTTCACAGAGGAGAAATGTCTAAGGGTTGAGACACACGGGCAGATTCAGCGACTAACTGCCTCTTCTATATAATATAGCTATAATGAAACGTCGCCTGCACTAAAGCACACGCGGCGTTTCATTATCCGAAGTCGCCCGAAGTTTTCTTCGGGCAACTTTGGAAAATGAAGCGCTGCATGTGCTTTAGCGCAGGCGACTTTTCATTATAGCGGACGGGAAGACACGCAAAGGCAGTTCGGGGAGATTGTCGCCCAGATGAAGAGGCGATTAGAATCTCCCTGAATCTGCCCGTGTGTCACCACCCTAAGAAGTCATTGAACATAGAATGTGCTACAGTAAGGGGAAGATTTTTCAAAGTGTGTAGGAAAACAGAAGAACCAACCTTCAATTCATTCCTTTGGGTACTCCTGGGTGAGTTTTTCTGTGGTGAGCTCTAATTTCACACTGATAAATCTGCCCCATACTGAAAAAGTGGATTAGACCGTATACCTCATTGTTGCACTTGAGTTAAATGAATAGGGCTTTTGCTGAACATACTTTTTACCTCCTGTTTTAATCATGAACAATCTGTGGTTTTTGTTATTTCTTGAGCTAAACCGGGAAAAAGGGAAATCAACACTGCTGCATTATGGACTCCTGTTTATCTGTGCATTGGGATTTGGAATCGATCTAACAAGGACCAAACTTGGTTCTTTCCTATATTATATAGTAGTTATTTGACTGTTCCAGCTCCCCTGTATTATATTCCCAATCCAATTGACCCACTATGACCTGTTCTGTTCTGTCACCTACCATCTGTAATTTGTCTGCAATCATTTTGTCTCTGCTTCCTTCTACTGTTGTACATGAGAAAGTGCATGCTAACAGGGTCAAACATTTCATCAGTTTAACCCATAGCTCTATACATTCAGGAAGCAGAGAGATAGTAGTGGAAGGAAGTGTGATTTAGAAAGCAACTGAAACTTGAAAATCTTTTTTTATAAAAAATAGTTCATACTTGCCTTATGAAATAAGCAACGTGATGTTGTTACATGTGAGGGTTAGAAGACATCAGCATGAGTAATTAATGAAGGATTTCCCTTTATTCCAGTTTTGTTGTTACAATTCAACAGCTATGTTACATACTCAGTGTTGGACTGGGATGCCAGGAGCTCACCAGAAAACCTTAGATCGTGGGTCCACATTCCAAACTATTATTCCTTTTCTCCTCACTCAATCTCTTTATTCTGCTAGTCTTTTATCTCAACATGTTATACTCTATTCTTCCATTATTAAGCCTCTTTTTTCCCATAAAGAAATAGAGAATGACAATGAAATAGGCCAAATGGTTAGAAGCAAGAAGATCGCTGACACCTGGGCCCACTGGGAGTTTTCCTGCTATCCTGGGGGGCCAGTCCAACACTGTACATACTCACCAATTAAAGAGCCAATAACTGCTGCTTATAGGCAGAATGAATAGGCTTGGAGCCCCCAATGGGACTAA
The DNA here is from genome assembly GCF_017654675.1 of Xenopus laevis. Taxonomy (NCBI): domain Eukaryota; kingdom Metazoa; phylum Chordata; class Amphibia; order Anura; family Pipidae; genus Xenopus; species Xenopus laevis. The sequence continues at coordinate 117,354,003 of NC_054377.1, read as the reverse complement.
AAACACGCTTAGGAAAACTATACTCCCAAAATGAATATTTGTGCAACAAATAGTTTACATCATTTTAAGTGTTATTTTAAAGAATCTCACCAAACTGATGTATATCTTTAAGTAAATCTTGCCCTTTTACATCTCTTGCCTTGAGCCACCATTTTGTGATGGTCTGTGTGCTGCCTCAGAGATCACCTGACCAGAAATACTACAACTCTAACTGTAACAGGAAGAAGTGTGGAAGCAAAAGACAGAACTCTGTCTTTTAATTGGCTCATGTGACTTAACAAGTATGGTTTGTTTGGTATGTTTGTGTGCACTATAAATCATACAATCACAGGGGCCGGCCTTATTTTTTGAAATGGCAATTTTCTATTTAGGACTACTCAATGGCACATACTACTAAAAAAGTATATTATTATGAAAATGGTTTATTTACATGAAGCAGGGTTTTACATATGAGCTGTTTTATGCATTATATTGTTAAAGAGACATCATTGTTTGGGGGGGTATAGTTTTCCTTTAAAGAGGTTGTTCACCTTTGAGTTAACTTTTAGTATGATGTAGAGTGATATTCTGAGACAATTTGCAGTTGGTTTTCATTTTTATTTGTGGTTTTTGAGATTAGTTCTTTATTCAGCAGCTCTCCAGTGCAGTTTCAGGAATCTGGTTGCTAGGGTCCAAATTACCCTAGCAACCATGCATTGATTTGAATAAGAGACTGGAATATGAATAGGAAAGGCCTGAATAGAATGATGAGTAAGAAAAATATAGCAATAACAATGTGTTGCCTTACAGAGTATTTGTTTTTAGATGAGGTCTGTGACCCGCATTTGAAAGCTGGAAAGAGTCAGAAGAAGACAGCAAATTATTCAAAAACTGTAAAAAAAATAAAAAATGTAAAAAAATAATGAAGACCAATTCAAATGGAATTGGCCAATACTAAAAGTTAATTCAAATGTGAACCACCCCTTTATAGGGGTGGTTCACCTTTAAGTTAATTTTGCGTATGTTGTAGAGTGGCTAATTCTAAACCAATTTTCAATTTGAATTATTTGCCTTTTTCTTCTGATTCTTTCCAGCTTTCAAATAGGGGTCACTAACCGCATCTTAAAAACAAATGCTCTGTAAGGCTACAAATGTATTGTTATTGCTACTTTTTATTACTCATCTTTCTGTTCAGGACAACTGGGAACCACCCAAGGGCATTCAGTTTTTGTCCCCCACAATGCTCTAGCACCTACACCCCTTGCACTAATAAATTACCCTTATTGTTTTTGCAAATACAGGTATGGGATCCGTTATGCAGGAAGCCCATCTCCCATAGACTCCATTTTAAACCAATAACTTACATTTTTAAAAATGATTTCCTTTTTCTCTGTAACAATAAAAAGGGTACCTTATACTTGACCCAACTAAAATATAATTAATCCTTATTGGAGGCAAAATAATGCTGCTGGGTTTAATTAATATTTAAATGATTTTTTTGTAGACTTAAAGGAACAGTAACATCAAAAAATGAAAGTGTTTTAAAGGAATGACTGTATAATGTACTGTGCCCTCCACTGGTAAAACTGGTGGGTTTGCTTCAGAAAGACTACTATAGTTTATATAAACAAGCTGCTGTGTAGCCATGGAGGCAGCTATTCAAGCACAGGATACACAGTAGATAGCAGATAAGTTCTGAAGAATCCCATTGTATACTACAGAGCTTATCTGTTATCTGCTGTGTTTCCTGTACCTTTTCTCACTTTTTCAGCTTTCAATGGCTGCCCCCATGGTTACACAGCAGCTTGTTTATATAAACTATAGTAGTGTTTCTGATGCAAACACACCAGTTTTACCAGTGCAGCTCAACAGTACATTATATTTGTAATTCTTTAAACCACTTTCATTTATTGGTGTTACTATTCCTTTAAAATATGAAGATTCAAATTACGTAGCCTTAGCCGGAAGTACCGAGAATTCTGGATAACAGGTCCTATACCTGTTTTTGTCTACTAGGCTATGACAAACTGATTACAGCGCGTAACAGATTCCCAACAACAGTAATATTTCCCAAATGACAAAAATGTCATTTGAAAAAAAATTAGAGGCTTCCAGTTGCACAATATAAACCACAGCTACTACGGCCCCTCATGCACGACTGCAGTGTTTTCTTTCAAGCAAGAAACTTCCAGAGTTGCTATTCTAAATGATGCCATAAGGAATCATAATAAAAACTTACACGCACGGAACCAGCCAAATCCAGAATATTCAAGTTGGCTCATTTCCTCAACATCACAGTAGAAATTGGCTGCGCCTGACCTAAAACTGTGTAACTAAAGCCAAGTTCAAAGCTGTAGGAAGTCAGACACATGTGGTCTGAATAACTTCAGCAATTATTTTATAAGAAGTCTAATGGCAGACATATTGGTGTGCTCGGGCAGAAAACAGCAATCAAAATGAACTTATTGACCTTAAGGATAGCGCTTGCTTTGGCCAGTTTCCAGTTGAATTATTTTTAGCATTTAGAATAGGATCTAGGATTTAATTAATTCATTATTTTGAATGTGGAAATCAATAATACACCATGCAGGTTTCACAAGTCAATTATATGGCGCACTTGAAAATCTCATTGGTCACTATCTTGCAGGCTTCCTAAATTAAAATTCAAGTTAACTATGTTTTAAAATGGCCAATGTTAAATAACGTTTCAACATAATAATATTTATTATAGTTTTTTTAAAAATGATTTCCCTTCTTATTGTTTCCAATAGGGGGTCATTGACCCCATATAAATAAAATGCTCTTTAAGGCTACTAATGTACAGTTATTGCTACTTTTTGTTTCATCTTTCTATTCAGGTCCTCTCCTATTCATATTCCAGTCTCTTATTCAAATCAATGCATGTTTACTAGGGTAATTTGGACCTTAGCAACCAGATTGCTGAAATTGCAAACTGGAGAGCTGCTGAATAAAAGCCAAATAACTAAAAAAAATAATAAAAAATGAAAACCAATTGCAAATTGTCTCAGAATATCACAACCTACATCATACTAGAAGTTAACTCAAAGGTGAACAACCCCTTTAATAGATGCATAGATCTTTGTTGCGTTCCACTTTAACCCTTTATTCTGGGGAGCTCTTTCTGTTTCTTCAGGGCAGGGGTGCCTGTGAAGAATACAGCAAGTTTGCTTAGTAAGTGGGGGAAGTTTGTGTATTACAGTATCTACAAAGACTGATAAATAGAACTGTATTTGAAAACCAACAAAAGGGTTGAGTTAAAAAAATCACAAAGCTACCTCCCCTAATGTAACTGCAGAACTCAGTTCTCCTGAATGATATTGTTTTAAGCAATAACAGCTTGTACAGCAGATCTGCTATTGCCTGTCCTTACAGATCATAATACAAATAGATAAGAAGGGTTAATTATGACCAAAGGAGGCAGAACCCAAATGACTGGGAGTATCTAAGGTAGTGCCTAGTGCCATCAGGTGGAGACGGTTCTGCATTGGCCTGTGCAACAGGTATAGTAGTATATTCATTAAGTATTACTATCACCCTGCATGGGTGACCTTGACACCAATATCTATATAGTTATTAAAGGGGTATTTCACCCTGAACAAATTCAGAATGAAAGAGGAATAAGGGGAACCCTGAATAATAACATACAATTTGAGCATATTAGCCATTCTCTCTTTTAATTGCAACCAGCTCTTCCATTTGCAAGATTTTCTTTTGTCTTCCTTTTTATTCTTCTTCTTCTTTTTCTCTTCCATTTGCAAGGATTTCCATTTACAAGCTATTAATTCAAATACTGTACCAAACCAAAACATGGATAGCATCACAGCAGAATGGTTAGAACTGTTGCCATTGAGATCTGGGTCCTAAATGTGATTATAGCTAACACATGTTCTCCCTGTACTTGTGTTGGTTTCTTCCTGCACTCTAAAAATGTACAGACAGGTAGTGATGGGCGAATAAATTCTCCAGACACAAATTTGCGGCAAATTTCTGCTTTTTGCATGCAAGCGAATGAATTTCGCAAAAAAAAAATGCATGAAAATTGTGGCACATCATATTCAGACGCCCATTGCCTTTAATGCATTTGGACAAAATAGTTGTGCGTATAAAAATTGACGCTCGAGTTAAAATTGATGCATGTCAAAATTATTTTGATGCCCATTGACTTCAATGTGTTTCACAAATTTTTCACAGTTTTACGAATTTTGCAGTAAATTTGCAAATCTTTCCGCAAGGCGAATTGGAACTGATTCGCCCGTCACGACAGACAGGTTAATTGATTCTCTCTAAAATGCTGCAGAATATGTCTCCTCTAGCATAATATTAAAGAATAAGGAGACCTTCTGAAAAGTTGCTTAGAACATGTCCATCTATAACACAATAAAAGAAGATTTAGGCAAAGATTTATCAAAGGTCGAATTTCGAATTTATGTGAATCTTTTTTCTACTCTAATAAATTCGAATACACTCACAAATCGAATGGGAGGGTATTTCATAAAAAAACTTGAACTTTTAAAACCCGAACTGATACTACCGCCCCTTAAACTTAAATCGAATTCGACTAAACGCGAATCGAGTTTTTTCTTTGAAAAAACTCGAATGTCAGGAAGGCTATTAACATCTTCAAATGGATCACTGCACCCATTGACTTTTACACGAACTCAGCAGGTTTTAGGTGGTGAATAGTCGAATTTGAGTTATTCCCGCGGTCAAGGTATGATAAATTCCGACTTTTTACCAAAAATCCAACTCGAAAATTCGAACCTTAATAAATCTGCCCCTAAAAGATGACCAGTTGCATCCAGCAGGAAAAAACAGTGTTATAGCAAGAGCTTGAATGTCTCAGGGTGAGATCACTCCTATGCACAGAGCCAGATGTATTCAGTCATTGTCTGACAAACACATGGATACATTTCAATATCTTCAGCACAACCATCCAATTTAATAATTATGTTATGGAAACAAGAGTGAGAAAAATGTTTCACTGGACCAAAGCTCTGTCACGCTGCCCTACTGTAATAAAACCATGACATAGCTCTCAGAGTGATTTAGGATATGTCTGAGTTCATTGTAAAATACAGACTGGAAAAGGGAAAGGGAAATGCAACTCTATATTAATAAACACGTTTTTAACATTTTTATCTATGCGGTGTAACCCGTATGTAAGGAGTAATGCCACAAGCCACTCAATAAAAGCTCAGTCTAAGCTGGAACTGGCTATTCCTAGTTGATTGGCAAGTGATGCACCAAGATGTTGAGCAGTTTTATATGTGCTACTATTAAGCAAGTGTTAACTCAGTGTAAAATCTCATTACTGTAGTAGGTTTTGCTGTTTTTTTAAGGCATGAATGCCAAGGCACTGGTAAGCAATGTGCACTGCAATCTACTGTATACGTATGTGACCATATGCTGTACCCTGGTGCCTATTGAATAAAGCACAGACAATGTTATGACACTTAAGCTGATTTACTACAGCCATGAGAGCCCCTTCAAGTAGATATAAACACAGGAAGAAGCAGATTTGAACCTGTCAGTAAATAGATGCAAATACAAGCTGCCGCCGAGAGCAATCAGGGATGAGGATTTAATTGTAGCAACAGGACCATACAGAATGAGGCTGGATAAGTCTTGCCCCCTGCCCTTTATTGGGGACCAATTTCTAGTTGGCCATTTCCACCTTCTGTTTTCTTAGACCTAATATGTAAAAATACTGAAGAGTTTTGTTTTCGATGATCATTAATTACATTTTAGGAATTCTTTTTTTTGTAATTAATGCAAAGTCTTCAACCATTTTGATATTTTTAGGTGTGATATCTAGGGCAGATTTATCAAGGGTCGAAGTACATTTTTGAAGTTAAAACCTTTGAATTTCGAGCTATTTTTTGTGTACTTCGACTACTAGGGAATAGTCCAACTTCAATTCGAATTTGAAAAAAAACTTCGAAATTCGAATATCGAAATTTAAAACTTTAAAACTTCGACCATTCGCCATCTAAAACCTGCCGAATTGCTGTTTTAGCCTATGGGGGACCTCCTAGAACCTATATGGAGTCAATTGGTGGACTTCAGAGAAGTCAACGTTTTTTGGGGGGAAAACTTTGAATCAAATTCGATCGAATGCGCTATTCCTGCGATCGTACGATTAGAATTTGGCCGAATACGGACCTCTTCGACCAAAAAAAAACTTAGATTTCACTTCGGTTGGTCTTTTTGAAATCGAATTTCGAAGTGGTTTCAATTCGAAACTCGACCCTTGATAAATATGCCCCTAGTGTTGGAAATAAAAGTACATTTATCGAAATGAATATCGAAATTTATCATGTATTGTCGCTTTAAAAAATCGACTTTGACAGCCAAATTGCTGTTTTAGCCTATGGGGAACCTCCTAGAACTTGGAGTCAATTGGTGGACTTTGAAAAATCAAAGTAAATTGGATCGAATGCGCTATTTCTTACGATTCAAATTCGGCCGAATACGGACTTATTCGATCGAAAACAGACCTATTTGACAAAAAAAACTTCTACTTAATTTCGCTTGGTCGTTTTGAATTCGTATTTCAATGTTTTTTCAGTTCGAAATTCGACCCTTGATAAATATGCCCCTAGGTATTAGTGATATCTTTCTTTTCTCACTAAAGGGATCTTATTGGATTGAAAACAGCTGTTTGAACATTTGAATACGTGGCTTAGAATAAATTGCTGTACGAGTGTTATGAAAGCAGCTCTTATGAATACATAGTCTGCCAGGAGTGTTTTGCATACACCCACAGTTTTGTGGCTTATCTCTTATTTTTAGTCATTGCTATGTATGGCAAATGTTAGTATCCTGTGTTTCGCTAGCTTTTTATGCCTCTTGTGAAGGTCAGATATGTTGTGTTTCTTAACTTTCTTATGTACATTATGGGGCAGATTTATCAAGGGTCGAATTTCGAATGTGTAAAATACTTCAAAATTCGACCATCAAATTAAAATACTTCGAATTCGAATATCGAAGTCAAAGTATTTTTCACCGAATTTGGCCATCGAACGATCGAAGTAAAATCGTTTGATCGAACGATTAAATCGTTCGAATCGATTTTAGTGTACAATCGAATGATTTTACTTTGATGTGTAAAGACTTAGAAAATGGTTGTAGAAGGTCCCCATAGGCCAACATTGCACTTCGGCAGGTTTGATTTGGCGAAGTATTGAAGTCGAAGTTTTTTAAAGAGACAGTACTTCGATTATCGAATGGTCGAATATTCGAATGATTTTTACTTCGAATTCGAAACCTTAGTATCCTATTCGATGGTCGAAGTATCCAAAAAATTACTTTGAATTTCGAATATTTTTTCCCTCGAATACACTTCGAACTTTGATAAATCTGCCCCTATATATGGGTAATTCCAGAGCTTTATCTTGCATCATTTGTTGGTCAGTTCCTTGTAAAAGATCCAGTGGGTATGGTGATTACCTGGTATCATGTAACCTAGTTAGTCTATAACCCAATGACACTAATGTCAACTATTAATGGGAACTATTGAGAAAATAAAGATTTACTATAAGCTTTATCATACTAAAATAAGAAAGTTACTCTTCACTCTCCTCCTCTCATCAGTTTCTCTTTGTTCTGTCTTCATGCAGGAGTTGGGAGTATGATTTGGAATCACAGTTAAATCGAATACAACCATTGGAGGAAGATAATTGTGCCTAGAAGATGTATTAGAACTTGCTCTTTTAAAATCACCATCAATCTTGTTTCTCTGCAATTATTACTTTTTGTTTGTGCTGGAGTCAGTTATTTGAGTTATTGAAAGGGAGCCCCCCTAAAAGATAATATTTTGGCAATAGTTCCCCAATCAATGCTCTTTGAGCCTATATCTAAAATTAGGGTTTATTGAATACAACCTTTGCTTGTCCCCTACATTGAAGATCTCGTTGTGTCACAATCATTGCTCACGCTCACTGCTTGAAATAAGATGAACTGGGTCCTTTCACATAGTAAAGGATGGCCGATGATTTAAGCAAGTGGAAAGAATGGCCATGACCCAAAGACTGTGTGACAACTCCTACATGTTAAATTTTTGTTTTTTTCTAGTGAAGTTCAGATTAGCAATTTTCATGAAGCTATAAAGGCACATAATCCACCTGACAGGTTGATAACATTTTTCACACATTAAGGGGGTATTTATCAAAATCGGACATTTTCTGATGAGAAAAAAAAAAATCCGTACAAACTAGAATCCACGATTTACCCATATTTATAATAATAAAAAAACACAGCTGGACTATTTTGGATTGTCGCATGAAAACCACGACTTTTTCGAATTGTCGCCTGATTTTTTTCATCAGAAAACCCCAAAATGTTCAGATTTTTGTACGTAACCCAGTGCAGACCATAATATCTTCAAATTTCAAATAGGATCTCTGCCATTGATTTCAACAGGACCTTGACAGGTTGAAGATGGAGTTTTTTCAGAATCTGGCTTCTAGCATCCTCAGGGTATAATAAATCTTGAAAAAGTTTTTAGAGTTTTTTTTTAATTCAGACTTTAATAAAAGCTAAATGAAAGCTGGCCAAAACATAGCACCTTTTGTGTGCCTATTTTCTACTGTGTGTAATGGAATTATGAAATATATACTGTATATCAATTTTAGTTTTTAAGGATAATTTGGAGATTGTTGCTGTGAAGCGAAGGAGACACCATTAATGAAAGTGAGGACTCTGCTAAACAAAACAATTGATCCCAGATGTTCTATGGGCATGGATCCATGCTTGTAATTATAAAGCCTCTCTCTTCTAAAGCAGAACTAATACAAGGCATGGGCTGTAGAATCACATGATTTATTAAGGTTTGTTGCTTTTTGGAAAGGAAGACAGATGGGGATTTTCCGTCAAAGTAATTTTCATCATCACTTTAGATCATAAAATGAAGTCACACATAAAAATGTAGTGACTCAAAACAGGTTAGCCAAATATGCAGGGGTACTATGACTGTGACTAAAGGAATGTGATTGAAAGTGAATCAGATTTCAAAGATTTATTTTGGTTGGACATCATCATCAGCAGCTGCTGCAACCATTTAGTACAATGCACGATCCTTGTTAAAGTGCTTGGGTAGAGGTCAGGTACATGTGTTCTGTTGCCTTATATAGCAGTTCTCAGCATCATAAAAACATTTCACTTATCAGAGCAATTAAATGTATATATGAAACAGAGGTGACTGAGGCTCCTTGGGTGTGGTACCCAGTCCTGGTATAGCTTTCTGTGTCAAGCAACAGTCGCTTTCAGCAGGAGTCAATCAGGAAAGCACCGCCCAGCATATTCTAAAATGATCCTTATACTGACCAGAACAGTTCCACTAATTCATAGCAACCAATCAGCAGGTAGAATTTAATGAACATCATTTTGAAAGCAAACATCTAATTGGATGCTATGGACTACTAGACGAAGTGACTAACGCTAGCGGAAATTCGCCAGCGTGACATCATTTAGGAACTTCACCAATTTGCTAACGGGCACATGTGTCACTTCGCTAGTGAAGGAAATATACGCTAGCATTGAATCACACTAACAACAGGCAAATTTTCGCTCTGGCAAACGGACGTTACTCCGCAAATTCACTAAGATGTGAATTTTACTGAAGGTTACCTCATTCGTCAGTTCAGACCAGGTGAAGTGCAATGAAGTGCATAGGACTTCCTCAATTTTTAGTGCAAAAAACTCTGGCGCCTTTTTCTTTTAGGCAACGCTAGCGCATCTTTGCTTTGATTGGCGAAGTAACGCTAGCGAAAATTCGCCAGCGTTCGGCACCCTGGACGCAACTTCACACTTTAGGGAATTGGCGTTGTCCTAGCGAATTTCCACCTGGCAAATTTTCGCCACTTAGGGAATTTGCCCCAAAGTCTCAATGTTCTTAATATATTTATTTTGGGTCAGTGCAGAGGATTTCTTATCTATGTGCCTGAAGTTCACCCGTCTTTGTTGTACTTGGTTCAGGGACACCATTCCCTCTATGTTTTGAAATGGGAAGACAGGACCATGAGGAGCATCAGGACCTCTCTTTTTCCAGTGGATGACAGCAGATATCAACTGGTGATTTAATAATCACAGTTGCAGTAACTAATTAGGGTGCCTCAATTCTTTGCTACTTTATAAGTGATTAAACGAGGGGTTATTTGGCATCTTGTAGAGAGTTGGCACATGTATAAACATCCACAAGAGGTGAACTCTGCTAAGGATATCTGTCACTTTCCTCTGCCAACAAATCTAGTGAGGTCATGTTTTGTAGCTGTCGTTTTGCAACAGCCGAGGTGCCACAGCTTGCGCACTAATAAAAGACCCTTATTTAGATCCTACAGGGAAATTTGTTATTTCCATGCGGAAGTAAGACTCCATGTAGATTGGCACATACACACCCATCTGTAATCATTATTTGTACAGAGCCTAATGTTTCCTGTCACACAAGTATCCCGCCCCTGCACAAACACTTGAATCACATGACCTTTTCCCAAAATTGTGAGAAAACGAGTTCATGAATTAAGACACTTTTACAAATGAATAGTGGCCTTGGGCCAAAATACTGATTATTAGGCATTAGTCTGTAAGGGTGTATTAATATTTTATTTAGATAATGAAATATGTTTTCTAGTAAATGAGTGTAACTGGTGACAAAGAACATATATTCTTATCAGTATTTATATGTGTATAATTCAAGGGTTTTGTAAGACATTTCCACGTGCTACTATTAGTGCACAGGGCACAGGCAGCATGACTGATTGTGATGAATTAGCTGGTGCTAATGATATCAGTGATGTGTGGGGGCTTAACTAGGCTTTGTTGTGCCACTAGTGGATACAAATATTTAATCAGTGGTACGTAGAAAATTGATTACTAATTCTAAAAAATTCTGCTGTAAGGAGGCTAAAAATCTATGGAAACCTGTCTTAAAATAGCCTTTCGTCATTAGGGGATCAGAAGGGCAACCTCATATACTTCTTTTTTGTGCTGAGATTATATATCCAAATTTCAATAAATATTGGAAAAACAGGTCGAACTCTAGACATTTTGGGGACCTGAAAAATAATGTGCTGTGGGGCCTGGTAATATCTAGTTACGCCATTGGGTTTATGGGTTGTTTGTAGCCAATATCAGCTCATGTATGACCACCTTAACATATCTGTTTGGCATCTTATCTAAATATATTATAATAAATACTGTTTTCACCTGTTACGGCCTCTGAAATGAACATAAAACCCTTCCCTAAATTTAGCATTAATTCTGACCGTGAAATGATTGAAAACAGATTTACTGCCACTAATCTAACGTCTTCCTCAGATTGAATGCTGAGTATCTGAAATTCCACAGCAAGTGCTGGAAACCTACAGTAGATGGGATAAAATAATCTGCTCTTCAATGCTGTTTTTCTTGGCATAATAAAGAGAATCTCTCACGCCATATTATTTCCTCAAAGGAAAATAGAGGTTGAATAGAGAATTCATAGCAGGAACTCGACGCAGTAGCAGTCTTACAACCGAGAAGAATAAAACGAAAGAAAATATTTCCAGTAAATGATTTATTAAAAATAACACAATATTTGACTGTGTATTAATGAAAGGTCGCAGGTGGTTCAGTTATGCAACAGGATTCGTCACAACTATTTCTGTTTATATAGTAGGTTTACAAAACATGAGACTGACATATTAAATTTGTGCATAATGTGAACGTGTAATATGGCATCTAGCCGCTTTCTGTATTCCCAAACTGACCTTCCCATTCACCACCGTCACTCCCAGGGGGATTGTAATACAGGTATGGCACCAGTTACCCAGAATGCTCTGGGCCTTGGGTTTTCTGGATGAGGGATCTTTCTGTAATTTGAATCTCCATACATTAAGTATACTAGAAAATCATTTGAAAATGAATTAAACCCAATAGGATTGTTTTGCATCCAATAAGGATTAAATATATCTTAGAAGGAATAAAGTACAAGGTACTGTTTTATTACTTCAGAGAAAAGGGAAATTATTTTCAAACATTTGAATTATCTGATTATACTGGAGTCTATGGGAGATGATCTTTCCGTAATTTGGAGCTTTCCGGGTTTACCTGGCCTGTCTCAGTGCCAGCTGGGAATGTGCATTCGCGAATTGCCGCTCATGTGTGCATGTGCTGAAACGCAAATAGACTGGCACAATAGAACAAAGTTGGGGATAGAGGGAACTAGACTTGGGGTAGGCGAAAAAGAAGGTACGTGCCTGTCGCCCCCCCCCAGCTTTGCGCCCTAGACACGTGCCTACTCTGCCTTTCCCTAGTTCTGGCCCTGAGGTAAACAGTGTCCCTGACTCAGAGAGGATGCTGGGAAGGTAAGCAACCAGTGGGGTCTGGTGACCTGGGACTCCTGAGTTCTAGTTAAGATATATTAGATGGTGTTGGATCCCTTATCCAGAAACCCATTATCCAAAAAGCCCTGAATTATGAGAAGGCAATCTCCCAATATTCTATTTTAATTAAATAATGAATTTTTTTTCTTGGTAATAATAATAAGTACCTTATATTTGATCCTAAATTCTACATAATTAACCATTATTCAAGGCAGAACAATCCTATTCAGTAGCGTACCTATGTACCTACAGGCCCAGGTGCACATTTGGAGACCCCCCTCTTCAAATGTGCGCAGTAGCATGCTCAGGTCTCGCATGCCAAAAAGTCCCCCTGCCATGCCGCCCGAGGTAAGATTTATTGTGGCCCCGCGGGCCCCGAGGGGGCCACTGCAACCCCGGTAGTTACACCACTGATCTTATTGGGTTTAATTAATGTTTAAATTATTTTTTATAGAATTAAAGTATGGAGATCCAAAATATGGAAATATCCCTTATCAGGAAAACCTCAGGTCCGAGCATTCTGCGTAATTGGTCGCACACCAATACCTATACACAGTAAGCTCTTTCAAAAGGGCCCTCTTTACCTCTTGTGTTGGTTATCTATTGTACATTTGTATGTGATCTGTATGCTCCGTATAAACCCATTTATTGCACAGCACTATGGAACATGTTAATGCTTATATATGTGTTAATATTGATAACACACAGGTAAGAATACACCTTTAGCAAATCCCAGGCAATGTCAATTTTTTACTCTTTTTAATTTATTTAAATTAATGGGGAAAAGCTCTAGAGTGAATTCTTTCACTTTCACTGTTCATATGTTTATGGGTACGGGGAGTAACCCACTTATTTGTGATACTATACAATGAAGATTTTAAAATAGTTTTAAGGTGTATTTGTTTAAAAATTGCATGTTTCAATTACCCCAAAATATGTTGCTTCACTATCTTAAGAGTATAAAATGGATGTATTGTAATCCACATGTAATTCATTGGATTGTGTTGAAAGAGGAAATACGAGTTCTGCAAAATTCCCACTTCCGTTATGTTGATATAAAATGATTTCACCACTTGTATCTACGTGTCTCTTGGTTCTCAATTAACTTCACCTTAATTCATGAACAGGGTTTGCATGTATCTTAAATGGAAAAGAACAGCGTTGGTTTCAAGGGTGTATACACACAGGTAAAGCCTGAACTGCCTGGTTCATGCCTAAAGGTGGATGAGTTGCTAGTTATATCTCTTTGGAGGTAATTGTATTTTGTAATAAACAGACCTGGTCACAAGATGGCAACATTTTCTAATGCAACACAGACACGGGCGCTGGTTCACACTGGTTGTAATGGAAGGGCTTTGCTGCTTATAATGGAGCAGGTGCACAGTATCCTACCTTTGCCTGCATTGTAGGGTGGGTTATGTACAGGTTAGGGATCCATTATCCGGAAATCCATTATTCAGAAAGCTCCTAATTAGATGAAGACCATCTCACATATTTTAATCAAATAATTAATTTATTTTAAAATGTCCTTTTTCTCTGTAATACAAAGACGACACCTAGTACTTGATCCAAACTAATGCATAATTAATTAATCTTTATTGGAGGAAAAACAATTATCTTGGATTTAATTAATGTTTAAGTGATTTTTTTAGGGTATGGAGATCCACATTAAGGGAAGGTGCCTAATCCAGAAAACCCCAGGTCCAGAGCATTCTGGATAACAGCTCCCATGCCATTCTCTTTTAGCTATACAGAGAGTAGCTTGAAATTTATAGTGGAACTGGAGAATAGTAAAAGAGTCAAGAGTCATTTTTCTAGCCACAAACACCAGAAATATTTTTTGTTTTCGTTCTGCTGGAAATGGCACTCAATAAGAGAGTGGTGCACTTGAGTTAAGAATGAGAATTATAGGGTGTAAAGACCCTAACTGTAAGTGCTGGTAGTGATTATTGACATACACACCTCTATAACAAATGGCCTGGGGCTCAGACCAGTTATTAGTTTTCCAGGTGCCCGCAGTCATGTGACTTGGGCTCTGATAAACTTCTGTCACTCTTTAATGCTGTACTGCAAGTTGGAGTGATATCACCCCAACCCCCCCCCCAGCATCCCTTCAGTAAAACAATGGGAATTTAATGAGATAACATCTCCCTGACTCCCTGACACAAGATAACAGTGATAAATACAAGTCCCACTGTGACTCCTTCAGTTCCATTGAGATGGAAAAACAATAGCTTATCAGAAAGCAGGCTCTTTCTGAAAGCAAAAGATCATGCAAAATGACCTGAGATGGCTGCATACACACCAATATTACAACTAAAATCATTCAGGAATAAAAAGGAATACATGGTAGAGTGAATTATTTGCAGTGTAAATAGTATACTTTACAAACAAAAACTACACCATAAAAATCATGACAGAATCCCTTTAACCATTTTCCTACAATTATTCCATTAACTGTACAGCGTTGCAGAGGTCAAAGACAGGAACTGATCCGAGTATATTTTCCGGAGGCTTTTGTTAGTGGGTTAACTAAAACATTTACATAGCCAACCTGAAAACGTGTGTGTGCTTATATATATTGTGGTTAAAGACACAGATGCTGTGTATACTGGTGGCAAGATATTGTTTATATGGTTTGTATGCGTGTTACAAGCTGGACGTCTATTCGAAGATTTCCGCTCTTACGGTATGTGACTGACACTTCCTTCCAAAAAAAATGTTTATTGTTCATTGAATTGCTCATTTATTCCCTTAGCAATAACATATCCGAACAGTCCAGCAATATAATTCCACCCTGAAATTTACAGCTCTGTTTAGTGTTGAGCAGGAATCTGGCATATTTGTTTCACGTCTGTGTACGTAATAAATGCTCAAGCATTCTGCCTCTACTACAATATAATGTAAACACAGAGATATGTCTTAGCCAGCTGCAGAGATCCTAAGTAATATAATATAAAACCTAGATAGCTTGAATCATTTCTAATGCTATCCCAGACAGTCACAGTTTCTAAGGTGAATACATAGGGGTGAGTTTGATTAAGGGGGGGCTCAACATATGTTGAATTTTGAGATATGTTTCCCTAAACTGTTTTATTTTCAGTGATCGTAATCACACAAGAATCCAACAGACTCGGCTCCTCTTCACTTCCTGATTATCCAGTGGTGGAACCATTGTATTTTGCCATCCCTGTGTATTGCTATTTGTCCAATATCTGTCCATTTAGTTTGTGGGTGAGTTGGTCAGATACTGATGCCTCCCACTGGCTGAATAGATGAATGTTGTATGATTAAAGGATTGGTCAGTATATGGCCACCTTTAGTTACTTACATTTTAAGAAATACACTCCTTAAACATAGTGTACATTGACCTGTATATACTCACAGGCAAATGTTTCCTTGGTTTAAATGGAAAGGCTTGGCATTTGGTGCCCTGTGATAACTCAAGTAATGTTATTGGTTTTTGCTCCAAAATATACATTTACTTTGGCTCCATGAATTCTACTGTTGTCAAAAGCCAAACAGCATCTTGACTAGTGTATGCATATTCAAATCAATGTAATACACACCATTTCTAAAATATAAAGTTTTGCTCCCAAATCTCCCACAGATTCATGGCTCTTGTGTATTATAAACAAATAATCCAAATGTTTAAAAAAAATTTTTTTCCACTTTAATAATAAAACAGTACCTTATACTTCAACCTAACTTGGTGGCATGAATCCATATAGGTGTCAAAATAGTCCTATTGTGTTTATGGCTAAAGGTATGATGGTAACCCAAACTATGGCAAGATTCCCCTTTCCTGATGTTATGTTTTGGTAGCCGAGGACAAGTAGAGTATAACAGTGCTTTATTAGCATATTCATGCAGCCATTACACAACAGTAAGCTTTCACTTTCACTTTTAAGCTACCAGGAAGTATAAGTATGAGCACAGTGACATCTACAGGCCATTTGCATGAACACCACACCTGGAAAACCCCAGGTCCAATGCATTCCAGATTATAGATCCTACACCTGTAATTATTTTGAATAAAAATGATAACGATCAACTTTAGGATTATGCAATGCATTTAACTTTTTCTTGATTCTAGTGTTTTACTGTAAATTTGCAACTGTGCACTTCCCCAATACTTCCAGTGTGGTCTACCCCCTGACAGTTTCCCCTTTACATGCTGGATTACTGCTACGCATATGTCCTTTAAATATAATATAAACCCTTAGCTATTCTACCTCCATCCTATAAGTATGGGGAGTCATACATGCTTGGCAGCTGCCTTTTCTTGTTAGTAGACTTTTGCAAGGGGACATGATTACACTTTTCAAGTACATTATAGACAGATAGCAGTGGACCTTTTTTCCCATAAAATGGAGCACCCCTTCATACTAGAAGAAAAGAAATTTCATTTGAAGCAACGTAGGGGGTTCTTCACAGTGAGGACAGTGAGGTTGTGGAATGCACTGCCAGGTGATGTTGTGATGCTGATTCTGTTAATGCCTTTAAGAATGGCTTGGATGATTTCTTGGATATACATAATATCAAAGGCTATTGTGATACTAAAATCTAAAGTTAGTATAGATATTGGTATATATATAGTTTATGTGTGTGTATATAGGGGTTGGTGTAAGTGTGTGTGTATATGAGTGTGTAAAATATCAGTCACCCAGAGTGGTCTAGCAAGAGGGAGTGGACATTTAGGGTAAAGAGTAGGTACACACATGAATACAGCCAAACACAGCAAGCACTGTTTTCATGAGAAAGAGAGAGACGCAGATCTCTGCTTCTTGAAAAGATCACAAGGATTCTTCTACCTGCAGGGAAAAAACCAAAGTAAAAAAAACACTGGTGATTTAACTTTTTTTTTTTTTTTTTTTTGCATTTGAACCTTACCCTTAGCCCTATAGTCTCTAAAGAATACACCACTCTAATGACAAAGATTTTGGGGGTTTATTTATTGAGTTGTGTTTTCCACAAAAATTCGAGTTTTTGAGGTTATTGTTTTGGTCAAAACTCACATTTTCGGGTTAAAAAAATAATGTATTATACCCCGATCCTGAAAATAACTCAAATAAAATATCAAAAAAAAATACACCATCTAAAACTCGTCGAGGTCATGTAGGAGCCAATGGCAGAGGTCCCTTGAACCATCTGAAGATGTTACTAGCCTTCATTATGTACGAGTTTTCGGGATTCGCAACTTGCACTCGCAGAATCTAGTTTTTTGCCACTCAAATTTTTTCTTAAATCAGAAACCATTCAAGTTCATTCGAGGTATAAAAAAACTCTTAACATTTGACCTTTGATATATAACCCCCTTCAAAATTTAAAGGAGAACCAAACCCTTTTTATTAAAATCCTCTAACCCCCTACCCTACATAGACCCCCTCCCTGCTCCACCCCCCAGCCTAGGTTTTACCCTGGGTAAATGACCCTAACTCTGTACTTACCCCTCATTGCAGATTCAGGGCATTAGAGTTCACGGGAGCGCCATCTTCCGCTCTTAGGTAATCTTTGGTAAGGGAGCGGCATGTTGATGCATGTTCAGTTGGTGCAATCTGCCAGTCCCGAACAACTGCACATGCCCCGAAAGCCACGGAAATTGGCAAAGCGCCGGAAGAAGACCTGAAGATTACGGAAGAGAAGAAGATGGCACCATGAACTCTGATACCCTGAATCTGCAATGAGGGGTAAGTAAGGAGTTGGGGGCATTTATCCAGGGTAACACCTAGGCTGGGGGGGGAGCAGGGCGGGGATCTATGCAGGGTAGGGGGATTTTAATAAAAATGGTTTGGTTCTCCTTGAACCAATTAGCTAATTATTGCAGGTCTTCCATATCAGCTAGAAGAACTTTAGAATCACTCAATATAGACCATGGAACAGACCTTCATAGTGCCTCCTAAGCAATACAGTCCTATTAGGATAGGGTAAGTGCATCCAAAACACAATTTTATGGCAAACACATCATATTCTGTCTGAGTGTTGCACGATGGAAAAGGAGAAGGGGGTGAGGATAGTGATTGGATTAGGACACAAGTATACATTGACAGTTACAACAATATTTTCTGGAGAATAGAAACCCGGCTAGGTATCACCATTCAGTCTCACTTGTAGCCAAATTACTGCATATTAAGACATAGTTATGACCTTGACACATTTAATGTTTGTTAGTATTCAGAGTCAGACTGGTGTATGCAAAGCCTACCGGGGGTGCTACCCCAGGGGCTACCACACCCCCTCAAGGGCCCCCCACACCCCCTCTGGGGCCCCCACTTGCCGATCACCCACCGACAGTCCCTCCCCACGCCCGCACACAATCTTATTAATTTTTGATGTGATCGTGGAGGGATGGAGGGTTTTTTTCCTGGTGTCCCGAAGGCCCAGTCCGAACCTGTTAGTATTCCCAAACAACAACCATAACCCAAATTTCCAACGTAGACTTATGCTGTGCATTCTGTGGGTTCTTCTTTGTTTGCAAGTTTACACCGCTAATATTACTGGGTGATTATTATTTCTGTGTTATTAGGGTAATAGTAACATTAGTATTTAAGTGCTATACTATTTAAATATTTTTTCTCTTCTTCTTCCAGTGCTGATGAATTTATAAAGATCAAACTTTCCATGATTTGAAGTGTGATTTATTAAAAGACAAAGAACATTTCCAAAGGTCAAAACGGTGTCATGAGCCATTGTCTTCATCACTTTGCAATGCTAAAGATTCTGTGGCTTTGGCAAATCATTTTATATTTACATACAACATATATAAAACTTTTTAAATGTTAAAATAACATAGTAACATTTTCTTGAAGAATTGCTTTGGAAAACACCTCTAATACCTAAGATTGCTTTGTGGTTACTTTGGGTCTTTCCAGGATCTCATATCTCTTACCTCTTCTCTTCTTATTTCTTAATCATTATAAAAACATAATGTTGATCAATATCAATATTAATCAATCCCATTTGAATGCCAGTAGCCTTATATAATTGAGCATCCCAAACCAGACATTATTTAGAATCCTGTGGTCTAGCAGCTTTGGAGCTTAATAAATCTCGAACAATTTGAGTTTTTTCCCCCCCTAAAAATTAGAATTGTTCCCCTTTTTAAAGACACTTTAATAGCAAAATATTGCAATGGAAGGCAGCTAAGTAGAAGTAGAAGAAGAACTACCAAGCAAATTAGAGGAGGAACTGAGTTGCTATGAAAAGAAAAAGTCTAGAGAATTTGCCAACTAGGAAGTAGAAGTTGTTGAAGCAGCAGTTTAAAGTTCTCTCCATTTCTGTGAGAGCGGGGTGTACACTTCTGCTTTCGTTAGTAAAATAAGAATCCACTACTCCTATTTCATGGATCACTGCCCCTTGTCTCCCTATGTCTGCATGTTGCATCGTGTCCATTTCCCTTATGTACACAATAAATAAATGCATAAAAACGTTAATAAACAAAACCCTATTTTTTCCAGTGTCACAAAATAGAATTGAATTCCAGTCATAATGTTTCAGATTTAAACAGAGGAATCAGGAATTCAGCTTTTGTTGCCCCACTGCAATATTATTACATTCCTGTATTCAGAGTATTTTACATTTAAGTCTTACATTTAGTATGCCCTGATCCTCTACATATCCCATTCGGCACTTGCATCTAAAGATTTGCACCCGCTGCAGTAGCTCCTGATGCATCAAAACAAAAGCATTTGTAGTTGTGGAAATTCCATCATTCCAGTCATTGTGTGAGATTCTTTGACTGCAACTCTGTTGCCTCCGTTAACACAGCAGCTATTCAAACCCTGGAATTACCAATGAGCACAAAATGCATTGGACCAATGGAGATACTGTAACTTTTTTAATGAACCTGCAAAAAATATTACACTTTTAACTTTATTTTTGGCCCTTGTGGAGTTTTTCTGAGTGCCCAATAATCCTCTTTTTGTATTTTGCTGGTTTATCTGCTCCCTAAGCTGAGGGTCTGGGGCTGGTGCACCTGGACCACCTGTTCCATATGGTGAATGATCAAAATATATTGTGCCCCCTTTTTCGGTGGTTTGATATTATTAGAAGTTTCAGGGTTCCCTAATGTCAATAGGAAAGAAGTCTTGTATGCAATTTGTCAGAGCAGGCTAGGTGGGTGCATTGGTATTTGGTGTAAATACATGGGAATGCGGGAAGTGTATTTAGATGCAAGTACAGGTATGGGATCCGTTATCTGGAAACCCATTATCCAGAAAGCTCAAAATCACAGGAAGGCCGTCTCCCATAGAGTCTGTTTTAATCGAATTTTTAAAAATGATTTTCCTTGTTTTTCCTTGTAGCAATAAAACAGTAATTTGTACCTGATCCCAATTAAGATATAATTAACCCTTAAAACAATACTATTGGGTTTACTGTTTCTTAGTAGACTTAAGGTATGGAATTCCAAATTATGGAAAGATCTCTTCTCCAGAAAATCCCAAGACCGAGCATTCTGGATAACAGGTCCCATACCTATACATTTAATGGTGTCAATATATGCAGCATTTGCATTTTTTTACCTTTTCAATATTCCAAATTTGACTGCATTCGTATTTCTTCGTATATCTCCTTTCCCTTGGAAAGTGCTATAATAATTTGACCTCACTCTTAGGATCTATATTTCAGAGTGACAGGTGATTGAACATCTCAATACCTTTACAAATGTATACATTAAATCATTTTTTTAAAATTTTCATTGCTTTGGTTCTAATTTTTAGTGATGGGCGAATTTATTTGCCAGGCACGAATTCGTGGCGAATTCCCGTGATTCGCTGGCGACGAATATATTTGCGAAACCGCCGTGAAAATTCACCGGCGTTAAAAAAAAACAGACGCCGGCATGGAAAAAAAACAAGACGCCGGAGATTTTTTGCCATTTCACGAATTTCGAAGGAAATTTGTACATTTTTAGGTGAAGAGAAATACCACAAATTTGCCCATCACTACTCGTTTTCCAACATGTATCTGTTTCCTTGTACTTGGATGAGATAGTTGTATCAAACACATCCTTTCCCAAGACTTAAAGAAGTTCTGTTTGATCTTCTGCATACTTAGAACTATTTGGCTCCTCAGGCCACTCTGCCTCTACTCAATCACGGTCTTATTTTATCTCTCTATTAATGAGCAACTAGTTTTGTAGGCAGAGTTTAGTTGCAGGAGTAGTAGTAGAAGTAGCAGTAGTAGTAGGTTCCCTTCATTTTAATGTTATTGTACTGCATGTTATTAACTGGACAATGATTCTCCATCCTTCATTAGATGTTTCACTGAGTGAAATCTGCTTTACAATTTACTGGATTAGCCTTCAACTGAAACTCATTTCTAAATATTTGAGGTAGGACTATCCCATCACAGCAGAATATAAATCCTGCAATATACAGTATGGCACGTACACATGGAATAAAAGGGAAAGATGAGCTTAATTAATTGTATGTCTACATTAGTAGGAATGAGTGTAACAACGCCTGTGACAAGGAAATAATCAGACCTCACAGGTTTGGGCAAGACTAGCTTTATGTGTCATACAAACCTTTTCTTAGCAAACAGAAACCAAATGAGGGGCATGCTAGGGGAATGCCAATGTTACTTCTGGCCAGAGTTTGACACAGGAACCATGCCAAGCTGTCTGAGTAATAAATAACATTTACATGGACTTTTTTTTAATTGCTGAATACTTGATGTATTACCCAAGGCATGCCATTTCTTGTAATTTGAAAACATCTTCTTCAGTAGTGATGGGTGAATTTTTTTCCTCCTGGCGCGAATTCGCTGGGAATTTGCACAATTCGCCATCAGCGAATAAATTTGCGAAACGCCCGTGAAAATTCACCGGAAAAAATTGGACGCCGGCGTCAAAAATGGGCGCCGGCGTAGAAAAAACACATTTTCCGGGTAAGCGAAGCGGCGCAAATTCGCCCATCACTATTCTTCAGTCATTGTTTTTGATTTTACCTTTCAACTTCAACGATCTATTGTCTAATGTAGTAATGAAGTTGCATCAGCACTTTCTCTTACACTACTCCATTGTCAATTACATAGTTGAAAAGAATTGTAGCAGTATTAATTGTGTAGAGCAGGGGTCCCCCACAATTATTACCCATGAGATATATTCAATTGTAAAAAGAGTTGGGGAGCAACACTAGCATTAAAAAAATTCCTGGGGGACACATAAGTGCTGGGATTGGCTATTCAGTAGTCCCTATGTCTACTGACAGTCTCAAGGAGGCTCTGTTTGGCAGTACACCTGGTTTTCTGCAACCAACCCTTGCCTCCAAGCCAGGAATTCAAAAATAAGCACCTGATTTGAGGCCACTGGGAGCAACATACAAGGGGTCGGAGACATGTTATTCATGAGCCACTGGTTGGGGATCACTGTACTAGATCGATCATTGGGAGAGGAAATTCCTTGCCTAGGCCACAATGCCTAGATGCTCCAGGAATGGCTCCTATTCCTATTTATCATTCTGGTGTAAAACATACAATATGCCATGTGAGACTACAGTATATACAATAAAACATTTAACTTGACTTGCATACACATTTAAATCCCCATTTCTTTGGATTTCCCTGGAATACAATTGTAGAAACCATGCCTATTGCAATATACAGGATAACTACTAGTGACTGTACTTTTTAGGGGGTTTATGAATTTCTTTAGTTATTTCATTTCTTAATTCTTATCCTTCCTGAACATACCTATGGATACAACATCTGGGATATCTGTTACCCTTGGGCTTTTATAGGAAATGGGTTTTCATATTAAGGATTATACCAGAGTCTTTGAAATGGGAGTTCCTTCTGGCTGCTATTTCAGGCACTTCCTTCGGATAATCTTCCAGACCTGAATCATTCTGTAGCAGGAAAATGTCTGTAGGAACAACTAACCTTTCATTACTAGTTTATGGTGTGTGCAATCTCTCCAATAGAAATGTTAATGTTTCCTTTTCCCTGCAATGGTTACACATCTACCTTGTTCTTTGTGCAATAGGATACTGTGTGTGAGGTAAGGATTTTTTCCCCTTTTGGATGTAATGATGAATATAGAAGAGCGACAAATAGACACACAGAGGTGCAGTTGTTGGATCTACAGCAAATGTCGTATTTTGAATGGTACCATTTTTTCCCCCTAGGTTAAAAGACGTCATTGAAAACCCATAAAATAGAGTTTGATGATTAGCATGTTCATACGTAAAATGTCATCCACCAGTTCCAAAAGGGAACATATTTCCAACTTCCTTAGAGAACTGAGCTGACATTCCTGCACCTGCATTTGTGTCCCAGTATTCTGAATGCACTGATATGGGGAACATTTGGGGGGCACATTTACTTTGCTCGAGTGAAGGATTCGAAGTAAAAAAAACGTTGCATTTCGACGTTTTTTTTTGGGTACTTCGACCATCGAATAGGCTACTTCGACCTTTGACTACGACTTTGAATCGAACGATTCAAACTAAAAATCGTTAGACTATTAGACCATTCAATGGTCGAAGTACTGTCTCTTTAAAAAAAAACCTTTAACTACCTACTTCGGCACTTTAAACCTACAGAGCTACAATGTTAGCCTATGAGGACCTTCCCCATAAGCTTTCTAAGCTTTTTTTGATCGAAGGAAAATCCTTCGATCGATGGATTAAAATCCTTTGAAACGTTAGATTCGAAGGATTTAATCGTTTGATCGAACGATTTTTCCTTCGATCGTTCGATCTAAGTATTTGCGGTAAATCCTTCTACTTCGATATTCGAAGGATTTTACTTTGATGTTCGAATATCAACGGTTAATTAACCCTCGATATTTCGACCCTTAGTAAATGTGCCCCTTGGTCTCTGTAACGCTGATATACTCACAATCTCCTTACAGTGTAACATATTTTATCATTGACTTTGTTTTTCCAATCACAAAGGAAATAATGTGTGATAATGTTGATCCTCAACATTTCTGCAGTACCCACCAGCGTTCCCACAAAATACTAATTTAAAAGCTTGACCAGCCCAACCATTGAGAAACCCACCAGTGTACTAATATATCACATGATATAACACCTCTGATGGTGACTGCCTGGGACTGTAGAAATTAAATAAATAGCACCTTACAAAGCTGTTGTTTTTTGAGCAATTCAGAATTGATGAAGCGGAGGCTACACCATCGGAAAGATAAAATAAAGGGCAATAGTCTCCAGACAACAAAAAGTATAACTGGTCAAACACACTATAAATGTATATAAACAAAAGTCTTCTGCACTCCTTTGACATAGGTCCAAATGACCCAGGTGCTACCTGTGTAGAGCTGCAGTAATAAATATCCAGTGTAAACAGGTGCAAGTTAAAAAATAATTTCATTTATTAGATCATATTAAAAAAAGGCCAACGTTTCGGTCTACATCTAAGACCTTTATCAGGACCATGTTCATGAATAAAAACACAGGTATATATAAATGAAAGGCAATCAGTTGGATTGCACCCGGTCATGTGGTATAAAAGACAACCCTGCACAAGGAAAAGAGAAAGTTACATCACCATAGGAATAGTGAATACATTCCACCACAAGAATACATAAGATAAACACAAGTATACAAAGTAGCAGAGACTCACATAAATCAAATAGTACCATGTATCAAACCAAATATATAATATTCCAAACCAGACTGAACTTGTAACACATTGAATGAATAAGGTAGGCTGCACAGCCATCATCTTGATTTTAAAAAGCACACCAGTGAGCAGGATTCATTTAACCCTATAGGTGCCAGGGTATTCCGTTTTTTTATCTAAAACACTTCTCTTTCCGTAGAGGGAGAATATGATCAATCGCTATGTACCTAAAAGTTGGCAATCTATGCCCCTGTTCTAAAAAATATTTGGCTACTGGTTTGTTGGTGGTGCCATCCCTAAAAGCAGTACTTGTGGCTGACCGATGTGCATCCATCCTCAATCTAAGGGTCTGGTCAGTTTTGCCAACGTAAGACAAACCACAGGGACATGTGACCAAATAGATCGATCACGTAGTTAGTGATATGGTGTCTAAAATTTAACCTTTTGCCTGATTGTGAATAAAGGATTGGCCAGGTGTCATATACCTCAGGTTCTGTGTGCATTTGTGTTTTATGGACATAACTTTGTATTGGATCACTCTTGACCAATATTGGCTATTCAGTAGTCCCTACTGCCATTTTAAGAAATAAGGGCCACCCCCTGGGATCACAGGATTCACGGTGCACACAAACAAACCAAACATGTTAGGTTACATGGGCGAATTAACAGACAGATTTGTGTCTTTTGCTTCCACACTTCTTCCTGTTACAGTTAGAGTTGTAGTATTTCTGGTCAGGTGATCTCTGAGGCAGCACACAGACCATCACGAAATGGTGGTTCAAGGCAAGAGATGTAAAAGGGCAATATTTACTTAAATATATATTCCAGTTTGAATATAGATTCTTTAATATGCCACTTAATATGATGTAAAATATCTGTTGCTTAAGTGTTCATTTTGGGGGTATAGTTTTCCTTTAAATCTATTCCCCCTCATCGGACCATTGTTGCTCACAAGTGTGGGAGGAATTATTTCTCAAAACCCTGCAAAATTGGGAAATGGGTAAAGCTTTTTTCATATGGCCCAGATGACATCTGTCATAGTGTAATAAGACATTATTATCAGTGAGTTTACAGTACAGAGAGTATTCAAGAAGGTTATCATTCACCACATCCAAAAAATCATCTTGTGGGGGTGAATCGTGCAGGACTATCCATCCCATTAAGCCCACTGACCATTTCCACAAATTGCAACTCTGTACCGCACCACACCATGGAGTCTGTCACCAAATTTAGGTATAATGTGTTGCTGTTGATATTGGTGCATAAATAAATTTGCAGACAATGGTGTCATGGCCCACCCATCGTGGTACCTGATAAATATCATGTTCGAAATGAAAATAATTCAATAATTAAAAAATAAAGTCAACTTCAGCAAATCCAAAACAAATGGAATAAGAGGACCGTCATAAGAGTTAAACTCTTCAAGAGACTAGAACAAACGGTTTGATATGCGCTTCCGTTTAAGAAATAAAAATAAATACACCAACTTTCAGTATCCCCCAATTGTCCCAAAGTTTCCCTATAGTCCACCAGGGTCCGGAGCCGAAGATGGTAACCCAGAAACCGCTTCCACAGCTGGCGATCGCTTCTAAGCTTTATAACAAAAAAGAAACAAAAACCGCACCAATGTGAAAAACTCTCAAAAGCCGGTATCAAGGCCCTGCTCTGGTTACTACTCACAGGATTTCCCGGACACGGCTTGCACACAAGAACAGATCTGCGGTGAGGTAAGTCTCAGCTTGTCCTCCTATGCGATGTCGCTAGTGTACTTCACAATTCCACGGTCCTATGCGCTCGCTATCTCTGCGATTCTGTTCCTGAGCGTTCAAGTTGATTCGTATCCCACAGTCTTGGCATCCTCTCATACACTTCCCAGGTCAGTCAGGATCAGGCACACACGAGTTGATCAGAGGATTGGGAATGCCTTGTGACTTAAGAATACTCTGCCTAACGCGTTTCGTGAGTCAATCACTTCATCAGAGGCTAAAATTTACTCCACTCGGTCGCTCCTTTATGACCTACCTAATTGGCATAATTGGTTACCTCATCTCACCTGCAAACGAATTTCGTTTAGGGAGAGGGTAAAACAGGAACATATATTTTCAATAATACATTTAAAAATTTAAATACAGTTTACATAGTTAAAAATGCAGATTTTTAAGATAAAACTTTTATAAATATTAATAACAATTCACTCAAATGAAACAATTTATATCGAGATCTATGTTTAAACCCATTGGTTGTAGTGTTTTTAAGGATATTATCCATCTAGTTTCTTCTTGTGATATAATTTGAGTATTGTCACCACCTCTCCAAGATTTTTTCCTATGTGCAATTCCCATAAATTTTAATTCACTAGGGTCACTGTTGTGATGTAGGGAGAAATGTTCTGATACGCTATGTGTTTTTAATCCTTTTTTTATGTTTCTGATGTGTTCCGCTATTCTTAACTTTAGTTTCCTGGTAGTTCTTCCAACATATTGTTTTTTGCACGGGCATTCCAATAAATATACAACATTAACTGAATCGCATGTTATTAGTTGGTTAATTTTGTATTGCTTATCTGTCTGATTGGATTTAAAATTTTCCCCATTTCTTGCATTGCTCCTTAGCGTCTTACAGGCAATGCAATGCATGCACTTAAAAAAACCTTTGCTTTTACCCAGCCAGGTGGGGTTGGTTTTCTCTTTCCTCAGATAACTCGGGGCCAGTGATTGTCGTAATGTATTTGGTCGAGTGAAAACCATCGATGGTCGTTCCCCAATTTCCCCCCGCAAATCCTTATCCATTTGTAGGATGTGCCAATGTTTTTTGAGAATATTAGTGAGCTTGTATCCCCCCTTACTGAATTTGGTGATAAAGGGTACACATTTCGAATCTTTTTCTCTGATTTTTGTCCCCAAAAGTGTTGACCTATCAATTTCATCTACTGCTTTTATTGATTCCTCTATCAATTTCGGATCATATCCTTTTTCTAAAAAATCAGTTCTCATAAGCTCGCAATTTTGTTTATAATCAAGTGGATCCGAACAATTTCTTTTTATCCTGCCAAATTGGCCCCTCGGTATATTATTTAGCCATTTCTTGTGGTGTCCACTATCGTATGGTATATATCCATTACAGTCTGTTTCTTTTTGAACAGACGTGTTTTTAGACCTTCTTTTGTAGTATAGATGTTTAGATCCAGAAAATTGATAGATGTTTTGCTGTATTCATAGGTGAATTTAAGATTAAAAGTATTGTTATTTATATTTTGTATAAATGTTTTGAGGAGTTCCTCACTACCTTTCCAAATGATGATACAGTCATCGATATAGCGCCTCCAGGTGATTAAGTTGGTCTTAATTCGTAACATCGGTTCTATAATAATTTTCTCCCAGTACCCCATAAAAAGATTCGCATAGCTCGGGGCGAACTTACTTCCCATAGCTGTGCCGTTACCCTGGAGATAGTACTCCCCTTCATACCAGAAATAATTATTTTGAAGTATGAATCGAATGCCCTCTATGATGAATTCTCTTTGGGGGGCTAGAATAAGGCTATCATTCAATAGAAAATGTGTGACTGCTTCTATGCCCTGATCATGGTTAATACAGGTGTATAATGATGAGACATCGCAAGTTACGAGAAAATAATCCTCACACCATGTCTCTTTCTCTATAAAGTTTATGGTGTCCTTTGTATCCTTAATATAGGACGGTAATGTGCCCACATATTTCTGTAAAAAATTATCAATGTATTTGGATAAATTACTGGTTAGTGACCCAATCCCTGAAATAATTGGTCTCCCAGGGGGGTTTTGTAAATCTTTATGGATTTTTGGTAAAATATAAATAACAGGAATTTTGGGATATAAAATTTTTAGAAAATCTTTTTCTTTAATATTGATAATGTCCTGAGAGAATGCGTTATCAATTAAACTGAAAAGACTCTGTTTAATGCTTAAAGTAGGATCCCCTTTAAGTTTTTTGTATGTTACTGTATCGCTTAGTTGTCGCACTACTTCTGTTGTATATTGGATCCTGTCCATTACTACAATCCCTCCTCCTTTATCTGCTGGTTTAATCACAATGTCTTCATTCTCACTCAATCCCAAGTGAGAATGAAGAATGAGAATGAAGACATTGTGATTAAACCAGCAGATAAAGGAGGAGGGATTGTAGTAATGGACAGGATCCAATATACAACAGAAGTAGTGCGACAACTAAGCGATACAGTAACATACAAAAAACTTAAAGGGGATCCTACTTTAAGCATTAAACAGAGTCTTTTCAGTTTAATTGATAACGCATTCTCTCAGGACATTATCAATATTAAAGAAAAAGATTTTCTAAAAATTTTATATCCCAAAATTCCTGTTATTTATATTTTACCAAAAATCCATAAAGATTTACAAAACCCCCCTGGGAGACCAATTATTTCAGGGATTGGGTCACTAACCAGTAATTTATCCAAATACATTGATAATTTTTTACAGAAATATGTGGGCACATTACCGTCCTATATTAAGGATACAAAGGACACCATAAACTTTATAGAGAAAGAGACATGGTGTGAGGATTATTTTCTCGTAACTTGCGATGTCTCATCATTATACACCTGTATTAACCATGATCAGGGCATAGAAGCAGTCACACATTTTCTATTGAATGATAGCCTTATTCTAGCCCCCCAAAGAGAATTCATCATAGAGGGCATTCGATTCATACTTCAAAATAATTATTTCTGGTATGAAGGGGAGTACTATCTCCAGGGTAACGGCACAGCTATGGGAAGTAAGTTCGCCCCGAGCTATGCGAATCTTTTTATGGGGTACTGGGAGAAAATTATTATAGAACCGATGTTACGAATTAAGACCAACTTAATCACCTGGAGGCGCTATATCGATGACTGTATCATCATTTGGAAAGGTAGTGAGGAACTCCTCAAAACATTTATACAAAATATAAATAACAATACTTTTAATCTAAAATTCACCTATGAATACAGCAAAACATCTATCAATTTTCTGGATCTAAACATCTATACTACAAAAGAAGGTCTAAAAACACGTCTGTTCAAAAAAGAAACAGACTGTAATGGATATATACCATACGATAGTGGACACCACAAGAAATGGCTAAATAATATACCGAGGGGCCAATTTGGCAGGATAAAAAGAAATTGTTCGGATCCACTTGATTATAAACAAAATTGCGAGCTTATAAGAACTGATTTTTTAGAAAAAGGATATGATCCGAAATTGATAGAGGAATCAATAAAAGCAGTAGATGAAATTGATAGGTCAACACTTTTGGGGACAAAAATCAGAGAAAAAGATTCGAAATGTGTACCCTTTATCACCAAATTCAGTAAGGGGGGATACAAGCTCACTAATATTTTCAAAAAACATTGGCACATCCTACAAATGGATAAGGATTTGCGGGGGGAAATTGGGGAACGACCATCGATGGTTTTCACTCGACCAAATACATTACGACAATCACTGGCCCCGAGTTATCTGAGGAAAGAGAAAACCAACCCCACCTGGCTGGGTAAAAGCAAAGGTTTTTTTAAGTGTATGCATTGCATTGCCTGTAAGACGCTAAGGAGCAATGCAAGAAATGGGGAAAATTTTAAATCCAATCAGACAGATAAGCAATACAAAATTAACCAACTAATAACATGCGATTCAGTTAATGTTGTATATTTATTGGAATGCCCGTGCAAAAAACAATATGTTGGAAGAACTACCAGGAAACTAAAGTTAAGAATAGCGGAACACATCAGAAACATAAAAAAAGGATTAAAAACACATAGCGTATCAGAACATTTCTCCCTACATCACAACAGTGACCCTAGTGAATTAAAATTTATGGGAATTGCACATAGGAAAAAATCTTGGAGAGGTGGTGACAATACTCAAATTATATCACAAGAAGAAACTAGATGGATAATATCCTTAAAAACACTACAACCAATGGGTTTAAACATAGATCTCGATATAAATTGTTTCATTTGAGTGAATTGTTATTAATATTTATAAAAGTTTTATCTTAAAAATCTGCATTTTTAACTATGTAAACTGTATTTAAATTTTTAAATGTATTATTGAAAATATATGTTCCTGTTTTACCCTCTCCCTAAACGAAATTCGTTTGCAGGTGAGATGAGGTAACCAATTATGCCAATTAGGTAGGTCATAAAGGAGCGACCGAGTGGAGTAAATTTTAGCCTCTGATGAAGTGATTGACTCACGAAACGCGTTAGGCAGAGTATTCTTAAGTCACAAGGCATTCCCAATCCTCTGATCAACTCGTGTGTGCCTGATCCTGACTGACCTGGGAAGTGTATGAGAGGATGCCAAGACTGTGGGATACGAATCAACTTGAACGCTCAGGAACAGAATCGCAGAGATAGCGAGCGCATAGGACCGTGGAATTGTGAAGTACACTAGCGACATCGCATAGGAGGACAAGCTGAGACTTACCTCACCGCAGATCTGTTCTTGTGTGCAAGCCGTGTCCGGGAAATCCTGTGAGTAGTAACCAGAGCAGGGCCTTGATACCGGCTTTTGAGAGTTTTTCACATTGGTGCGGTTTTTGTTTCTTTTTTGTTTTAAAGCTCATAAGCGATCGCCAGCTGTGGAAGTGGTTTCTGGGTTACCATCTTCGGCTCCGGACCCTGGTGGACTATAGGGAAACTTTGGGACAATTGGGGGATACTGAAAGTTGGTGTATTTATTTTTATTTCTTAAACGGAAGCGCATATCAAACCGTTTGTTCTAATTTCTATTTTTGGGGTGGAATCCCTTTGTATTTTGCGCATCCGAAGTTTACTATATTTTTGCGCAAGATTTAAACCATTGTCTATCTTCAAGAGACTGTTTAACTGATTCAATGCCCCTGTTGTGTGGTATTATAGTATACAGGCTTACAACATCCATACTTACCAAAAGGCAAGATGAATGATATGGAAGTCTCAATTTTTTAAGACATTCTAATAAATGGGGAGTGTCCTTTAAGAATGTAGGTTTGTTACAGACTGCTGGCTGTAATATAATATCAATATAAATTTCCACGTTTCGCCACCGGTAAATAAATTTGCAAAACTGCAGTGAAAATTCGCCAGTGTCAAAAACAATTTGGATGCATGTTGGAATAGTCACTCGCGTCAAAACTGCAAAACTGTCAACATTATTCGGACGCCCATTGACTTTAATACGGGCAAAATTGATGTAAATTGACACAGGCGAATTTTACACCATTTCACGAATTTCACTGGAAATTCCCAAATTCCTGAATTGGATGATAGATGTGGAAGGAAGCCCTAGAGGTGATAACACACATGACCATATCTGTAGGGCTAGATACGTACAGTTTATATTTATAAGCAAGGTGTACCTTTGTCAGGAAGCCGGGAGGTCCCTCCAGGGAGGTAGTAAGGATCGAGGAGGAAGCCCTCTTGAGGGAGCAAGGTCGCGGTGTCCAAAGGGTTAATCAGAAGAGTAGTCGGGATCCAGGCAAGAGTTCACAGGCAGGCAGAAATCAGGAAAGTCCAAAGTCCAGGCAAAGGGTCAGGATATCAATCAGAAACAAGATTTAGCAAATAAGCTCACAGGAAACCCAGGATACACTTAGGGAAAGTATTCCTATACTTGGGCGCCATTCTGGCGTCTAGATGGCGTTTTTATTTTGAATTTGGCGCCTTTGTGACGTCATTCACATCCTTGCGCCGACGTCGGCGCGCTGACGTCATCAGGCCGGCGCCGCTACCCACGTGGCGGCCATGGGCGCCGCCATTTTGGGAGCGACGCCGGCAGGGGAGGACGCGCCGCCCGGAGCTCCAGGACCTGCTCTGGGCGGCGATCGTGACAACCTTATCTCATATACAATTGGCAAAAAATATACATTTTTTTATGATCTTTGGCCAAAGAGCACCTTCTTTCAGGTAGGATTACCGCAAACCTACAGATTCTAGAGAGAGCTTTTGAGAATGGACAGATATTAATTAAAGCCTGCCAAAAACCAACACTAATTATTTTCCTACAAAAAACAGGATGAAGGTTTTACATATAAAGTTGGCACTGCATTAGTCCTGCCATGTTGTATTGCATGTATACTACCATATGTTCAGGTGGCATTATATATACGTACATACATATATATGTACAGGTATGGGACCCGTTATCTGGAAACCCGTTATCCAGAATTTTTTTTTTTAACTTTCAAAAGTTCCCAGTCTGCACCTGTTTACAATGGAGATATATATATATATATATATATATATATATATATATATATATATATATATATTTTTTTTTTTATTTTTTATTTTTTAAAAAACACAATGAAATGCAGGTCATCCCTTTCTTCGTTGGGTGCATGTGGTCAGGTTGATATACAAATTACAAAATTTACCCCAGCACTCCAACATATAGCACCCTGGACACCAAAGACGCCATTTATCTTTGGAAGAGAGTATGCTAAATAAAGAGAAAGCAGCTATGGTCTTTCTCCCCCCAAAGATAATACTTTTTTCACTTAGATAGGACTGACGCATGGACACTGCCTTGACGGGGTGTCAACTTATGCATACTTTGTACAAACTTTGTAACTAAAAGTGTCTTTTTTTATTAGAGTAACGTTTACACAGGTTTTCCCAGGGGGATATATGTTGGAGTGCTGGGGTAAATTTTGTAATATATATATATATATATATATATATATATATATATATATATATATGCACAAAGGCCTTTGACAAAATGTTGGTCTCCACAATAAAACTTCTTGATTTTTCAGCCAAGTCTGGAGCTGTGTGGATTCCTGTTTCACTATATAAATTGAGGGTGCACAGTCATAACTATTATACAGACATAAATTCCAGGACTAGCACTCCCTTTATAATGTGATTCATTATTTTTCACACCTTTGTCCTTCAGTAAAAATGTGTAAAAAAAATATGAGTTCAGCACTCACAGATCTTAGTGTGAAAAAGCAAAATTGTTTATTTAATACATATATATGTTATCCAGAAAGTTATGAATTATGGGAAGGCCATCTACCATAGAGCTCATTTTAAGAAAATAATATTTTTTTCTCTATAATAATAAACCATTACCTTGTACTTCATGGTAACAAAGTTGCACAAATCCATAGATGATGAAACAATCCTATTGGGTTTGTTTCATGTTCAAATGATTTTACGGTATGGAGATCCAAATTATGGATAGATCTTTTATCAGGAAAACCCCAGGTCACAAGCATTCAAGATAATAGCTCCCATTGTTACAGACTTGCATATTAAAAAAACAGATATACTTTGCACACTATAATAGTTTATTAGCGAAAACACAGTGCAAAAAAACATTTCAAAAGTTTTTGTGTGTGTATATATATATTTATATACCTTCTTATGGGCAGCAGTCTGCTTGTGAAGTTTGCTTTTCAAAAAAGACCAGCGACACAGAGATTTCTTGTGAAGAAAGTTGAAAGTGTAATCAAACTTGCATCTCCAACAGGGTCCATTATAAACAATTCAGATATTTTCTAAATATTTCCTTTTTCGTCCATTGCCTTTCTTTTTAAGACAAGATACACTTTCATGTTCTCCTGGTGGAACTTGTTGGTTTATTTACATAATTATTTACAGTTGCATGTAAGCATAATCATTTTATTCATATTAAGCTTTGAAAATAAATGTGTTATTAGTGATGGGAATTTGCGCAGTTTTGCTTCGCCAAAAAATGGCGAAACGGCGCCGAGGTTTTTTTGACGCCGTCTGCCTTTTTTGACGCCGGCTTCCGTTTTTTTGGACGCCAGTGAATTTTCGCCAGCGAATTTTCGCGGCCGTTTTGTGAATTTATTCGCCGGCGGCGAATCTCGCAAATTTGCGCCTGGCGAATAAATTCGCCCATCACTATGGGGCAGATTTACTTAGGGTCGAATATCGAGGGTTAATTAACCCTCGAAATTCGACTGTCGAATTTAAATCCTTTGAATATCTAAGTCAAAGGATTTAGCGATATTCGTTCAATCGTTCCATCGATCGAAAAATCGTTCGATTCGAAAGATTTTAATCCATCGATCGAACGATTTTTGTTCAACCAAAAAATGCTACAACGCCTATGGGGACCTTCCCCATAGGCTAACATTGACCTTGGTAGCTTTTAGGTGGCGAACTATGGAATGGTCGAATAGTCTAACGATTTTTAGTTTGAATCGAGTGTGCAACTTTCACAGAGTAGTGGGAGAAGCTTGCTATTGGCTCTTCTCCTTGTCTATCAGATGACTTTGACCTCGATACTGCTTAATCCTCCTTGTTTATGCTGTTCCGGTTTTGACTCTTGCCTGGTTACCTACTTTTGATCCTTGGTACCTGTCTTGACTTCTGCCTGTCTTGACTTCTGCCTGGCTCTAACTATGACCGTATCTCTTCCTTGCCTGCACTTTACTAATCCATGACTTGTTCTGGTTCCCTGCTGGTCCTGCCGCAGAAAGTTCCGGGGCCCCAAAAGGGTCGTTGGTGAAGACCACGATCCTCAGGGAGACCTAGTTCACTGAAAGGTACCCTCCAGCAGTCTCCCTGGGATTCCTTGGTAACTAGCATTACAGTTATATATGTATATATATATATATATATATATATGCCCCTGATGTTCTCAATAGTGACCAGGAAGAAGTGTTGAAGCAGAAAGACAGAACTCTGTCTTTTAATTGGCTCATGTGACCTAACATGTATGAATTGTTGGTATGTTTGTGTGCACAGTGAATCGTATGATCCCAGGGGGTGGCCCTTATTTTTTAAAATGGCAATTTTCTATTTATGATTACCCAATGGCACGTACTACTAAAAAAGTATATTATTATGAAAATGATTTATTTACATGAAGCAGGAATTCCTCTTCGGCCGCACCTAGGCCGCACCGCCATCCTTGCGCCCCTGGATCACACGGTCCTAGTGCCTGCACTGCCCCCCTCCTGCCAAGCACAAGCGAACAAGCGTTGAGCAGTTTAAGGCTCCTATGAGGAGAGTCAGAGGGATTAAGCTCCTGGGTACTTATTGCCCAGAAGTAGGTACTATCCCCCACATGTAATATAAGGCACTAAGTTTGCCCAGGAGCAGTAACCAATAGCAACCAATAAGATGTTTGCATTTAAACACATGACCAGGAAATTCTACCTGCTGATTGGTTGCTATAAGTTACTGCCCCGGGCAAACTTAGTGCCTTTAATTACATAACCCCATAAGTGTACAGACCTAGGGATGTAGTGATTCCCCTGGGTTCCACTTAGCTGAAAGCTGGGTGTACCTTCATTGCTGCGGTGTATGTCCTTTTTAGGGATGTAGCGAACTGTTCACCGGCAAACTTGTTTGCGCGAACTTCGACCGTTCGCGTCTGCCGAATGTTCGCGAACGTCGCGCGACGTTCGCATTTTGAGTTCGCGTTCGTTTCGAATACAAATCGTTCGACCATTCGACCATTCGAATTCCTTCGACCGCTAAAAATCGAACGATTTCCATTCGTTCGAACGATTGTAAGCATTCGTATGAATTAAAAGCATTCGATCGAATGCTTCGATCATTCGATTCGAATGAAAATCGTTCGATCGAACGATTAAAATCCTTCGATCGTTCGATTCGAACGATTTTAGCGGGTGTTCGAAGTTCGCGAACTGTTCGCGAACGTTCGCATTTTTTGCCGGTGTTCGCGAACGGCGTTCGCGAACACCAAATCGGCAGTTCGCTACATCCCTAGTCCTTTTCCCTGTGGGGATTAACACTGACCAAAGGTGCTGTGAGTATATGCCTATCCACTATTGATGTATGATTCTGCTTGCTCTTATGTACACTCCATTGAGGATTGTATTGTTCAATAAATATGCTCAAGGTTAAGTTATAAGAACCACTGGCGCCCAATTATTACACCCTGTATCAAGTTACAGTTACACTACACCCTGCATCCACATCTGGAGCACAGTATTGGGGCTCATAGTAAGAGAACGGGGTACTTAATTTACTGTAGTGCTGTATATATATATATATATATATATATATATATATATATATATATATATATATATATATATATATATATATGTATATAAAATTATATAGTGTGTGGCACACCGCTTCCTAACCCAGTTGCACGGTTAAATATTATATAAGCATTTTCAAAAGAACCAGCAGCTACAGGGTATTAAAAATAAAAAAAATGTATTTAGTGAAGCATGTATAGCCAACGTAACATTTCCGTCCCAATTGGGACCTTTCTCAGTGCTAACATTACCAACACCAACTGACCATATTTTAAAAAGTAGTCATTTATGTGGTGATGTATTAAATGCTTTGGCAAAATCTAAGTAGATCACATCTACCAAAACCTCATTGCCAGGTTGTGATCGTAATTGAAATCCTTTTTTTAAATATTGCAATCAACTTTCCTCCAATTCATAGGGTTCATAACTGATGAAAGTTGACTTATTTTGGTGGCCTAAGCTGCTCTAAGCCAAATTGACAGTTTTTATGTAAAGATTTCTATATTGTAAAGTAGTGAGTAGTGATATGGACAAGCATTTCCAAGTTGTTTGTCCTTAGGAATCAGAGGCCTGAACCTGGAATCAATGGGAAACTGATCTTCAGTAACCTTCTGGTCTTTAATAACCAGATAGACCAGAAGAAAAAATAGATATTGGCATCTTGATTACCACTTCTATTGTTTTATCTTGAAACCCTGGACCACACCATGAAGATAGTATCCTTCCATATTCATAGGATGGTTCAAGGTTGCTGCAGGTTTGTTTGAGGTGAGGAAATAAATATTGATTGTGATGAGGAATGTAAATAATTTGAAGCACTAAGGAGTGACTTTCACCACCAGGCCAGAATGCTTTTGATTCCCGAAAAACACCCAAATGAGTTACAAGAAACTGCACTTGAAGTGTACCTGCTCCTGCCTGACCTTTCTAAAGTTATTTCTCATACACTGTCTTGCTGCAGGCATATACCAAAAATCTAACTTTAATCATGCAGAAGTGGAATAGTCACATTCCTGAATTGGATGATAGATGTGGAAGGAAGTCCTAGAGGTGATAACACACATGACCATATCTGTAGGGCTAGATACTGTACGTACAGTTTATATTTATAAGCAAGGTGTACCTTATCTCATGTACAATTGGCAAAAAATATAATTTCTTTTCTGATCTTTGGCCAAAGAGCACCTTCTTTCAGGTAGGATTACCGCAAACCTACAGATTCTAGAGAGAGCTTTTGAGAATGGACAGGTATTAATTAAAGCCTGCCAAAAACCAACACTAATTATCCAAATAATCCAAATTTTTACAAAAATGATTTCCTTTTTCTCTGTAATAACAGACGCAAAGATCCGCTAGTTTGGCGCCAAACGAGCGGATCTTTCCTCGATGCCATTAACGAGCATGGCTATATATGGGGTAATCTGAACGTTTGACCGAATGGCCAAACAATCCGATTACGATGTGCAATGGACTCCGGCGGGATCGGTCGGGTCAAAATCAAATCTGTCCGATCGACCAAACGACCAATCTCCGCCGGACGTAAGATGTCGGCACTCTCCACACACGATCCGAAAATCATACGAATCAAGGATCTGTACGTCTATGGCCAGCTTAAGATATGATTAATCCTTATTGGAAGGAAATCCAGCCTTTTGGGTTTATTACAGGTTTAGAAGATTTTCTAGTAGACTTAAGATATGAAGATCCTAATTACGAATGATCCGTTATCCGATAAACCCCAGGTCCCAAGCATTCTGGATAACAGGTCCCATACCTGTATGTATCCTGTTTTGGGGTCCTGCGAAGTAGTCCGTGTATAAATTGTCCCTAATTAGCCTCCCCAAATGCAGAAAACACCCACCCTCTCTACTTTACTTTAGTTCTTGACCTTATCAGTATATTTTCCCCAAGTTTCCTATATCTCCTATGCATTCTTTGTAATATTGTAATCTTGGAATATTAACAGTGCACAGCCCATTGATGGTGCTAAAGCCTCCTGGATGCCTGGTGTGATATCAGGATACAAAGTGGAGTAAGTGCCGCACACACATAAGATGCATAAAAAGTATTAACCCATTTCTTATGGCTGCAGATTATGTTAAACCAGATGATGTTTCTAGCACATGAAGGCTGGTGTGACTTCCCTGAAATTACATCTGTTTCTAACACACTCTGTAGTCATAATAAACGGGTTAATACCTTTCATGCATATACATGTGTGCGGCTCCTACTTCTAGTTGTTACTCATACTCATAATATGATAATGTGACCTCATATTATGATTTGCAAATTTTTCACCGTTCCATGAATTTCGCGGGAAATTAGTGAACGGGAGAAATTCGCCCATCACTAAAAATCACCCCACCACACTGAACTTCTGGAAGCTAATTTGACTTTCTAGGGGCAATTCGGGAAGATTTAACGCAACATGAAACTTGTGAACATGTAATGCATTACATCAGGGCTTTCTAAAACATGTATAGACTATTCCCCTGTAGTCTTTTATATTTTAAGATGCAGAACAACCATTAATGAAGTTGATGATTCACTTCTACAAGTGATGTCTTTTTTAGCTAAAACTATGACCTTGCAAGCAGGAATCTGAGATAGAAAAAAAACAAAACAAAACAATCAGTTGGTATAATAAAGATAAGTGAAATGCGGCAATACATAATTTATATGGATATTTTTCATTCCGTTTAAAGAAAGCAGATGTTCCTGTACAAACGTTGTTCAAAGATTTCCAAGGCCATGGTACTGCTATAGCGTGTTCACCTTGTTTACCCAAAAAAGGGCTCTGAGTCTGTCCCAAAACCTTTTGTTGTCTGCAGGGCTGCCATCAGGGGGGCACATGGGATATTGTTAGCCCGGGCCTAAAGGGGGGCCCGGCTGTGCTGCACTTTTCGAAATAGCCAGGCTCACCCTGACAGCACCAAAGCCATGAGATGAAGAGATGAAGTCCGGAAGACTTGAAGAGTTGAAATCATGAAGCGCCGAAGTCCCAAAGCCGCAAAAAGACCCGAAGCCACGAAAGAAGCAGATGTTGATGTCCCGAAGCCACGAAAAAGCCCAAAAGCCACGAAAGGAGCCGAAGTTGAAGTCCTGAAGCCACGAAAAAGCCCAAGAGCCACAAAAGGAGCCGAAGTTGAAGTCACAAAGGCGAGAAAAGACCAGAAACCACAAAAGGAGCTAGAGGTGAAGTCCTGAAAAGACCCAAAGATGCGAAAGGAGCCAAAGTTGAAGTCCTACAAGCCACGAGTTCAGTTCTACTGAACACCAATGTACTTTTTTTATTTTATTAAATCCCTGGCCACAAAAATAATATGGGGGGCACTGGCACCAATGTTTTTTTTACCTTATAGGATGGCCCTGGTTGTCTGTCAATAAAACCAGGATGGTGGACTTGTACCTTCACTCCCAGTGTTTTGCCATCCAAAAACCATTTATAGATTGGGTTTGGACCGAGAAGAAATTTGGTTTGAAAGAGGTGCAGATAAGGCCATTTATATCAGGCAAGAACAACCATACTTACATAGTGGAGGGAAGCTTGTCAGCACTATACAATGTCATAGGAACTTTACCATGATGGTTTCACTACAATTCACTCTTCCGGTTGTATGCAGGTATTGGGCCTATTATAATGCTCTGGGGCCCGAGGTTTTCGGATAGGAGATCTTTCCCTAATTTGGATCTCCATATATTAGGTCTACTTAAAATTTATTTAAACAATAAATAAATCCAATAGAATTGCTTTGCCTCTAATAGTACAAGGTACTGTTTATAAATACAGGTATGGGACCTGTTATCCATCATTGGATCTTCACACCTTAAGTCTACTAGAAAATCATATAAACATTAAATAAACCCAATAGGCTGGTTTTGCCTCCAATAAGGATTAATTATATCCTAGTTTGGATCAAGTACAAGGTACTGTTTTGTTATTTCAGAGAAAAAGGAAATTATTTTTAAAATTTTGGATTAATTTATTATAATGAAGTCTATGGGAGACAGCTTTTCTGTGATTCTGAACTTTCTGGACAATGGGTTTCTGGATAACGGATCCCATACCTGTACAGAGAAAACCATAATCAATTTTAAAAATCTGAAATATTTGATAAAAATGTAGTCGACGGGAGGCTGTTTTGACATAATTCGGAGCTTTCTGGAAAATGAAACACCTGTTCCCTGAAAGGTTAACACCTGCCACAGTCAATTTAATGGTACCATTGTGACTGGGTCATATTTTTACACCTAGTAATACATACCCCGAAGTTAAATGGTCATTGCGATTGGGATTTTGTGATAAAACTATTACTGACAAATGTTCAGAAAAAGCTTTGGGCAGGAAAGTTCCCCTCCCTCGCCATTGCATGCAAGACTTTCAATAAGTTTCTGTTAACACAACAAACACATTATCCTTATCTGTGGGGACTCTATGAATCATTTGCCTCCGGCGACAGCATTGAACGTACAGTTATGAATTCCTAAAACATTCCTTGAATGAATGGTTGTTCTGATATGGAAACCTTCATCTGGTAAATCCAGATACAAATGGAAAATATTTGTGTATTGTTTGTATAAACTCAAATGTACAGCATTGTGGAGTATTTTGGTTCGTCGGCAGGGCTTTATAATAATAGTTGATAAGCTGTCAAGGTGGAACTCTTACTCACTGTGACAAACATTTTCAGAAACATTGAGTGATAACGAGGTTGTAATCCCATATTACAAAGCAGACAATCAATTGTCTGATCTCCACTTAAAGGACACCTGTGACTAAAAAATTGGGCATAATGGTTCTGGTGCAGTTTTTGTTTTTTGACCCCCCTAATGTTCCCAAACACCTACAGCACTGACTGCCAGTTTCTCAACTCCATCTCCTCCTTCCACCTATAGCCCCCGCCCCTACAGGATTCATTTGGCACCTTTTTATTAGGGCTTCTTATTCTAAAAATAGCAAACAAATTTAAATTGAAAATGTGTTTAGAGAAGCACCTTGAGTAAATTTATATCAATATATTTTTGGGTTTAAAGAGCATGTAAAGGCAAAAAATAAAATCCCATTTTTACTTTCTTTAATCTCAAATATACTTTAATTTTAAAAATGTGTACCGTTTTTATAAGAAACCTGACTGTATGCAGTGAAATTCTCCCTTCATTTACTGCTGTGGATAGGAATTGTCAGATGGTCCCTAACTGCTCTGCTGGGAAACAATCATACTTATGAACAGCAGGGGGAGCCCCCACCTTACTTCCCAGCCATGCAGAACTCAAGCAGCTTTGTTTGTTTCCCTGTAGAGCAGTCAGTGACTGAGTAGTGATTTGTATTGGATTTTATTTTTTATCTTTACTGTTTCCAACTCCAGCTGCAGGAACAAAGATCATGGAGCCAGATTTAAACAGATAAACTGGGATTCTATGTGGAGGATTATTTTGCTGCAGCCGCTGGTTCTGCAGGAAAGTTTGTATTAAACAATACAAAAACTATAAAATCCACATTAGATTACATGACAACACAGAACCCAGTGCAGTCTGCCTATTCTGATTATTAGTCTTGCTGTATCGGCTTCTGGCAGATATTATTTGACTTGTGCTGTTTTGATAATTTATGACGATCCCTAAACAGCCCAGACCACACTGAGCATGTGCACAGTCTTGGTCTTTCAAAGATGTTTAACAATGTTACAAGATGGTGACCCCCTGTGGCCAACTTTGAAAGCATAAATCATTTGTTTGATTAGGCTTGTGGTGCAGTAAGTTTATGTTTAGTATACAAAATACAGCATTTCTAGCCTTGTTTTATTTTAGACTTTACTTCCCCTTTAAGTCCTCTTTAATGCACCTTGGGGGGCAGACTCCAAACTGGCATTTTGGTGATATTTATGCAAACTTACATGTGATGCTGTTTACTGGTAGATACAGTAACTATTGAATTGATATAGCTTCAAACATACCTTTTTTGTATTTTGTTTTACTAATTCTACTAATACTATGGTTGTGCATTGGCTTTTGGTGATTGGTTTGTGCAAGTGATGACACGAATATCAGGTTTTAGTCTCATGGCTTGCCAACTGCAGCAGCTAGTGTGGTGACACAATAAACAGCATAATTGCAGTTAACCTGCTGTCGTGAATGATTCCCATACTTCACAATACATTGGATATATACAGGGTGCCGGAGACGGAGCATCCAGGGAACCATCACAAGAAATAAGGCACAAACACTAATCAGTGTAAAACCCTCTGCTATAGATATGTGATTTACTAAACACTAAGCCAACCTTGTGCAAGCTTTAATAACAGATGTAGAAAGTGAGACACAACCTGTTCTTCCTGTTCGTGTCACAAATACCCAAGGTACAGTATAATAGATTATGACTTGCCTAAGAGAATATAAACGTTATATAAAAGTTCATAGCATGTTCATGCTGGAGGCTTAAGATGCATTATGTGAGTCAGGGCAGGAATTGAAAATCTGTTACAGATTTGTCATTTCCGTGGAATAATGGTATTCCAGCATTTCAGAAATATATATATATATATATATATATATATATATATATATATATATATGTGTGTGTGTGTATATATTTCTGCTTGGTTACCAAGGTGAATATATTTATTGATATGTAAACTGCCCATTAGGTGGCGATGAGCGATCACCCAAGTGGTCTCCATGGTAATCCTTATTCACAGGTGAGTCAAACTCCATTGATACAAATTACACGTTAAATTGCAGGTCAGATAAATCTGAGGGCCTGTACAGACTGCCAATAGTGATGGGCCAATCTAACCCATTTCGCTATGCTAAAAATTTGAGAAATGGCGACTCCCATTGGAGTCTATGGGCGTCATTTTCACTGTGAAATTTGGCGAATAATTTCGCTCATCACTAACTGCCAACATTTTGACACCTTCCACACCCCCACTGATTTAACCTTTTTATTCTCCTTTAAAGTGTATTTCAGAATGTATTTGACTGCTGTGTAGTGATGGGCGAATAAATTTGTCTGTCACAAATTCGCGGCGAATTTCCGAATTTTAAAAGTCGCTCGTGTCAAAATCGCTGCACGTCAACACTGTTTGGACGCCCATTGACTTTAATGCCAGCGTCAAAATTGACGTGTGCGACTTCTCGGACACGTGTCCAAAATTGGACGCAGCCGTCAATTTAGATTTTCACAATTTTTTGGAGAATTTTTCCGCAAGAAAAAACGGAAGAAATTCTCTTATCACTGCTGCTGTGTATTTGACTGCACACCATTCTGCAATAATGGGTGTTAGAGCTCAGCACTGAGCTCCAGCACCCCCCCCCCCCCCAGATCATAAATGCCAGATACAAATTGCAACTTATAAATTTTTTGTTTCACTGCTGCTCTAAGCCTGCATATTATTTTCAGGCTGAGAGAAGTGAATCAGCTCCTTGCCCCATCTCCATTCATTTGAACCACTTTTGCTTGTGTGCAGTTACACGTGGAGGAGTGGAAGTCAATCTAAATACACAAAAGCAGGCATTCTCAGGCCAACCTCCAATCCACTTTACTGTGTGTGTGTCTGCACATAAGCAGAATTGGTTCAAACATATGGAACTGGGGCACAGAGCTGATCTGCTTCTCTCAGCCTGAAAAAATACACAAGCTGAGAGCAGTAGAGCTTACGCTCTGTTTGCCCATGGCTTAAGCTCCATTTGATCAGGGGGTGATGCGAATAATTTGTAATCTTTGTAACATGCTGAGAAATATGTCCACAATAATAATAGTAATAATTATAATAATAATCTTTGAGGGAAACTTTATTCTCTTAAATATCAAGCATTCCAAGATA
Source organism: Xenopus laevis (assembly GCF_017654675.1). NCBI lineage: Eukaryota > Metazoa > Chordata > Amphibia > Anura > Pipidae > Xenopus > Xenopus laevis. The sequence goes on along the minus strand of NC_054377.1, from coordinate 117,309,213 downwards.
TTTAATGATAATTAGTCATTAGACGTTGCCCCTTCTAAAACGAATACAATGCACATAACTATGGCTTCCTGCACAAAACAGCATATTCCAGAATGTTTTACTGATTTCTTGTGACTGTAAAGCCTACTTGGTATACTGTAGCTTTAAAGCCACCCGTATTTGTTTAAATATATTCCTTCGAGCAAATAATTCTATTCTTTAACCTCACTATAAACATTCGCAAATGGCCTACAAAAAAGCATTCCTTTTATCTGAATCATACAAAGGTCACAGGGTTCTGCATGCAATCTTATTTTAAACCAAATGTGTTTGTTTAACTTCTCCTTTAATGGGCTGGAGAAACAATTCAAATAGCACTGAAAGTTGTTGACATGAGAATAATGCACGCAAATGAAATCTTTGAGTGCTTTTCGTTATATCTAAGATTTTCCATCGGAAGTGAAGTGCAGATGAAAGAGAAGTCTTGCCACGGCGTGCAATACCATTATGTATTAATACTCATGATGCAGAGGCAAGATGGAAACACGTGGAGAGGCATAAAGCTTGCCACAAGTTCTGGTAAAGGGTGATTTTTAGACAAGAAACTGAACACTTAATGGTCCATTGGTGAATTAAACTTTTTCTATAAAAGGGACTGATTTGGAAAAATGCAAAAGTCATCCACATAGCTTTTGTCGGCTGTACCTGAAAAATAGCTTAAAGGGATACTGTCATGGAAAAACTTTTTTTTTCAATTTTGAAATCTGACATGGGACTAGACATTTTTTCAATTTCCCAGCTGCCCCTGGTCATGTGACTTGTGCCTGCACTTCAGGAGAGAAATGCTTTCTGGCAGGCTGCTGTTTTTCCTTCTCAATGTAACTGAATGTGTCTCAGTTAGGGATGTCGCGGACTGTTCGCCCGCGAACGAATTCGCGCGAACATCGGCCGTTCGCGTCCGCCGAATGTTCGCGAACGTCGCGCGACGTTCGCCAATTTGGGTTTGCCTTAGCTGGTGCTTATTTTTGCCCTCTCACCCCAGACCAGCAGATACATGGCAGCCAATCAGGAAGCTCTCCCTCCTGGACCACCCCCACACCCCCTGGACCACTCCCCTTCCATATATAAACTGAAGCCCTGCAGCGTTTTTTCATTCTGCCTGTGTGTGCTTGGAAGAGCTAGTGTAGGGAGAGAGCTGCTAGTGATTTCACTGATTTGAGGGACAGTTGATAGTAAGTTTGCTGGCTAGTAATCTACTTGATACTGCTCTGTATTGTAGGGACAGAACTCTGCAGGGATTTGAGGGACAGTGAGTTTAGGTTAGTTAGCTTTGCTGACTAGTAATCTACCTTCTACTGCAGTGCTCTGTATGTAGATGCTGTGGGCACTGATCTCTTCTGATCTCATCTGCTGACTGCTGTAATAACCCAATAGTCCTTGTAAGGACTGCTTTTATTTTCTTTTTTGTTTTTTTACTTTGCTACTATAAGAGCCCAGTGCTATTAGTCTAGCTGTGTTGGGGAGTGGGACTGGTGTGCTGCTCCTCCTAGTAGTTCACCACTACCAGCACCAACCAGAGTCAAAATTGTTACAAAGTATCTTATTTGCACCTGTTAGCTGTTCTGAGCTCTCTGCCAAAAGCTAATTAAGTTAGAAACTGGTTTTTTTCTGGCTGTTCAGTGCAGAGAAAAGAGGGACTGGTGTGCTGCTCCTCCTAGTAGTTCACCACCACCAGCACCAACCAGAGTCAAAATTGTTACAAAGTATCTTATTTGCACCTGTTAGCTGTTCTGAGCTCTCTGCCAAAAGCCAATTAAGTTAGAAACTGTTTTTTTTCTGGCTGTTCAGTGCAGAGAAAAGAGGGACTTTCCAGTACAAAAGAGGGACAGGGGGTTGAGTGGTCAAAAGAGGGACAGTTGGGAGGTATGCAAGTGCCACCTAGCTGTGTGAGCTTTTTCACATTCTGTCTAAATAACAATAATAATTCCGTGTCCGTAAACATCACCTGAGTGATGTTTTTACAGCAGCAATAATATATTCCGTATCCACTACTGTATACGTTGCCCTTGCAGGCATTGTTTGCCCAGTCTTTAACCAAGTGCCACCTAGCTGTGTGAGCTTTTTCACATTCCGTGTCCAGAAACATCACCTGAGTGACGTAGTGTGATTTCTGCCCTTTACAGCACAAAACGCAGCGCTGTGTCAACAATGTATTTTTCAGATACATTTTTGCCCTTGATCCCCCTCTGGCATGCCACTGTCCAGGTCGTTGCACCCTTTAAACAACTTTAAAATCATTTTTCTGGCCAGAAATGTCTTTTCTAGCTTTTAAAATTCGCCTTCCCATTGAAGTCTATGGGGTTCGCGACGTTCGCGAACCGTTCGCATTTTTGGATGCAAGTTCGCGAATATGTTCGCGAACATTTTTTCCGCCGTTCGCTACATTCCTAGTCTCAGTGGGTCATGGGTTTTTACTATTGAGTGCTGTTTAAAGGAACAGTAATATCAAAAAATGAAAGAGCTTTAAAGTAATAAAAATATAATGTACTGTTGCCCTGCACTGGTAAAACTGGTGTGTTTGCTTCAGAAACACTACTACTGTTTATATACAGTCATATGAAAATTTTGGGAACCCCTCATAATAGTTTACTCCACTTCTAACAAAAAAGAAAACAGTGGTATGTCTTTCATTTCCCAGGAACATCTGGGGTGTTTTCTGAATAAAGATTTTTAGTGAAGCAGTATTCAGTTGTATGAAATTAAATCAAATGTGAAAAACTGGCTGTGCAAACGTGTTGCTAATTTGAATGCATGTATCTGCTCAATACTAAATACTGGCAACACCAAATTGGTTGGATTAGCTCGGTGTGTCCAATCATGAGAAAAGGTATTTAAGGTGGCCAATTGCAAGTTGTGCTTCTGTTTGACTCTCCTCTGAAAACAAAGATTGTTCAGTATCATGGTTTAGGGGAAGGCTACAAAAAGCTATCTCAGAGGTTTTAACTGTCAGTTTCAACTGTAAGGAATGGAATCAGGAAATGGAAGGCCACAGGCACAGTTGCTGTAAAACCCAGGTCTGGCAGGCCAAGAAAAATAAAGGAGCAGCATATGTGGTTTGTGAGAATGGTTACAGACAACCCAAACATCACCTCCAAAGAGCTTCAAGAACATCTTGCTGCAGATGGTGTATCTGTACATCGTTCTACAATTCAGCGTTATTTGCACAAAGAACATCTGTATGGCAGGGTGATGAGAAAGAAGCCCTTTCTGCACTCACGCCACAAACAGAGTCGCTTGTTGTATGCAAAAGCTCATTTAGACAAGCCACAGTCATTTTGGAACAAAGTGGTTTGGACTGATGAGACAAAAATTTAGTTATTTGGTAATAACAAAAATTGCTTTGCATGGCAGAAGAAGAATACCACATTCCAAGAAAAACACCTGCTACCTACTGTCAAATTTGGTGGAGGTTCCATCATGCTGTGGGGCTGTGTGGCTAGTTCAGGGACTGGGCCCCTTGTTAAAGTCGAGGGTCGGATGAATTCAACCCAATAACAACAAATTCTTCAGGATAATGTTCAAGCATCAGTCACAAAGTTGAAGTTATGCAGGGGTTGACAATAACCCTGAACACACTTGGAAATCTACAAAGGCATTTATGCAGAGGGAAAAATACAATATTCTGGAATGGCCGTCACAGTCCCCTGACTTTAATATCATGGAAAATCTATGGGATTATTTGAAGCAGGCTGTCCATGCTCGGCAGCCATCACATTTAACTGAACTGGAGAGATTTTGTATGGACGAATGGTCAAAAATACAGCCATCCAGAATCCAGACACTCATCAAAGGCTATAGGAGGCGTCTAGAGGCTGTTACATTTGCAAAAGGAGGATCAACTAAATATTGATGTAATATCTCTGTTGGGGTGCCCAAATTTATGCACCTGTCTAATGTTGTTATGATGCATATTACATATTTTCTGTTAATCCAATAAACTTTATGTCACTGCTGAAATACTACTGTTTCCATAAGGCATGTTATATATTAAAAGGAAGTTGCTACTTTAAAAGGTCAGCCAATGATAAACAAAACTCCAAAGAATTAAGAAGGGTTCCCAAACTTTTTCATACGACTGTAAATAAGCTTCTGTGTATCAATCGGGGCAGCCATTCAAAGGAGAAAAGGCTCAAGTTACACAGCAGATAGCAGATAAGCTCTGTAGAACATAATGTTATCTGTTATCTATTATTTATCCTGTGCCGTATAGCCTTTTTTCAATTTCCACTATTGCTACAAAGCAGCTTGTTTATATGAACTCTAGTAGTGTTTCTGAAGCAAACTGATCAGTTTTACCAGTGCAGGGCAACAGTACATGATATTTTCATTACTTTAAAACACTTTCATTTTGGTGTTACTGTTCCTTTAAAGAAAAGAAATAACTGATATCATCAGTGATAACAGACCAAGGATTCTATAGTACAATGGCAGGAAGCCAGTCTGGACAGGGTTAATGGTGGAACAAGAACCTGCAAACATTAAACTCCTTATCCCAGCACCTTTCAATATGAGAAGGATTATCTGCTAAGGCAGAACAGAGTGTATGTTGGCTCTGGTGCCAAACCCTGGAAATGTTACACTACTTGAAGAACGTTTACAAACACACAAGACTGCTAAGTAGCCAAACCCATAAATCTGTCTGGTGCGGCTTTCTCCATTAATTCATCTCTGAGCTGGGATTTTGACAAATGGGAAATAACACTCTCTCTTTATAATGAAGCTTATCTTTTATTTAATTTCCATTATAGGGGCATTATATAAAGTGGTTACACATTCTAAAAAACACATCATACAGTCTGCATGCTAAACATTTATAGAAATAATTTGACTATAAACCCTATAATTCCCTTAATCTGTTATAATTTCATGCCATTGTTTATTGAATTTAGAGAATGTTCCCTCTCTCTCCAAGTTAAAGGGGCTGTTCACCTCTGATGTACAGAGTAATATTCTGAGACAATTTGGTTTTCATTTTTTATTATTTGTGGTTTGAGTTGCTAGGGTCTAAATTACTCTAGCAACCATGCATTGATTTGAATAAGAGACTGTAATATGAATAGGAGAGGGGCTGAATAGAAAAATGTATGAAAAATAGCAATAACAATAAATGTGTAGCCTTACAGAGCATTTGCTTTAAGATGGGGTCAGTGACCCCCATTTGAAAGCTGGAAAGAGTCAGAAGAAAAAGGCAAATAATTCAAAAACTATAAAAATCCAATTGAAAAGTTGCTTAGAAATAGCCATTCTATAACATACTAAAAGTTAAATTAATTTGTGAACCACCCCTTTAAAGAGAAGAGCTTAGTGCAACTGTATGACTGCAAAATTCAAGCTATGTGACAGCTACACTAGTGATGTGTGAATTGGTCCCGTCTCCTTTTCTGAAAAATTTGCAAATTTCATGGCAAAAAATTAGCGAAACACATTAAAGTCAATGGGCATCAAAATAATTTTGACGTGCCCTGATTTCGACGCCCGTGACAATTTTTATATGCACGCCTTTGTCCAAATGTGTGAAATTTGCAAAACGGCAGAAAAAAAAAATTGTGAAATGCATTGAAGTCAATGGGTGTCCGAATAATTTTGCCACGTGACAATTTTATCTGCGCGACTGTTCTGGCGCATGACCCAAATTGTTTTTGACGTGTTGGATTTTTCGCCAGCGAATTTTCTCGACAGTTTAACAAATTTTTTCGCCGGGGTGAAATGCAGAAATTTGCCGCGAATTTGCGCCTTGCGAATTTATTCGCTAGACTGATATATTTACACATTTATAAATACAACAGTGTAGAGAAGGTATTTCCTATGCAGTCTACTAACATGAAGCAGCACTTGCTTTACCTCTATGCTGTCCAACTAGAGCTATCAATATATTAATATAAATACCCAGACACCTGCCTATCCAACATCTCATTCCCAAACCAAAGGTTCTCCCTTTGCTGCTGTAACAGCCTATGGGGTGCCGTTTGTCCCAAATACATTCTGTATACAAAACTGTCCCTAATACACAGAATGGATGTCTCTCATGTTATATAAGTATTTGTGGCCATACACAGATAAAAAAATATACAAAAGACTTATTTCTATTAAAGAATGAAAACAAAATCTGGTTAGTGCACAAAAGGATGTCATTATATCACAAACTCCATTCTGTACAGTTTAACAAGCAATCTGTCTCACAAATGTATAACCTCCATGTAACGGACTCACTTATGTGCAAAGTTACTTACAGAATGAATTATGTAAAAACAAAGTTGGACATAATATATAATAGTGTAAGTAACTAGTGCTTGTCAAGCTAGATTTGACTGACAAAATAGATATTTGTGACAGAAAGCAAGATTTTATAGTACAGGATTCATTCTTTCCAAAAAATGACAGTTTTGTTTCACAAAACAGATAAAATAACCATTCTATGAAGCAACACTGTCAGTCACATTCCTGAACCAATAAGAACAAAGCTTATTGCCATATAACAAACAAGATGAGAAGTGGCCAGCTCTGCTCCACATGGCTAAGGCAAAATATCTGACCTGCTATAGAGGCGCCTCTAATGTCCCCTGTGCTGCATAGTAATAAACATGAACAAACATTTCCTAAAAGAGCTGCTGTTAAACACTACAGGTTCATAAATGGAAGTTCTTACAAATGGCTGAGAAATATAATGCTGCACTTATGATTGTAGAGAAAAGAAAAGTATGCAAAACTTATATAAATATGATAATTTTAGGTGATATGGCTATTCTTATTGTAGTAATAATGTGCTTAGCTATAGTTCAACTACTACATAATAGCTAGGGTTGCCACCTTTTTAAAATTTCTTTGCCGGCTTGTGGGGGGCGGGGACGCAAAGGGGCGGTCAGTGATGTCAAAATGGGCGGGGCATGACGTCAAAGGGGACGGGGCCGCGTCACGGACACTAAAAGAACCACAAAGAAAAGGCAAGTTCAAGGGAATTGGGGGCAGGCTGAGGGCTCTTTTTAATGGTATTACAAATTTACCGGCAGCTACATTGCTGGTAAATTTGTAATACCGGCCCCGGCCTTGGCAGGGTGGCAACCCTAATAATAGCTTTAGTCAGAGACATGGGACTGATCATGTGCACACATGGGGCTCATTTATCAACACTGGCCAAATTTGCCCATGGGCAGTTACCTATAGCAACCAATCAGTGATTAGCTTTTTGAAGCCAGCTGCAAGTAGAACAATGAATGCAGCAATCTGATTGGTTGCCATGGGTTACTGCCCATGGGCAAATTTGCCCAGTGTTGATAAATGACCCCCACTGTGTTTAGTATGATGTGTAAGTTATATGAGCAGCCACTCCTGAGTACTGTGTGTAAACAAAAGGCTTCAGGACTTCAACTTCACCTCCTTTCGTGAATTCGGGTCTTTTCACCGCTTCGGGACTTCAGCTTCGTCTTTTCGGCACTTTCCGCATTCTGTAATATGCGAAATGGCCGCATGGCTCGGGCGCTCGTAAAGGGGACCCGGCTCTTTGAAAAATGCAGCACTTCTGGGCCCCCCTTCAGGCCCGGAACACTTGTCCCCCCTGCTGGCGGCCCTGGACATGCATGTGACATGGGCACAGTTGTGCTCTCTGCTCTAGTGTTGTGCCCCCCTCCACCCACTCTGATGTGGCATTATATTTCTCAGCCATTTGTAAGAACTTCCATTTATGAACCTGTAGTGTTTAACAGCAGCTCTTTTAGGAAATGTTTGTTCACGTTTATTACTATGCAGCACAGGGGACATTAGAGGCGCCTCTATAGCAGGTCAGATACTTTGCCTTAGCCATGTGGAGCAGAGCTGGTAACTTCTCATCTTGTTTGTTATATGGCAATAAGCTTTGTTCTTATTGGTTCAGGAATGTGACTGACAGTGTTGCTTCACAGAATGGTTATTTTATCTGTTTTGTGAAACAAAACTGTCATTTTGTGGAAAGAATGAATACTGTGCTATAAAATCTTGCTTTCTGTCACAGATATCTATTTTGTCAGTCAAATCTAGCTTGACAAGCACTAGTTACTTACACTATTATATATTATGTCCAAGTAACTTTGCACATAAGTGAGTCCATTACATGGAGGTTATACATTTGTGAGACAGATTAAATTGCTTGTTAAACTGTACAGAATGGAGTTTGTGATATAATGACATCCTTTTGTGCACTAACCAGATTTTGTTTTCAATCTTTAATAGAAATAAGTCTTTTGTATATTTTTTTTTATCTGTGTCTGGTCACAAATACTTATATAACATGAGAGACATTCATTCTGTGTATTAGGGACAGTTTTGTATACAGAATGTATTTGGGACAAATGGCACCCCATAACAGCCTCTACTCTTCTGGGAAGGCCTTCCACCAGCTGCTGGAACGTTATTGGCAGGTTTGTTTCCATTTAACCAGCAGTAGAAACCTTAAGATATGCTGCAGAGTTCTACAAATGATCTCAGTTGTCACTTGCCAGTCTTTTTGCTATTAGGGTTGCCACCTGGCCTGTATTTTATTGGCCTGGCCAGTAAAAATGATGGTTGATCCCAATGTTATTAATAGGAAAAAAAGCTAAATATATAGGAAGGCCGGTATTTTTTTCCAGAAAAGATGACTACCCTATCTGCTATATAGGCTTAAAGGGATACTGACACTAAAAATTTTATTTCAAAAATATTAATCTACATGAAAAGTTACCTATAGATCATGTTAGTAATTGTTACTTGAAGTGCCTAAGCCTGACTATTTTGCCAACCTGACTGTCCCTTCTTAATCTGTCAGTTAGAGTTTCTAATGTTACCGGACTACTGCTGGAACAAATATGGCAGCCCCCTCATAGGGAAAAAAGGGGGTAGGAATGGTAATTTAAAAGCATCAGGCAGATACGTTTATGGCAAAATTATATAATAGCATTCAAAGATAATGTTATGATGGATATTACAAAAAAGTAAATTTTCTGGTGTTGGTATCTCTTTAAATGGACACTGCAAGGGACTTCTAGAGACCTCCAGAGCTACTCCAAGTTTTGTTAGGGGATACATGAAGATTTATTGCTACAGTCTTTCCAAGACACTGGAAAAAAACTTGCCTCCAATGGCCTCCAAGCTATCTTCCCTATGTGCAGCTGTGTGAAAGCCATCCGTAAAATAAAAGTGTGCGTTTTAAAGGATTATGCTAATGGCACATGCTATTCTATCTCCGGGGGGTTCCTGGAGGCATATGTCATTGTCAAACCATCTCTGCAAAATACTTTTTTGTTACAGAATGTTAAACCCTTTTGAAATGAAAGATAACAAAAGTGGTATAAAGGTGACACCTTTATTGTCTAAGATAATCAAAGCTTTCAGAAAGTTTTAGTTCCTTTTTCAAGCTGATAACAATTAAGCTGTTGTGTTCTCTGATATATATATATATATAAATACACACAACATTCAGCCGACAGATCAAATGACCAGCAAAAAGGATAGCCATCTCTGTGTCAGGTGTTATATACAAGGGGACATGCAAGAGACAAATAGATAAGGTACAATGTAGATCAAACAACTGTTCTTGGCTCAAAGTCTGAGGAAGAGAAATACACACCACCTCATCACTATAACTAATATGGATTGGATAGGATTTATGGCTCATTACATAAGGACTGCCTGCACCAAGTCAGAAATACAAACGTGTGGAGACACTGGACTAATTAATCATATGAAATTCCTTTTATTTCACACTTCACTAAGTCCTCATTTATATTCAGCCACTGTGATCCACATTGTCATGTACCATATCTATTCATCCCTTGCACGTCCCCTTGTAAAGGACTTTATTGACACCTCACACATAGATGGACACTCCTTTTTGCTGGTCATTTGATCTGTGTACTATTTGGTCCAAATGCATTAAAGTCAATGGGGCAAATTTACTAAAGGGCGAAGTGATTAACGCTGGTGAAAATTCGCAGTCACCGGCGTAACTTTGCTAGTGAAGGAGATAGTCTCTAGTGGTACTTCGCTCCCTGACTGCAGCCGAATTTGGGGTCTGGCGAATGGACGTAACTACGCAAATTCATTAAGATGCGGATTTTACTGAACGTTACCTCTTGCGCCAGACTTGCCTTCGCCACCTCAGACCAGGCAAAGTGCAATAGTGTATATAGGAGTTCCTAAAATAATAGTCCCAAAAAACGCTGGCATCTTTTCCTTTTTTCAGGGTGATTGGCTGCAAAAGAGTGTACATTTTTGTTGGGGTAACCGGCTTCCCCCCTACATTTCCTAACATATGGCACATAAACTATACACTGGGCTCATGTGTAGGGCAAAATAACAACTCTATTTTATTTTATTAAGGTTTTCCTTGTGTAGTTTAATGTATTTGCTGCAACATATACGTCCATTCAACTTTAACTTCCCACCGCATGCAAACTAGTCATCGCTAGCGCAACTTTGCTTTGCTTGGTGCAGTAACGCTAGTCCAACTTCGCTGAATCTACACCTGGCGAAGTTTTTTGCTGTGAGCGAAGCCGTCACTGGCAAATTTTGAAAAGTTAGTGAATTTGCCCCTGTGGGTGTCCGGATAATTTTGATGCGTGCCATTTTTATTTGGCCAATTTTTGACATGCACCAATTTTTTTTTTTGACGCAGCGGATTTTTCATCAGCAAATTGTTGCCACCGTTTTGTGAATTAATTTGCTTGCGGAGAAACGCAAAAATTTGCCGCGGTATCACCTTTATGCCACTTTTGTTATTTTTTATTTCAGAAGAGTTACCTTGTAATATTCTGCTTTTAGGAAGACCGTACAATATGAATATGCCTTGCCTGCTGTTTCTTTGGGGGTGTTTCAAGGTTGTTAATATAGAAAAAATATAAATTTCGGATAAAATTATTTTACATGTTAATTCAGGATAGAAACTGGCAATATGTATTCAAGTAAAAATATGTCAATCTCAGACATGTAGAGGAAAGAGCGAGGAGTGATGACTTAAGGCAATCACTGAAGCATAATGTAATGACTTCTGACCTAAAGTGGAGGGATTGTGGTAACCCAACCCTTGACAATCGTTGCAAGCATTTTCTCACTGTGAACATGTAATTGCTTGGTTTCATAGTTACAAAATATCATCTCAATTCATTTGTGGCATGTAATAAAAAAGCTTTTGCTTTGCTTCATATTTAATCTAGCATAACGCAATCTTACCCTATATCTAGTGATGGACGAATTTGTCTCATTTTGATTTGCCAAAAGATTCTCAAATTTCGCGAAACGGCAAAAAATTAGCGAAATGAAGCCAGTGTTAAAGTCAATGGGCGTCTGAATAATGTTGACGCGCTACAGTTTTAATGCGAGCGACTCCAACGCGCATCCAAAAATGTAATTTACACTGGTGAATAGTGATGGGCAAATTTGCGTCTCGTTTTTTAACGCCGGCGCCCGTTTTTGACGCCGGCGCCCGTTTTTGACGCCGGCGCCCGTTTTTGACGCCGGCGCCCATTTTTTTTGCCGCGAATTTTCGCGGGCGTTTCGCGACTTTATTCGCTGGCGGCGAATCACGCAAATTCGCCGCAAATTCGCGCCTGGCGAATAAATTCGCCCATCACTACTGGTGAACTTTCACGCCACATTCATGAATTTATTTACCAGCGGTGAAATGTGGAAATTTATATCCTCTTTACTAATTCTGACTCACAAGTGTCTTCCATGTTCACTTTAGTTTGCATATTGCTATTACCTAATCGTACAACATAGTTCAGATTTTTAAAGGATAAGTGAATACGAAGAGCATGACTGGAGAGTTATCAAATGCTGCTAAATTGTTATGATGGTATATACTGTATATCAGCTACTGGCGAAATATTCGATATCTTTAAGCACCTGTTAATAAATTTCATACTATTTGCACAGTCATATTAGTTCAGTAGCTTTGAAGGTTGCACCATAAAATTGTTCTATAAGGAAGGCGCAGGTTAATGGGAACCGCATTGCTCAGCCACAGGTTATTTAAAGGTTGAGTCATTTTGCTTGACACACCTTTGCTAAAGAATAAAGTATAGGTATCCTTACAACTTCTTTCTCATTATTGTGCCTTCAGGCTAAACATACAAAAACAGTCTAATTTGCTAATCCTTTGTCATTCATACCTTCAAGATGTCTCTTGCTTTTTAAAATGTATGGATACATGTCACCAGTATTTTCCCAACACACCCTGACAAGGCATATCTGCAAAGAATTCCTCCCCAGACACACTGAAACCAAACATCTTACGCCTGTCATTAGAATTAAGGAAATAATAGTTGACTCACTGCATCTACTTTTTGTATGCACTTACTCTTTTTTCCTTGGGTGTCCTATAATGTTTAAATGGGTTGTTCACCTTCAAAATAACTTTTAGGGGCAGATTTATTAAGGATTGAAGTGAAAATTCGAATGAAATAAATTTGAATTTTGAGCTATTTTTTGTGTACTTCGACTAGGGAATAATCCAAATTCTATTTGAATTTGAAATTATTTTCTGAAAATTCATAATTTATCATGTCCTGTCTGTTTAAAAATTCAACTTTGATCATTCACTTCTAAAACTTGCCGAATTGCTGTTTTTGCCTATGGGGGACTTCCTAGAATCCATTTGGAGTCAATTAGTGAACTTTGAAAAAACTTCAAATCGAATTAGATTGGATATGATGTTACTTCGATTTGTACAATTCGAATTCGAACAAAAGCGGTTTATTCACCCTAAAATAACATTTTTCAATACATTTCGGTTGGTCTTTTTTTAATCGAATTTCAAAAAAAATGTATTCGAAATTTCAACCCTTGATAAATCTGCCGCTTAGTGTGATGTAGAGAGTGATATTCTGAGACAATTTGCAATTGGTTTAATTTTTTTTTATTATTTATGGTTGTTGAGTTATTTGTTTTTTTGTTCAGCAGCTCTCCAGTTTGCAATTTCAGCAAATGATTTGTAAGTTGAGCAATAAAAAGTATCAATAACAGTAAATCTGTGGCCTTACAGAGCATTTGTTTTTAGATGGGGGCCAGTGACCCCCATTGGAAAGTGTCAAAAGAAAAAGCAAATAATTCAATAACTATAAAAATAAAAAAATTAAAATTAAAAAATGGCTTAGAATTAGCCATTCTATAACATACTAAAAGATAACTTAAAGCGATACTGTGATGGGAAAACATTTTTTTTCAAAATGAATCAGTTAATAGTGCTGCTCCAGCAGAATTCTGCACTGAAATGAATTTCTTAAAAGAGCAAACACATTTTTTTATATTCAATTTTGAAATCTGACATGGGGCTAGACATATTGTCAATTTCCCAGCTGCCCCAAGTCATGTGACTTGTGCTCTGATAAACTTCAGTCACTCCCTTCCCCTCCAGCAGCCTAACAGAACAATGGGAAGGTAACCAGATAGCAGCTTCCTAACAGCTGCCTTGTAGATCCAAGAACACCACTCAATAGTACCCACTGAGACACATTCAGTTACATTGAGTAGAAGATACAACAGCCTGCCAGAAAGCAGTGCTGGCTCTTTCTAAAAGCACATAGGTAAAAATGACCTAAGATGGCGCCTACACACCAGTATTACAACAAAAAAATCACTTGCTGGTTCAGGAATGACATTTTATATTGTAGAGTGAATTATTTCCAGTATAATTTAGAAATAAAAATTACATCTTAAAAATCATGACAGAATCATGACGGAATCCCTATGGGGATCAGTGCTGGAACTCGACTGTCCTTGTGATTGTCATTGACCCCTTTAAACTCCAGCATACTCTACACTGTGCATGGGAAAGTGTTATACTTAGGGGCCCATTCACTAAGTTCGAGTGAAGGAATAGAGGAAAAATAGTTCAAATTTCGAATGTTTTTTTTGGCTACGATTATTCCTTCGATCGTTCGGTCGAACACAATTGGGCAAAATCCTTCGACTTCGATATTCGAAGTCGAAGGATTTTAATTCAGCAGTCGACCCTTGATACATCTGCCCCTTGATACCGTGTATGCACAGTACAATTCTAGGCCTGAGTTAGGGGCATCTGAGAAACGTGTGTAAGAATGTGGTGCTGCGCTACTTTCTCCCCAGGCTGGTGCAAGCAATGTAATGCAATGGAAAACACAGATATGCACCTCCAATCATGTATCACTGTCATGGGAAGTCTCAGAATTTACAGTGTGCTTTGCTGTGTTATTTACAGTTAGTTGACAATTTGATCTTCACTGGAGACTAAGCACTCTGAATCGATGGAGCATGGCCGCTAGCTGCCATTTCATCTCTGGCGCTGAGAACAAAAAGTTATTTATGGTTTGTGGACTTGTATAAGGCTTCAGGTATAGTATTTCCACTTTAGCTGTTTCTGGTCATTTAAGACGTAAAACCAGTTCATCAGTGACACAAATATGCTATTTTGTAAAAAATACTTTTTTAAAAACGTCATCACATCTTGCGCAATTACGTCAGAATTTTTTTCTCGGCAAATTTCACCAGCAAATATTTGCCAATGCGAAAGATTCTTAGTGAATTTTCTCCGCTTACGTCAATTAAAATATGGCAGGTACATAAAGTTCATATGGATCTATTTACATGTGATGTTGGCGAAATTGCTAGAAGTGGCCACTTAGTATTAAAAATGTCCAAGGAAGCAAAATAAAGACAATGAGAATCTCTACTGTCCCAGACATGAGCCCACATGTGGCATGAGCTTGAAATGGTAAAAAAAAGTGTTAATAACATATATTTAACAGTTACAACTAGCGATGGGCGAATTTGGGGCGTTTCGTCGAAAAATTCGGGAAATGGCGCAGGCTTCTCATTTTTGACGCCGGCGTCCGTTTTTTTGGACGCCGGAGAAATTTCGCGGCGGTTTCGGTAATTTATTCACCTGCGACGAATCGCAGGAATTTGCCGCAAATTTGTGCCTGGCAAATAAATTCGCCAATCACTAGTTACAACTTTTAAATGTAATCTGACATTAAAATATGAAAAAACTTCAGACTTTTCTGGAGTACAGGATATGATGTCACTGGGGGTCATTTATAAAGTTCACTCAGCGCATATTTTTCGCAGATGGTTGTATTGCGCATGTTTTTTCCTGAGCATAAATATATTGCACTGCTCTGCCCGTCTTTACGGTTTTTGCGAATTCGCATTGTGAATAAATTTTCGCAAATGGTGCGCAAATGAGACGGGAGTTTGCCAAGCGCACCCAATGTGCGAGGTTGTTGTGCACAAAAATAGTGTTGACAGCAACATAAATTTGCAGTTTGCGAAACTCTTTTGCGAATACTTTATCCGCCACTAAAGTTGTGGTGTAATTGAGTCGCAGACTGTGCACATAAATATCCGCAATTTGCGAATTGTGAAATATTTAAAAAGCTCCTATAGACATTTGCATTGTGGAAAAAAATTTGCAATTCTGTTTGCACCGTCTTATTCAGCTTTATAAATATAACCATGCGCAGGGCAAATATATTCACTTTGCGAACCAATCTGCCCTGCGCGAACTTTATAAATGACCCCCACTGACATTATAATATTGAGGATGTAGCTTCACCGTGTCATTTGCCAGGCAGAACTTGGCGAAATAGACTTTGGTAACGTGTTAAAAAGTTCACACTTTGATAAATTTGCAGATATGAAAATTTCACCTGGCGAACAGCGCAAAACTTAACTAGCACTGAGCTTCTTTGCAAGAGAATTGTCTTCTTCGCCTTTTAGTAAATTGCAGATGTCCCTGCGAATTGTCATCTTAGCGAATATTTTGCCTAGAAAAAACCATACTTTGCCCTTTAGTAAATTTGTCCCTATGTCTCACAAAATCAGTTAAACATGTCAACATGTTAAATGTGATCAAATTGAAAAATAAAACAGGCAACAGGGTCATGGAAAAACCTGATTTTCTAGGGATGTTTACGGTCTACAGTTTACATTCCAAAATATGTTAAATGTTACATTTTGCTATGGGAGTGTAGGCGGCAGAGCATTAATGGTTTTGTTAGCATTTTCATGATAAATAGACATCAGACCCCCTAGTTACTTATTATTCTATTTTTTTTTATCTTTATTTATATAGCACCAACATATTCCTCAGGAGTTTACATAAATTGTTCATCATCCCAAAAACATAACAACATGGCACCAGGCCCCCTTTCCCCCCCACAAATAATTCTTCATGGGGCTCGGCGCACACAGCAAACTACTCAGCCACCCACCCACTCACTTACATGTATGCCCACTGCAGATAGTTGACACACATTTTCAGGGACTAGAGAATAGCTAGAAAGAAATCAGACCCCAGTCCAGGCCACCCTGTCCCCCAAGACCCCTGAGTCTGCTCCCTCTATAGTTACACCCACAGGTCTCAGACTTGTGAAGTTTACAATCTAAGGTTCTTACCATAAACATGCTAGGATGAGTTTTCTCAGGATTTAGAGTAGGAGGAAACCAAATTCTTTGCACCTCTGTCATGCCCAAAATGTATGGGCAGATTTATCAAAGGTCGATTTTCGAATTGATGTGATTTTTTTTTTTTACTCTAATAAATCGAATATACTCAAAACACGCATGGGCGGTTAAGAAAAAATGTGAATGTCTAATATTCGATCGTATAGTCCTTAGATCTTACAAATCGAGTTTTCCTCCGGAAAAAAACTTGAAAGTCAGGAAGTCAATTAACATTTTCAAATGGTTCAACAGACTTCTGCCATTGACTTGTAAATTAACTTGCCAGGTTTTAGGTGGCAAATATTCTAAAAACTGTTTCCATGGTCAAGGTGTGATAAATCTCCCATTGGAATTTACATTCAAAATGGGGGATTAAAATTCTAATGTGCGAATGTTGATACCAAAAAACAGTTTAAAAAATTGAATTTACTATTCTACCCTTAATAAATCTGCCCCTTAAAGTTGCTATTTTCTGGTTGTGTGGGTGGGAGGTTAAATTTGTTCTAGTGCAGTGGCAACTTACCTAGTAAGGAAGAATATGACCAATCAGGGGTAGAAATACTATACCCAACCTGGAAGCTGTTTTGGTAATATTTGCCATTGGGGACAAGGCAAAGAAGTGTGTTTTCCCAGGGCTGAAAAGGTGCAAAACAGATCCATTATGTAACATAGGGAGTACCTCTCTAAGTTGGAATTCCCCCATAAAATAAGTTGTCACCATTCCCAGCTTGGATCATAGTATGGCTACAGCATCTGGCATGTACAAAGTGGCAGTTAGTAAAGTTTCGTTCTACAAAAGTGTTCTAGCATAAAGTAAGTATGGAAGAAAATGACATCACCTTTTGAATAAAGCAAGTTGAAAGCTAAGTATACAAGCACTATTCAGATCCTTTTCTTATTCATTGTTGCCAAGTTCCTAAAATAGTTACCACTAAGGTATGTTTTGTATAGAATAAGAAGAATAAAGCTCACGTTAGGCGAAGTTGTGTAACATACTGTCTGTGAGTGACTGTATGTATGCCTTGAAACCTTGTGTACTGAGCCATGAAACAAGACCTAAAGCTTAACAAAGAAGTGGGCTAGTAATTCTGCATATAATGTTTTAGGCTTCTGTACTAGTCCAGGGCTGGTGGACAGATGAAGATCTGTGCCTCTGAAAATGCCCCCAGTAGCTCCCCAAATTCTTTCATGAAGATTCACTGCACATGCTCTGAGTTGTTATCAATTACCTAAGCTTATAGACAGATACAAAATATACTGTGTATATAGAATATAAAATAACAACAGAAGACCGATAAATAATTAATTTAGATGCTCATTACATGGCATCTCCAAAACCAGTGAAGTTTGCATCAGAATGGCATCATCAACCCTGCAGCATCAGCTTCTATGACAGGCAAGCCTTATTTTGTACTTGATTTGTGACGATCCTTAAATGCATTCTGTCATGGGAAAAAAAGGTTTGTTCAAAACGCATCAGTTAATAGTGCTGCTCCAGCAGAATTTTGCACTGAAATCCATTTCTCAAAAGAGCAAACTGATTTTTTATATTTCATTTTGAAATCTGACATGGGGCTAGACATATTGTCAATTTCCCAGCTGCCCCAGTCATGTGACTTGTGCTCTGATAAACTTCAGTCACTCTTTACTGCTGTACTGCAAGTTGGAGTGATATCACCTCTCTCCCTCCCCGCAGCAGCTTAACAGCAGAACAATGAGAAGGTAACCAGATAACAGCTCCCTAATACAAGATAACAGCTCCCTGGTAAATCTAAGAACAGCACTAAATAGTAAAATCCAGGACCCACTGCAACTCCTTCAGTTTACATTGAGTAGGAGAAACAACAGCCTGCCAGAAAGCAGTTCCATAATGCAGTAACGGCTCTGTCTGAAAAAAAACATGGCCAGGCAAAATGACCTGAGATGGCTGCCTACACACCAATATTACAATAAAAAAATACACTTGCTGGTTCAGGAATTAAATTTTATATGGTAGAGTGAATACTTTGCAGTGTAAACGGTGTAATTTAGAAATAAAAACTACATCAGAAAAATCATGACAGAATCATAATGCATAATGAGCATGTGCTGTGTCACTGACACTCCAAACAGGAACCAAGATGGTGAGCTCCTGTGACAATTTTGAAGGTCTGGATCATTACTGCTATAGATTAGCTAATTCTTTAGGCTGATGTAGTAAATTCATTTAATAAAATACAGCATATCTAGGCATATTCATTGAAATAAGAACGAAAGGAAGAATCCCTGGACTGCATTAAGTTGTTAGGCAGTCCCCAGTTATTCCAGTCACTCACCTTCTACCCCAGGCCAATGCTCCTCCTTTCTTCAAAAACTGCACCATTCTGGGGTACTTTTTCTGTGTTCCTGCACCTAAGTAAAGTAGTACTGTTCCATGCCTGTGTTCAACCAGGGTGTCAAGAAAGAGGATCACTGACGCAGGGTGTGAAAATAGAATCACAGTGGGGTTTCCACTGGGTACTTTGAGTTTCCTCCCTTACCCCAGAAATATAGATGAAGGATAAGTGGTTCTGAATTAAACTGACCTTACAATGTTTGTATGTGTATATGGCGTCTAATAAGATCTAATGCGGCTGATATTAAAGTGCTGTGTAATATGTTGGAGCTAGAATGGAGCATAATGCATTTCCATGATTTTACACCAATTTTTTTGTTCCCCAGAAAAATAAATAATGGGGGTTCTAATGTATACACATAAAGATAATAAAACAATAAGAAGTGGCCAAAAAATGGGGTATCATTTCTATTTAGTGTAAAAATGCTTAGCAAAGTATGTTTGCGTGGCTTTTGGAAATGCAGGTTCCATCTCTTTTCTTAAACTGCACATCCATGAAATGTTAACAAAGCCATTGATGTTGTGTTGTCTACACTACAATAGCAAAACACAATGTTTAACCTTTGTAGGAAAGACCGTAATCATCCTTAGAGGATCAAGTTTTTCCATTACAGTGTTTAACTGATTTACTGAGACGCAGTAAGATATAGCCTATTTGTGTCACTGATGAACTGGTTTTATGTTGTGAATGACTGGGAACAGTGGAAATACTATT
Source organism: Xenopus laevis (assembly GCF_017654675.1). Classification (NCBI taxonomy): domain Eukaryota; kingdom Metazoa; phylum Chordata; class Amphibia; order Anura; family Pipidae; genus Xenopus; species Xenopus laevis. The sequence goes on along the minus strand of NC_054377.1, from coordinate 117,289,654 downwards.
CCTGGTTCACAAGCCATGAATGACATTGAGGGGGTTATTTACTAAACTCTGGTCAGGTTTTTTTGGGCAAAAGTCAAATTATTATTTTTTTTTTAAAAAAACACAATTAGTTTGAGATTTATTAAAGCCAAAATCGGAAAATCCGCCATCCCAAAGCTGCTGAGGTTGTGTAAAAGTCAATGGCTGAGGTCCCTATCCTATTTTGAAGTTTCTGTGGTCAGCACTGGAATTAGCCCAAAAATCTGACCTTTTCTGTTTTTTCTGGCAAAAATCTGAAAATTTCAGGCTTTTTGGGGATTCTGGAAAAACACAGAAAAAATCGTATGATTCAGGTTTTCGCTCAATTTTATCGGGTTTTACCTGAACAGATTAAATCAAGCTTTTTTTTAATAATAAATAAGGTCAAATTGTGGATTCTAGTTTGGTCTGACTTTTTTTTATTTAAATAACCAGAAACATTTGGATTTTAGTAAATAACCCTTTTCATGGGATTGCACCTTATTAAGAACTGGGAAGAATTTCTTTAACCAATGGAGCCCAAACACATATATGGGGTTTGACTGGTTAAACCCTTTAAATTGTTTTAATTTATTCACAATACATTATTAGTGAAGGTAATTATTGAACTTGCTTTTATTCTTTGGCTGGAATATTTCTCATACAGGTATTACTTGGGTAGAACTTTGTTAAATTGCTGTAACCCTATGAACTACAGCGGACTTCAGGGATCCTAAGCAACTAGCAATTTGGAAAAAGACAATGTCGACATGGCTCGCTTGATGATCACAATGGAAATAGCTGTGCCAGCTAGACAGTGAACGCAAGCATTGCTTACACATTCTAAAGAAGAACCATCACCACATTTGAACTTTTTATTTTTTAAATATTTCAGTTCAGGTTTTTTATTTTTAATACTATAATTTTTATTTGTTTTTTAAACTTACATTTCTCATAGCAGAAAAATATCTTTCACAGTATCTATGAAAAAGAAATTGGAAAATAAACAAAAAAAGAAAAGATAAATATAACAAATGTCATAGAGTAGCGCCTTCTTAAAGAAAGATGGAAACACAACTTCTAATATCAATGGGGGTCATTTTTCAACACTGGGCAAATTTGCCTGTGGGCAGTAATGCATGGCATCAAAATGTTGCATTCATTGTGCTACCTGCAGCTGGCTGAAAGAAGCCACTCACTGATTGGTTGCTATACAGTAGGTTACTGCCCATGGGCAAATTTGCCCCACTGTATTTTAAAGTAATCTTTCCAAAGCTGATTCTTGCTGGGAGTTGTAGGAGGGACTAACACTTTGTAAAATGTATAATGAAGTAATAGAATTCTTAATTAACCAGATGAAAATTGAGCATAGGACTGGCCAGATATGGGATGACTGACGTAGTTGGCCAGCTTAAATATATTGCAATATATGGACAAACAATCCCTGTGTTGTTTAAAGGGTAAGGCATTTTTTAGTAGCAGTATGCACAAAATGTCTCTGTCTTAAATATATTGATAATGGGTTGAGTGCAGAGGACTCTTGCATTTGTCTATGTATATATATATATATATATATATATATATATATATATATATATATATATATATATATATATATATATATATATATATATATGTGTGTGTGTGTATATATATATATGTGTGTATATATATATATATGTATATATGTATATATATATATATATATATATATATATATATATATATACATATATATATAATCGATCCAGAGATCAAGGATGATGTGTTCTGATACATATATAAAATATGTATATATATATATGATTTATGAAGTGACGTGTGCGGACTTACACGGAGGCTATATATATATATATATATATATATATATATATATAAATAACAAAAAATATTGCACTCAACAGGCTCAGTTATTGTAAATGATTTTAATAGACAAGCAAAAAAATCTATTAAAATCACTCAATCTAACTGAGCCTGTTGAGTGCGGAATTTTTCCTGCACCAAGGCATGTTCCGTTTTTGTTTGGTGAGTGCTCCTCCATGTTCCATATATATATATATAGTTGAGCTACATTTTCCTGTGCCAGAGCCTTTAGAGCTTCCTAAAACACGAGACAAAGCACATTATATGGTCTGGCCACAATTCCACCTGCACTCACTAACAAATCACAAACCCTTTAGAAGTTTGATAACCACTAGTTAGTAAGAAAATAGTGAGATCACACCTATTGACATACATCACATGTATAATTATTTGTTGAATAATTACAATGAGTGCATAATTATAAAAAAAACACCTTACAGTAAGCTGCAACGCCATGATACATTATAAAATACATTATAATTTATTTCACAAATGTACTTTTAGCCAATTGACCAACAGGGTCACTCCCAAAATGGCCAGCATAACAAATGGCAGCTGATTTAGTCCTCGTCTGACTTCATTGTATTATTTACCCTTAAACACTGCTCAGCGTAGAAGTGATGGTCTGGCATCTGTGAGAACAGCTAAATACAGAACAAGTGAGCAACATTATGTATTTACATGTGTGTGATAGAGATGGACTTTGAGGAAATAAGCACCAACGGAAGTGTTTCAGGTACACACCTTTAATGGGACACACACAGACATATACACCAAATGGTAACATCTGTTAGAAATGGTTCCAGCACATCTTTCTTCTCCTTCATTGCAGTCTTTTGCAGTGATCTTTTAAGCCATCTAGGAGCAAACTCTACAGCTTACAATATCATTATAGGCAGAGATTTCTCAAAATGTGATTTATATCTTCTTGTAGCTGAACTGGTTTTCCTACAAAAAGCCAATGAAACCTGTTTTTGCCAGCTAAATATATGTATAATATATTTATACTCCAGTTGCTAAAACAGATTTTATCGGCTCCTCTAACACACTCCCCCATATGTAATAAAAGGCACTAAGTTTGCCTGGGAGCAGTAACCCATAATAACCAATAAGATGTTTGCTTCTAAACAGGTAAACAGTAAAAGCTACCTGCTGATTGGTTGCTATGTGTAACTGCTCCTGGGCAAACATAGTGCCTTTAATACATAACCCCCTAATAATCTTTGTATTGAGGATCAGTTCCAGGATACTGTAATTCACATTTGTGGAAAAGAAATGTATAAATCACCAGTTTTTAGGTTTACTTATGTAGGTATTTATTTGTAGAAAAACTTTAGAACTTGGTTTTTCCTATGTTGGCATTTTTTCTTATCAGAAAATAATTTTTAAAAACATTCGATTAAAATGGAGTTTATGGCAGATGGTCTTCCCCTAATCCAGAGCTTTCTGGATAAGATAACCAGTTTCCAGATAACCTTTAAATTAACTAACTTTTAGTATGATGTAGAGAGTGATATTCTAAGACAATCTGCAATTAATTTTCATTTTTTTTTAATATTTGTGGTTTTGAGTTATTTAGCTTTTTATTCGGCAGCTCTCCAGTTTGCAATCTGGTTGCTAAGGTCCAAATTCTCCTAGCAACCCTAAGAGACTAGAATGTGAATAGGAGAGGGCCAAGTTCGAAAGATGAGTAATAAAAAGTAGCAATGACAATACATTTGTAACCTTACGGAGCACTTGTTTTTAGATGGGGTCAGTGACCCCCATTTGAAAGTTGGAAAGAATCAGAAGAAGAAGGCAAACAATTCAAAAACTATAAAAAAGAAAAAGTGAAGTCCAATTGAAAAGTTGCTTAGAATGAATCATTCTATAACATACTGAAAGTTACCTTAAAGGAGAACTAAACCCCCATGGTGATAAGTCCCCACTGGCCCCCCTCCCTGCCTCTCCCTGCACAGTCTTACCCCTGAATTCTGTCCCCTCTAGAAATAGTGACCGCACATGCAGAGTTAGTGCAGCAGAGCTCATGGGCACCATCTTCATCTCTTCAGTAATCTTCGTGTCTTCTTCCTCCCCGTAGGCAAGTTAAGTCTCTTTCGGCACATGCGCAATTGTCGTGATCCAGAATATTGCTCCAACTGCGAATGCGCCAATACGCCGCTCACTTCGCGATGATTACCGACTTATCATCATGGGGGAGGGTTTAGTTCTTCTTTAAACGGGAACCACCCCTTTAACCCACTATTAGTTCATTTGTAAAATTATTTGCAATGATAATTTTGCAGCAGTTATTCTCCTTCTCCTTCTGGTCGCTAAATGCGCCTTATATATTTAAACATTAAGGGGTCTATTAATCATGCTGTGTAAAAAAAGTGAAGTGAAACACTACTCCTAATGCTTCATTTCACTTTTTATAACAGTATGATAAATAGACTCCTAAATGTGCATTGTTAAAAAAAAATTATTGCTGCATAAAAATGGAACATGGGAGGGTTGATTTAAAGGGATACTGTCATGGGAAAACAGTTAGGCTAAGGCCACACTAGGCGATAGCGCCGCGATTTGACTCGCGGCGACTTTTCGCCGCGACTTTTAAGCCGCAATCGCTGGGGAAACTTTTGCGCTGGCGTCTATGGGGAATCGCCAGCGTAAAAACACACGCGGCGATCTTTTTTCTATTGTCGCTCGAAATCGCCTAGCGAGGCAATTTCGAGCGACAGTAGAGAAAAGATCGCCGCGTGTGTTTTTACGCTGGCGATTTTTCGCGATTCCCCATAGACGCCAGCGCAAAAGTTTCCCCAGCGATTGCGGCTTAAAAGTCGCGGCGAAAAGTCGCCGCGAGTCAAATCGCGGTGCTATCGCCTAGTGTGGCCTTAGCCTTAATAGTGCTGCTCCAGCAGAATTCTGCATTGAAATCCATTTTTCAAAAGAGCAAACAGATTTTGTTATATTCAATTTTGAAATCTGACATGGGGCTAGACATTTTGTCAGTTTCCCAGCTGCCTCCAGTCATGTGACTTGTGCTCTGATAAACTTCAATCACTCTTTACTGCTGTACTGCAAGTTGGAGTGATATCACGCCCTCCCTTTCCACCCCAGCATCCTAACAAAAGAACAATGGGAAGGTAATCAGATAGCAGCTCCCTAACACAAGATAACAGCTGCCTGGTAGATCTAAGAACAGCACTTAATAGTAAAAGCCAAGTCCCACTGAGACTGGTTCAGTTACATTAGGTAGGAGAAATACCAGCCTGCCAGAAAGTAATTCCATCCTAAAGTGCACAAGTCACATGACTGGGGCAGCTGGGAAACTGACAAAATGTCTAGCCCCATGTCAGATTTCAAAATTGAATATAAAAGAATCTGTTTGCTCTTTTGAGAAATGGATTTCAGTGCAGAATTCTACTGGAGCAGCTCTATTAACTGTTGTGTTTTGGAAAAAACATGTTTTTCCATGACAGTATCCCTTTAAGAATGCTTGAGGCTTCATTCAAATACCTTGGTAGGAAGTTGAGGTATTCGGATGAAGGAACCATCAAGAGTTTAGGAACTCTTCATTGGTTTAAGTAGCTGAACACTCGAGCCTAAAAGCACAAGCTTTCTTAAATTAACCTCTTAGTAACCAACTGCAAATTTTTAAAAAAATAATAGAGTTACATTGGAGCCCATGTACAATATGCAAAAGAAAAATTTAGCAGATGATGCGGTATGACAGCTCCCATTTACATAATTTACACAATAAAATACCAGTGTGTATCTGAGAACCATGGCAGAAAATTGTCTATTCTAACTCAGTAAGAACAGCAAAATAAATGTAGGGTCAGTTATTTTCAGTGGGTGAATGACAAGTTTGATTTGGAGCAAGAGGTTAATTTGTGTTTTTGTTCATGCTGCCTGTGAGGATCCTGTATTGCCCCGGGCCTCTTCTTAAATGATTCTGTTTAGGAATAGGATGTGTGGTTATTGCTAGCAGAATTAGCCTGGGAGGTATGCAAGATGGAATACATCAAATACTCTGCATTGTTCGTACATGTCTGTGCCAGGAGTCAGAGTGGGAGTAAAAGGCAGTTTTATTATAATCCTTAGAAATTATAAATGATGGAAGTGATAAAATAAATGTAAGTAGTATTGAGTAAAGAGAGAATAGGAGGAGTATTGCTGACCAGGCCACACAAACACCATGAACATTACAAATATGTAGCAATGTACAAAGTCTGTTGTTGCTCACCACATCTGATGCCTTCAACATACTTTCCATTTACTTTACCAGCAGCCACTGCACGAGTCTGTACTATGTTATTTGAAAAGTAACAGCCCTTTTTAGAATTTGGGAGCAAAATTATGCAGACGGAACCACATTTACGTAACAGTTGCCCTTATTCATGCTTATCTCTCGATCTCTCTGGCTGCTGTTCTATAACCCTATCATGGGAAAGCCGTTTTACTATCATCACAGGAATCACCCCAAACATATCTGTCATATATAAATATTGTGTTCATATATTTACCAGATGCAGGCTATGCTTTTGTTTAAGAGCAATTGTAACTTCATTTATTATTAGGATTTTTGGTTTTATTTGGGAATATTAAGAGCTAAATGTATATATCTATTTAAGGTTTTATTGGCTCAGATTCACAATATTTTATGGTATATTAGCAAAGTAACTGATAATGAGTCAATATACTTCTCATTAAAGGGATACTGTCATGGGAAAAAAATGTTTTAATAGTGCTGCTCCAGCAGAATTCTGCACTGAAATCCATTTCTCAAAGAGCAAACAGATTATTTTATATTCAATTTTGAAATCTGACATGGGGCTAGACATATTGTCAATTCCCCAGCTGCCCAAGTCATGTGACTTGTGCTCTGATAAACTTCAATCACTATTTACTGCTGTACTGCAAATTAGCGTGATATCACCCCTCCCTTTTTCCCCCCAGCAGCCAAACAAAAGAACAATGGAAAGGTAACCAGATAACAGCTCCCTAACACAAGATAACAGCTGCCTGGTAGATCTAAGAATAACACTCAATAGTAAAAACCTATGTCCCATTGAGACACATTCAGTTACATTGAGAAGGAAAAACAGCAGCCCGCCAGAAAGCATTTCTCTCCTAAAGTGCAGACACAAGTCACATGACCAGGGGCAGCTGGGAAATTGACCAAATGTCTAGCCCCATGTCAGATTTCAAAATTGAATATAAAAAAAATCTGTTTGCTCTTTTGAGAAATGGATTTCAGTGCAGAATTTTGCTGGAGTAGCACTATTAACTGATTCATTTTGAAAAAAAATTTTTCCCATGACAGTATCCCTGTAAGCCAAAGTGTGTCTAGAATTTTTGGCTTGGCACAATAAACCCCTTCATTTTATTGGAAAATTTCATGCATCTAGTAAATTTATGGTAAAGATAAAGGATCTGTTATCTGGAAACCTGTTATCCAGAGAGTTCCAAAAGTTAATTTTTTCCCCTTAAATAATAAAACAGTACCTTGTACTTGATCCCAACTACGACCAATGGATCCTAACTGGAGGCAGAACAATACTATTGGGTTTTATTAATGTTTAAAGGTGTGGTTCACCTTTAACTTAACTTTTAGTATGTTATAAAATGACCAATTCTAAGCAACTTTTCAATTGGTCTTCCTTATTTTATTTATTTATTTTAGATTATTTGCCTTCTTTCCAGATTTTAAATGTCACTGACCCCATCTAAAAAACAAATGTAAGGCTACTAATGTATTGTTATTTCTACTTTTTATTACTCATCTTTCTATTCAGGCCTCTCCTATTCATATTCCAGTCTCTTATTCAAATCAATGCATGGTTTCTAGGGTAATTTGGCCCCTAATGAAAATAAATTGCAAATTGCCTATTCTTTTAGCAGGGTTAAGATATGGAGATCTAAATTACTGAAAGATCCATTATCCGGTAAACTGGGGCATTCTAGATTACAGGTCCCATTTATGTATTCTGGTTTTCACTACCAAAATGTGCTTATAACAGAAATCTGCAAATTTTGTGCTTTTGGTTTTTAGCCAATGCAAGAACCTTAAATAACAATAAATTCAGTAATTTTGTTCTGCATTTTGTCTAGTCTTAAAACAAGTAGCTTTTCACTGTCAACATCACTTGGTTGAACTTGCCACAAGTGTTTAGGAGTCGTCTCCATTCATATATGTAATGATTATCCAGGTGTGATTTATCATATGACCAACACTCACTGTCCTGTTAAGTTCCCTGTAAAAATCCGAGAAATCAGTTAACTGCACCCCTCAGCCACTCCTCAAGCGTACCTTTCTCTCATACACCTAGAGGTATAAAACCAGGAATGGTATTCAGTACATCCAGACTGTTAGATATTAATGTAGCCTATATTTACATGAGTCACAGAACTCCTACATGAGTAATGATTTGTCTAACTTCTTTTTTTTCATGACAAGGAATTCAGAGGAGAGGTAACATTTGTGAGTCTTTATTGAAAAATGTACAAAATCACCCCAAAGCATGGGTGTATTAGCACAAAGGCTTAGCATATGCCAACATGTTGCTGGGTGTAGATCTGCACTGCTAGATTATAGAATTAATAATTAGATTAATCTGTTAAAGGAACAGTAACACCAAAACATAAAAGCATTTTAAAGGGATCCTATCATCGGAAAACATGTGTTTTTCAAAACACATCAGTTAATAGTGCTGCTCCAGCAGAATTCTGCACTGAAACCCATTTCTCAAAAGAGCAAACAGATTTTTTTATATTCAATTTTGAAATCTGACATGGGGCTAGACATTTTGTCAATTTCCCAGCTGCCCCAGGTCATGTGACTTGTGCCTGCACTTTAGGAGAGAAATGCTTTCTGGCAGGCTGCTGTTTTCTCAGTGTAACGAATGTGTCTCAGTGGGACATGGGTTTTTACTATTGAGTGTTGTTCTTATATCTACCAGGGAGCTGTTATCTTGTGTTAGGGAGCTGTTATCTGGTTACCTTCCCATTGTTCTTTTGTTTGGCTGCTGGGGGGAAAAGGGAGGGGGTGATATCACTCCAACTTGCAGTACAGCAGTAAAGAGTGATTGAAGTTTATCAGAGCATAAGTCACATGAATTGGGGCAGCTGGGAAATTGACAAAATGTCTAGCCCCATGTCAGATTTCAAAATTGAATATAAAAAAATCTGTTTGCTCTTTTGAGAAATGGATTTCAGTGCAGAATTCTGCTGGAGCAGCACTATTAACTGATTCATTTTGAAAAAACTTTTTTTCCCATGACAGTATCCCTTTCAAGTAATTAACATGTACTGTTGTCCTGCATCGGTAAATGTTATGTTAGAAAAGCTATAAAAGTTTATACAAATAGGCTACTGTGTAGCCATGTCATTCAAGCTGAAAAGGAGAAAAGGCACAGGTTACTTAGCAGATAACAGATAGGCTCTATAATAGAAAACAGTATTCTACAGAGTGCATCTGCTATGTAACATAAGCCTTGAATGGCTGCCCTCATGGCTTTACAGCACCACATTTATATAAACTATAGTAGTGTTTCTGAAGCAAGCACGCCAATGCAGGGAAACAGTACATTATATTTTAATTACTTTAAAACACTTTAATTTTTTGGTGTTACTGTTCCTTTATCTACTTCCATAATGGGCAGTGCAATTGATTGTAATCTTTATTCCTGCCCAGGAAAGCGGGTATCTGGCCACTGTCCAGAGTTGGGAAGAACCAAAGTATCTTGAAGAAACATCACCTTTCCCTGAAAATGGTTCTGTTAAAGGATAACTATACCCCTTATTCAGCTCATATGTAAAACCATTTCCATGAAGATATACTTTTTTAGTAGTATATGCCATTAGATAATCCTAAATAGCAAATTTCCATTTGAAGTACAGACCATTACAAAATGGTGGGGAGGAAAAAGATGTAAAAGGACTATATTTATACATTTATACATATTTATTTATATATCATACATATATAAATATACAGTATATATATTCCAGTTGGGTAAGAATCATTTATAGGCCACTTAACATCATATAACTTATCTGTTGGTCATGTATTTATTTTGGGTGCATAGTTTTCCTTTAAGCATTGATGCTTATAAAGCAAAAGTAGTGTGCAGCACATGGGTTAAACTTACTTCTTAATATATTGTGGTATACACAGTACAAGATACTAATGAGGCCACATTGTGGCCAAGATGTCTACACAGAAAAAAATGATGCCAAGGTAGAGCAGGGTTATGATGTCCTGTTTCTAATATTGTGCAGCAAATGATATTCTGTTATATTTAACTAGACTCTAGGGGTAGATTTACTAAAGGGCAAAGTGGCCGTTGCTAGCGAAAATTCGCCAGAAATCTCATCCACAGGAACATCTCCAATTTACTGAGGACAATTCACAAGCGAAAGAGACTGTCGCTAGCGTAATTGCATGCCCTATCGCCAGTCGAATTTTCACTCAGGCGGACGATTGTTACTTCACAATTTCACTAAAGTGCGAATTTTATAGGACGTTACTTCTTTCACCAGAGTGTCCTTCAGCACCTTAGATCTGTCGAACTTATAAGATGAAGCTCCATCCTCCTCAATCTTATGTCAATGATATCATATCCAGTATGCCGAAAAGTCATAAAAGTTCTAAAAAACGCTGGCGTTTTTTCATATTTCAAAGTAGGATTGGCTTCCAAAGTTCTAACTATTAAAGATTTTTGAGTTAACAATTTTTATGAACCATTTGAGGGGCATGTCACATTTGTTTTAGAGTGGGCTCATGGCTAGGGCATTAGAGGATCTCTTCTGTCTTTATTTTGCTTCCTTGGACATTTTTAATAATCAGTGACCACTTCAAGCATTTGCACCAACATCTCTAATAAAGACATTTATACGACCTGTATGTACCCGCCCTATTCAAATTGGTGTAAGTGTACTAACGAAGTTTCGCTAGGCAGAAATGAACATTAGAGAAATGCTTGCGCTGACAAATTAACGCTAGCGAATCTTCCCCAAGGTTGGCTGCTAGTGACGGACAAATTTATTCGCCAGGCGCAATTTTGCCACAAATTCACACCTGGCGAATAAATTCGCCCTTCACTACTCCTGACCAAGAAACTCTTTTTTCCCTGTTGCGAGCCATGCCCGATCCTGTTGTTTGTATCAGTATCTAGGGAGATGTGTCATTGTTCATTTTGTTATTTCTTGTTTGATTGAGAATCTTTGCTCAGTCTTGCCATGTATTCTTCTTTAACAGGTTTTAGCACAAAGCAAACAAAACAATATTATGTATGCACACAATACACTACTTCCAAGACACACCTGTATAAATATTAAATGCAATTGTTCTTGTTTGTCCATTTGATTCAAAAATCAATATTGCCAGCTTGGAAACAATTAGAATATATGTTGGTTTGAAACCTCACCTGAAATGAAGTTAGCAGCTGAAGACTAGAGGGGTCATTTACTACAAGCCTAGATGCAAGTATTGCAATACTAATGTCCAGAAAAGCATGCCAAAGTTCTTATGTTTATGATCTAGCTGCACTTTTCACCTAGTGCCAGATTGGGAATCCGTTGCTACGTGCAGGTTGCAATACCAGCTGCACAATAGGTGGGGGAGGCAAATAGTTGACTGCCCTCCCCCCCCACTATCCATCCCTAAAATTTGCGTTGTATTCATTGGGCGAATTACAATCTCTGAGCTCCATTTTGGAGAAATTCAGAAAAGTTCAAGGCAGGAGTTGCTCCTCAGGACTTGTGAGTGAGTACACTTTAAATTAGGGAGGTAGTGAAAGCTTAACACATGCCTAAGAAGAATCAGGAGGATAGTTTGGGCTGTGTAGAGAACATTTTTCTGTTGGCTACATGCTCTCTTGCAGGGATTGGCTGTACCTTGATGACAGTTTACAAGATGGACAAGGATAACCATAGTTGTGATTTTGTAGACACTTGACATTTCTATATATATTTTGTGCCCGTCTAATTTTAGTCTCCTATAAATAAATGGGACATTACTGAAACAGAGATATTCTGGAGCCAAAACCAGTCAATTGAGTTTGTTTAATGTTTACATAATTTTCTAGTAGACTTAAGGTATGAAGATCCAAATTACAGAAAGATCTGTTATCCGGAAATCTGAGCATTCTGGATAACAGGTCCCATACCTGCACTGCATTGGTCAGGATACAAATAGGGCTCATATGATTCATAACCATGCCAAAAGTAGATCCCAACTGCACTGTAAGAAAACATGCAATAAGGGATACAGCAACTAAGCTGATAAACAGTATGGACAGTGTTCAACTTGTCTACCAGTATAGTTGGATTTTACCCAGTGGCCACTGCACTGGGTGGGCCCTTTAATATTTCTGGAAAACATAACATTATTTCCTTTTTCTCTGTAATAATAAAACAGTAGCTTGTACTTGATCCAAACTAAGATATAATTAATCCTTATTGGAGGCAAAGCCAGTCTCTTCAGTTTATTTATTTATGTTTACATACTTTTCTAGTAGACAAGATATGAAGATCCAAATTACGGAAAGATCTGTTATCCGGAAAACCCCAGGTCCTGGGTTAACAGGTCCCATACCTGTTGCATTGTTCAGGATACAAATAGGGCCTTCTTGTAGAACATATACAGGTATTGGATCCATTATCTGGAAACCTGTTATCTGGAAAGCTCCGAAGTGTGGAAAGACTGTCTCCCATCCTTTTTATCCAAATAATCCAAATTTTAAGAAATGATTTCCATTTTCTCTGTAATAATAAAGCAGGACCTTGTACTTGCTCCAAACTAAGATATAGGCAATCCTTACTGGAGCCAAAACCAGTCAATTGAGTTTATTTATTGTTTACATGATTTTCTAGTAGACTTAAGGTAAGATCTGTTATCCGGAAATCTGAGCATTCTGGATAACAGGTCCCATAACTGCACTGCATTGGTCAGGATACAAATAGGGCTCATATGATTCATAACCATGCCAAAAGTAGATCCCAACTGCACTGTAAGAAAACATGCAATAAGGGATACATCAAAGGAGCAAATAGAAATCCACACCCGTGTCAGAATGTAATTACTGCTTTACTGGAAGGCAGAACCATTTTATTCCTACCTGTAGTATTTAGCAACAACCCTTATAAAAACATGTTTATTATGCTTTGTTTATTGCTGACATTAGAGGACACCATCTACAGCAGACCAGAGAGTTTCCTAGGCACTGTGGTTTTAGCACAGCCATGTGGAGCAGAGATTGCAGTTCTACAGCCTGTTGAATAAATCCTACAACCAAAGCCTTCTGTGAGTGTGTGTGTCAAGATCTTACACTACCCCTCTTGTTTAACAACCTTATTATTCAGTATGGGTTATTCACCGAATGCAGAGTACAGGACTCTCACACACCCTCATCTATTCACTAAATAAACATTTAGGACTAATAATCCTAACAGAAGAGGTGAGGGGTTACTGGTTGCATAACCAGTAGCTGAAGCAGTCGGAAGTACATTTTTCATGTAGAGACGGATACTATTTAATATATGTTTGTTTAAAATGTGTAGGAGGGCAAGTAATGGTATGTGAAACGACTGCATTCTTAAACTGGTGACAGCAATTGGCGCTACAGGAATTTTAGTGATTGCGTCATGAGACTGATATCATATTTTTTTCTTTTAGGAGCAATCGAGATGATCTTAGTTCAGACAGCACACTATGGGGCACATTTACTAAGGGTCCAATATCGAGGGTTAATTAAGCCTCGAATCGACCCTCGAAGGTAAAATCCTTGAAGTCGAAGGATTTACCCCAAATCCTACGATCGAATGATCGAAGGAAACATCTAATCGAACGCTTCGAAGGATTTTAATCCATCGATCAAAGGATTTTTCTTAGATCGGAAAAAGCTTAGAAAACTTATGGAGAAGGTCCCCATAGGCTAACATTGTAGCTCGGTAGGTTTAAAGTGGCGAAGTATGTAGTCGAAGTTTTTTTTAAAGAGACAGTACTTCGACTATCGAATGGTCGAATAGTCGAACGATTTTTAGTTCGAATCGTTCAAATCGAAGTCGTAGTCGACGATCGCAGTAGCCTATTCGATGGTCGAAGTACCCAAAAAAAAAAACTTCGAAATTCTACGTTTTTTTACTTCGAATCCTTCACTCGAGCTTAGTAAATGTTCCCCTATAAGTCTCATTTACTGCAATGCTGATGTGCTTAAATGGATGAATGGTTGTGCGGATGTTGATGATATTCATAAAAGGTACTGTGTTGATGTATCCGTCCTGCCTCTTCTGCTGAATCATGCACAATTGCAAATGTTGACGTTGTGACAATTCAAACGTTTTCACCTTGGATTGCATCAACAGGTGCCACAGACTTGCACCCAGCAAATTGAACACTAACGCTGTTTTTTTAACCCAAAGTGACACCATCATCCCTCTTAAAACGTTAGATATGAATTCTCAACCACAATTGTGGTGGCTGCAACTTAAAAGTGTAGCCAAATTACGGTTCCTGGGAAAAACACAGAATTGTGGGCAGCAATCTGCTTTCATAATTTCACAGCAGTTTCGTGAATTTATTTGCCAGCTGCAAAACGGGAAAATTCGCCCATTACTAACAGAGATCATTATATGCTATGAATAGTTAAGTTGGGACAGCATCATCTTAGGCCTGCAATAGAACTGCACCCATCACATCAACTAGCTAGTGAAAGGGGAAGTGGTTGTAGGAGAAACAGTATTGGAGGGGAAGTAAAGACATTACTGAAATAGTTTATATTAGATGTTGTTGGTATTACAATTACAGGTCATTCAAAAGGAGTTCCTACAATGATCTATAAAGTGGATTGGGAAATACTTTCTTTACATTTTTATGATAAATTGTAGAAACGAAATTTCCTGGGTGAACAGGGAGGGCTTACCAAGAAGCCAGTACATAATATTCAAGGATAGACTGGATGGCACCCATTCCACTAACACAGCACCCTCCCTCTCCCAAGAGCCTCAGGAGCCACAAGCATTACTTTCTGCAGCTATAATCCATCCCAGCCCATAAGTGTTACAGAAGCAATAGCAGACTTCTCTATCACATATAACCCTTCTCACAGACTATGTTCCTCTCGTTGCTGCTATCAGGAAGATATGTGCATAAATGGTCTAGAACCAGAAGTTTATAGATTTTGTCCTCTACATCACACTTCAATGACAAATACAAAGTATTTCACAACTGTTTCCCCTCTGCAGTCTAAAACTGTTACCATCAGAGCAGATGTTCCAAAACTGTGGGGCTGAACTTGAGGAGGGGCATTGGTCCAAAAACATTGCGTATAATCTGCTCTAATTATAGAGCCTCTGGCAATTAATACCTGGGGCAATAGTTAATGAGGTCATATATGTCTGTGCTTTGTCCCCTCAACAATGTATAATGTTCCTGAACTTTGATCCTGGGCAAGCCTTAAGGTAAGTTGTGCCTTGTATGGAATGGGGACCCCTGAACAATGAAAAAGCAGTTCATAAAAATGTTTATTAAGCACAGTGTATCATTTACAGTTTGCTGTAAGTCACAGCTAGTTACAGTATTTTACCTGTTTGTGCACTCTTAGGGACTGATATAAAAAGAAATATACATTTTACTGTATTTTTTTGTTGCTGCATTTTTAGTGTTTGTTGATTATTGGCAGTGTGGTACCTTCTTTCCTTGTGGAGTCCTGTATGGTCACACAGGTCACACACCAAAGGCTGACTTGTGGGATAGATTAAAGGAGTGTGTTTATATCCTGCCCCTGATACCCATGGAATTATCTGGTAGGGTGACTTTTAAGGTGACCATACACGGACCGATATAAGACAAAGTAGCTTATTAGCCAGTGTACAGGGACCTCCAACTGGCTTCCCCAATTGACTGAAAATCTGCCAGATGTCAATCGGGCAAGCTTAAAATTCCTGTCGGATCAAGGACCGCATTGTTTTATTGATGTGGTCCTCTTTCCATTTCCTGGCCTTGTAATCGTATCGCAAAAATTGGTGCAAGATTCACATTGAATGGCAACCTCGCCAAATGAGTGGATCTGCCCATGTATGGCCACCTTAAGGCTGGTGGCACACGGTAAGATTCGGGGGAGATTAGTCGCCCAGCCACAAATTTCTTCTTCGGGTGACTTATCTCCCCGCAATGCCTTCCCTCCAGCAAGAATGTGAATCGCCGTCAGGATGGCATACGTAGTTCGAGGCAACATCAGGCGACTTCGGAAAACGAAATAATACGTATGCCATCCCGTCATCAATTCACGTTCTTGCTGGCGGGAAAGCATTGCGGGAAGATTAGTCGTCTGAAGAAGAAGAGATTTGTCGCTGGGCGACTAATCTTCCCCGAATCTTACCGTGTGCCACCAGCCTAACACCAACATTTTTATATAGTGTATCTGTAACTTTATCAGATAAGCAGGCCTGAAACAATATTTTAAATAAATTATGGAAATCAGAATACTTTGAACTAAAGTTTCTCTCTGTAAGGCTTTCTGAACCAATAATTATCTATAGTTCAAATGAACACAATTGTCCTCGTGGAGGTTTGTGTAGAAAAGAGACAAAAGATGTTTTCAGACACCAGAGCAGACTGCAAACACACTACAATCAAAACTGAATTTTGCTTCAAAGAAAATATTTTTATACTGAAATCACTAGTAAATTCTTTTCATTTTGTTAAGGCAATTTACCAAACATATGTTTATGTGCATGCAATGTGATTACATGTGTGGGATAGGTGTGTTTATATGGCGTGACAGCTTGTTCTTACAAACACTGCTTGTTTAAGGATTCACGTAATAACATTTGCAGCCTGTTACATAAACCTTTAATTGATGGACTTCATTATGTTTGTGATATATACAGAACTTCCATGAACTAGTCACACTAAATAAATTACAAGCCATAAATATATCCTGAGAAAGCTCTAGTGTAAATCTCTGTGTGTTCTGCCTTTACAGCATGAGATGCTAAAATTGTGATGAAAGCGACTGATGTGGATCATCTTTCTATATGTCACCAGCTGTTACAGGATTACAAGACCCCTACACCCACTCCACCCAAAACGAGTTGTAGAAGAGTATTAAATTGGGTGCCTATACCTAATGGAAACATCTACAGATCTTCTCAATGAACCAGACTAGTTCCACATAAATGTATTTAGCGGCCTGACTAATACATAATGCTCTGGTGTGGAACACAGCAGTCTGCAGGAGGTTAAGTTTTCACAATTGAGAATCCAGGACATCAACTTTCAGTAGTGTGTAGTTTAGGGGCACAAAACATACAATAGACAGTGGTCGCAATGATACAGCTCTGCCTCATCTGTTGCTTTGGTGAGAGGCAGAATTAAAGCTAAGGGCAAGGTTGTGGCGTTTTAAGTCGCGTTTTTAAAAATGTGCAGCCGAGCGTAAATACGCACAAAATGAAACCCTATTGAAAAGAATGGAATATGCACTACAGCAATTCCCACAGGACGCTTGCGAGCCAACTTGCACCATGCAATGCCAGTATTTGCGTTTTTCAGCAGAAACGCCAATACACCAAGGAAACACCATATTACTGAACTCTATGGAATCCATATGTTTACTTCGCTGAAATAGGCTGCTCATTTTCAATATGGCGGCCAAACTCTTGCAAGATGGAGTACGCATATAGGTATTTGTGGGGTTGTATGCTGGTGACGTAATTATGTAGCATATTGACGTACAGTATGGCTATATTGTACATGTAAATTGCTTTTCCGTTTACCTTTTTTTCACAAAATTTTAGTAAAATTCTTCAGAGGGGCGCTGTGCCAATGAGGCTCCTGGTACTTTAAGAACCGAATTTCTGGTTTGAAAACCGGAATTTCGGCTCTTCTATCACAGAGAGCGCAATTATGCATATTTACACTCAACCTTGCATTTTTAAAAACGCTATGTAAAAACACCACACATGACCTTACCCTAAGGTTATGGTCACACAGGCTGAAGGTTCTTGCTGTTGTCAGCCTGCATATTTTTGCAGGTTGAGAGAAGCAGATCTGCTCAGTGTCCCCTGCTCCACAGGCTGAGTTCAGTCCAAATGTGCAAAAGGAGGCATCTCTTGGCTGAACTCAGATTCAGCTCCACTGTGTGTACACACATATACTAATTGGATTCAAATCAACAGAGCAGGGGAAGGGAGCAATCTGCTTCTCTCAACCTGCAAAAATACACAGGCCGTGTGCCCATAGCCTTATGATATGATAAAGCATTTCTAAGCTGTGTGTAATTCAGCCAGTGGAGTGGTTTCAATTCATGTCCTTGACAAGAGAACAATATTAGATGTTTCTCCACCAGCTACAATACACTGGAGGCATTTTAATCTCCAACTACATTTTAACCTCACCACTACATGTTCATTAGAACTGATACCTTATAAGGGGGCAGCGCGTGAAATCTTGTGTCCTTTTGACTTCTGTCTAGGTTGCCCTACACTAAACTCATAGTCAGGGGCAGAAGATAAAGCTGGCCATACAGGGACAGAGTCTGCCCCTTCAGATACTGGGCCTGATTCAGTTCCGTGAGAAAAGGTTATCTCATGGTTTATCACGTGAAAACTCACGGGCAAGATTCAATTCAATTCAATTTTTTTTATCCTAATTCACTTCCACATTTTATGTGATAAACCGTGAGATACGTTTTTCTGAATTGAATTGCATCTCAAATTGAAACTCATCCACTTTTCACGTGATAAACAGTGACGTAACTAAGCCAGTCTGGGCTCGGGCGCAGGATGTGTATCTGGGCCACCCCTTTAGACGCACAATTTTCTTACCTTGCTCGCTGTGCCTGCGATCTCTGGAGGGCCCTGAGGCGGTGCAGACCCTGGTGCAACTGCACCCCTTGCTCCCCCAGTAGTTACGCCACTGGTGAAAAATCCTTTTTCTCGCTGAATTGAATCTGGACTATAGTTGGTCATTTATTGATTCTTGTGTGAAGGTCATGCCTGATTGATAAGGCAGGTTTGAAAATCCTGTTGGGTAAGGACCTCACTCCTCAGTGGTGTATTGATGTTGTCCTCTCCCAACAGGTCTCAGTAGGCCCCATTATAATCCTCTAGTTTTGTGGGAACAAACAATCAGATCATCCTTTGTACCTCTGTGGTGGTGGCCAAATTGGGAAAAGTTTACCATCTATGCCCAACTTAACACTAAGAAAGTTCTGCAAGGTAAATACCATGTCCATGTATGAAATACATATGCAGCAAAGAGCCGTGAATAAAGATAATAGAACAATTTTCTATTCTGAGGTCGTTGCACCTTTGTAAATTAGTTCCCTTGAGCCAAAGCAAAAGCCCTTAACACACTTCTTGAAATAGATCCTGGAACTGAGAAAATCTTCTGGTAGCAGCCCTGTTGGTAACAAATACAAAGGACAGGCAGAAAAGAGTCTATGGTATTCATATTAGAAAGAGCAACTTGGAAATCTTGTTGCTCTTTTACTTGAAAGTATATGGCAGACAGAGAGGTGAGGTCCTGAAATTCTTTAACATACTCACAGTAGGAAAGCAAACATTGACACTATGCAAACCCACACTGATGCTCATACTGTAAGGGCATACACAATGGAAGCTTTAAATAAACAAGAAACACCACTCATTTTTGGACATTTGATTTATTCAGTCTTTTGTGTTTTATTTTAGGATAGGGTAATTATGATTTTACAAACACATACAGAGAGAACAGGAACTGAATATAGACTACATCTTATCGAGTCCCAATGATCAGGCACTTTGCCAGCACCCTTACTGGCTATACAAGACTGGTAGCTATACAAGACTGGTAGCTATATGCAAGTAAACACAGATGGAGGTGTCACCCTAGTGGCACCGCATAAATAACTATCAATATTAAAATGTCATGAATAACATATACTGCTTAAAATATGTAGGTTTTAGCCATCTAAAGTTGTGGGAACATTGGTGTTGGCCAGTGTCCCAATGGTTAGATTTGTTGTCTCACTGTATTAAATGCACTACCTCCACTTGCATAATAATGCATATGTAAGACCAGGTTTCAATATCCAGTTCTGAGCTACTCCAGTTTCCTCATCCTTTGCTGAAAGTGTACTTTGGTAATGTCTTTAAACTGCCATTATATATTAGTACAGGTATAGGATCTGTTATCTGGAATCCCGTTATCCAGAAAATTCAGAATTACAGAAAGGCTGTCTCCATTTTAATTCACATCTTAAAACATGATTTCCTTTTCCTCTGTAGTAATTAAATGGTACCTTGAACTTGATCCCAACTAACATATAATTAATCCTAATTGGATGCAAAAAGCATGTTTGGGTTTAATTAAAGTTTAAATGATTTTTAAATTGATGGAGATCCATATTACGGAAAGATCCCTTATTCCCTTAGTTCATATACCGTTCCTAGCTCCTTCAGTTTCCTCAGCCTTTGTACTTTGGTAATGTCTTGAAACTGCCATTACAAATTAGTACAGGTATAGGATCCATAACCAGGAAACCAGTTATCCAGAAAATGCCAAATTACTGAACGGCTGTGTCAATTTTAATCAAGTAATTTACATTTTTAAACATGATTTCCTTTTTCTCTGCAGTAATGAAATAGCACCTTGTACTTGATCCCAACAAAGATATAATAAATCCTAATTGGATGAAAAGCAATTCTGTTGGGTTTAAATAATGTTTAAATGATTTTTAAATAGACGTAAGGTATGGCGATCCATATTACGGAAAGATCCCTTATCCGGTCCCAAGCATTCTGGATAAAACTCATACCTGTATAAGATCACCCCTAAATTAAGAATTATAACGGATGCCAGCAGCCATACTTGTATTTTTATAGTTTGTGATGTGACATTATCAGTGTAAAGTTCTGCCTGTGTTTGCCTGGGTTTCCCCTGGGTGCAGAGGGGTCCTGAGCAATTAATTTGTTAACCTCCAAGTGCTGTATAATATGCACATGCCACATATAGAGAATACCACATGTCCTGTGCACTGTAATGTAAAGTATTAATCCACAGAAAGGGTCATACCATGTGTCTTTCATGTGCTCACGTTTTTCTGAAGTATGTCACAAAGGCACAATTGTCAATATGGGAAGATACCAAAGAGGTGCACTGTCAGAGTTTTGTTAAAATTCTATGGGAAGGTTACAAAGTACTGCACTTAACTGTGCACAATTTGATAAAATGCAAATGCACAACAATTCCACTTTCATTTCCCCATATTTTTTGCTCTAATGCAACACTGGTTAAAAAACGATATGCATACCCGCTTTCTTTTGCAGAACTCCTCTGTTCTGTGCTTGTTTCCTGCATCTGATGCATTGATTACATGATGCCCATGGTACCCATGTCTTGTATCAAGGTGCAAGTTCATCAATACAATGGATACATCTGTACTAAGCATCATATACTTTATGTATCCAGTTACGGAAAAGGGATACAGACGCCCTGCTCTTTTTTGGAGCATTAAAATGCTTTGCCAGAGGTACTATAAAAAAAGATAAAGTTCCCATGAGATGGATGTGATAGTGTGAAAAAACAGATAATGTACCAATATCTTTGAGCCAACACTGAGCAAGGCAAGTCTTCTCATGCACATACATTCCAGTGATGGCTGCAGGGGACCCTGATAGATTAGTCGGGTTCTTAAGGACATCTCTCAAATGACTAAACATGTTTACACAAGCATCTGTAGGAGTAACTAGAAGAAAGCAAGAACTCGGGGGGGGGGGGGGTTTCTGCGATCACGTAGAAAGTCTGTTTTTGAAAGTGGGCCTCTCCTTGGATGTACCATGTATTTAACCTCTGTGTACATTTTATATTCCTCTGCAAAGCTCTATCCACTCTAAAATAATAATAATATAAACCCTCCAGTAAAGTACAGATATTAGAAAGTTACATAGTAAAAACAGACCACATAAGAACTCAAGTTACTCTAAGCAAAGAGCCATATGAAGCTGCTAATATGTGTGCAAGTTATCATATGGCTTACTTTTATATGTTTTGATGGAATATTATCAACAGGCTTTAGTATAAATGTGTTTTTGCTTTACTGGCTGTGAGGAAAATGGTACAAAATACAGTTATGAGACTGGTTATTCAGAATGCTCCAGACCTGGGGTTTTTTGGGAAAATGGATGTTTCCATAATTTTGATATTCATTCCATAAGTCTACTAGAACATCATTTAAACATTAAATAAACCCAATAGGTTGGTTTTGCTTCCAATAAGGATTAATTATATCTTAGTTGGGATCAAGTACAAGCTACTGTTTTATTATTACAGAGAAAATGGAGATCCAAAAATTTGGATTATTTGCATAAAATGGAGTCTATGGGAGGCACACCTTTATGCACTAAAAAGTCATCCTGTTAAACACAAGTTTCACTCATCATCAGAAACATCCCATTCTCGCTGCCATTCAGCCGCAAATCTACTAACATCTTCTTTGAAAATTAAACATTTCGAAAAAATTTACTTCCCAGATATTTTTATTTGTAAAAATATTCTTTTTTTGTTCAGTAAAAAAAACCTAAACATTCTTGATGGTGACATGATCATGACAATCGCAGTTCAATTATACAAAATAGAAAAAAACTTTCAACAAATTACACAGACTTGACATTTCTTTGACATTTGATTTTTTTTTTTGTAAATCTATAATGCCAAGTTCAAACTACATGGGCTTTCGAGACAGATTCCAAAAATGACCCGACTTGATTGATTGTGACTTGAGTGTTATTGCTATTCCGTGTAACACTACAAAATACTAATAAGAAAAAAATTGGAATGATGTATTGTAACGTATATTCATGAGGCTTATTTACAAACACAAATTGCTAATGGTACAAACTGACACAATCCAAAGAAGCTTTTTTTTGTCTGCAGGGAGTGACATGAGCCCATTCAGACTACTCTGATACACCACATGCAAGTGGACATATTGACACAAGAAAACCATGGAATTACCAGTTTTTTCAGTAATTCCAGGGTTTCCTTACTGGGTTGGGTCAATAGTTACAACTGACTTGCACCAAGTGAATCAGACATTAATGACGTTATTAACTTCGTGCTTGAATTCGAACACAAATGCAAAAGAAAAACCATGTGCCACAATTAGCGCATGATTTCCCAAAAGCAATGGATTGTAAATAAGCCGAATTACCCAGCACTTCTTTCCGATAACCCAGAGAACCTGCTCTGTGCTAACTCTCAGTTTATTACAAAGAAAAATAAAACAATCTTTATAAAACAGTACTTAAATAAATACATTATCCATTATCTCAGGCATAAATTATTCCGTAAAACAACTTTTGGCAGTAACAATGGAATGTTGACCACAGACAGAACATATTTCCACCTGACTGTACAAATTGCCATTTACAAGAGTGACACTCAGTATAAATCGATAAAAAAAGTAAGCAGTTTTATAAATAATATTTATACATACCATATTATATTTCCTTAAATATCATGAAAAAGTAGCAGCATGGTAAATCTATCTTAGAAAACAACTACATTTAATGAGTAAAGTGACAGGTTTGTTTTACCAATGAAAGCCATTGGCCCTTCACTGGCTCACTGTCCAGTGCAGTTACACTTATATTTCAAGTAAGGGTTTCAAGAATGAACCTGTGGTTTTTCTAAAATTTTGAAAGAACGAATATATAGGAGTGTATAAAGAATAGCTCGCTATGCCTCCAAACATTTTTGGAAGACAAGGGACGATTGCTTTAAGACTTAATGGTCTTGTGTTTAATTTATCTATTAAATGCACATATTCAAGTATATGCAGGATTTGTATACAGAAATGATTTGAAGGCACAATGGTGCAAAGAGCTGTATGTGAAATACAGGGAGGAACACGACATATTAATCAATATATAATCATAATATATATTAATATATAATGACCATAAGACATTTTGAGGCAGCACTGGACATGACAGTTAAATAATATTTAAATCATAAATAATAAATAAATAAATTAACCCCCCTTAATGAAAAAAAAAAAAAGGAAACTGTACACACAGGTTGTTTATGAAGGAGTTTGAACCTTGCTGGTATTTTTCCCTACCCAGCAATCCTATCAATCCCAACCAGCATTGTGTATAGCATCTAACAAGGTGACAGTGGTTTCAGAAGAAAAAATACTAAAGTGTCAGTTTAAAGTTCAGACGCATGCTCTTTCAGGATTAAAGATGGCTTTACATTCTCCAGTGTTGAATCTGAACTCGCATTAATGAAATCCTTTCCGGAAGGCTTGCTTTTTAGCACGTGAAAGGCAGTGTAAGGACAGTCTCTCACGTTGTTGCATATCAGATTTTGTAAAGAGGCGGAATTTACAACATCAAAACCCACGCTTCCGCCAAAGGTGCTGGGTTTCCAGTATTCAGGAGAACATATGGGGTTTCCCATCAGGCCTTTTAGAGAGAATGGAGCTCCCATCTCTACCATGGTCTCTCCAAAAATAGCTCCGGGGCGAGGCTGTTCCACAAGTAGTCCCGGATAAAGTTCCATGGCATCAATATCACCGTATAGTTTCTCAAATTCAGCTGACATTTCCTTCTCTCCTAAAAAAAAATGAGCAAAACGTGTCAACAAATGACAAGTGCAATTAAACAGCCTCTCCACGATGTAGTCTCACATCAACTATGATCTACAGATAGAAAACCACAATAGGGCCAGTCTGCCTTTACATCCCATAGGAAAAGTTAAAAATGTGATATTCATATTAGGAACATTACAATCAAATAGCCGAGTCTACAGGGATTTCTTGCAAATGTGAGGAAAGTGATAATGTCTGCGCTGTGTTTAATTAGTTTAGTGAGATTACTGGCAGTCACAAGGTTAACTGATCGTGACTATTGTTTTGCTTGCGTGTGTAATTTCAACATTGCTTTCAGGGCCATTACAACACACTGTCAGTTCTAAACAATCGCGTTTGATAAGAACTTGGACTTCTAGTGACTTGGAAGAAAAGCAAACACAACATTAAATCAACTTTGCTGGGTAAGCCTTTCTCCGAGCACCTTGCTACAATAAACCAATGGTGTATCATTAAATGTAACTCTGCAACTCACCTGTCAGCTCTTCGAACGACTCAAAGGGTTTGAGCATGAAACGCTTGCGGTATTCATTTAGTGACTGGTATCTCATCTCTCTGCTTTGTTCAATGGATGCCACGGCTACTCTGGTTATGGCAGCAGGGAAATTCCTACCTCCAGCAACCTATGCAGATAAAGAACATGTTAGATATAAAATGACATGGATTTAAACATTTAAAAAACAAATCTCCTATACAAGTATAGGATTTGTTATCATGAAACCAGTTATCCAGAAAGCTTTGAATTACTGGAAGGCCATCTCCTATAGACTCCAATTTAATCAAATTATTCAAATTTGTAAAGAGTATTTCCTTTTGCTCTGTAGTATTAAAACAGTACCTTGCACTTAATCCTAACCAAGATATATTTATTATGAGAGGCAAAATAATCATATTTATGTTTAAATAATTTTTTAGTAGAAAATGTATGGACATCCCAGGTCCCAAGCATTCTGGAGAACAGGTCCAATGCCTGCATTAGAATTCATAGATATTTTTAAGGCATAAAAATGGTTCTTACACGTCCTGCTGACTGCCTGCTGAAAGATTCGACCATCTGAGTGAGGCCATGGTTTAAAATCAACGAATTGTTGTAGAGAAACTGTGGGTAACCGTACTCCTTTTCGTTGATGGCAAAAGTGTCGGGTAGAAGGGGATGCCAGTGGTACAGGGTATTGAATTCTGCAGCAATTCTATTTTGATACTGAAATTTCTGGTTGAACAACAGTTGTGGGTCAAATTTGAGTTTGAAGTGATATCCACTGAGGTGCTGTACATAATCCTCTATGACAATCTTGATGGTTTCACCTGAAACAAGATGGGATGATCATATAAAAAGAGTTTCTTCAACTGGCGACTTGACTGTATGTAATTCTGTATGCCAACAATGTAATGGTTCAAGTTTTTCCTCAGATCTTTAAAAACTTAGTTTAGTCAATTACATCCAACCACTGAAAGGACAAAGCGCAGACATTTAGGGGTGCTTTGAAGTCTATTCTATAAAAGATACCTATGGTCTTGTTGAGGAAGAAGCTACTGGGCCTTTTTGTTAATCTAATGCTATGGTTTTTCGAAATATCTAGAACCCGAGTGAAACAAGTACCTGCAACCTGAATGAACTGGAATTCTCTAGAAGCAAAATGCTGTAAGCTAATGTACTCTGCATTCCTTCCATTTTTTTGCAGGGGTGTATACTGCTGTTTGCTTAAGAAAACACAAATTTTCTATTTATACTCTATGTTCTCAATCAGTGCAAGCCAATGGCACTGATATTACGATTTACAGTCAGAGCTGCATTTTTTTTAATCCCTGAAGCTTTACTTTGACATTTGCTTTCAAAACGTATAATTCAAAAGTGTTACAAGCATAATTACACTAAGCCAATAAACTTTTTAGTGCATAAATAGGACATGATGGCATAAGTATACCTATAGTACCTACCAAGTCAACATTGCTTCTCTGTTTATTAACACAGCATTATAGTCATGTTAAATGATGTGCTGTATTATCTGTACTTCTACTTACCTATCAAAATAAGTCTTGCAGTTTGGAAGATACGCTCGTCGTCCCATTCTGGATGCTCTCCAGCAAGAATGTCACAAACTCGATTGTGCTCCCGTAACCAGATTGTGGAATACATCATCAGCCCAGGAACAAGGCCAAAAACTTCTTGCCCAACAGCAAACTGAAGATGTTCTGGAACATGGGGTGGGTACATCATATCTACTCCTGCACTTTTCACTGTTGGTGGGTACATTTCCCCATCTATCATCTGAAAGCAATAAGGAAAAAAAAATTAAATAACTGGTCTACAGGGTGTTGCCAATTTTCCCTGTCTTATTAACTGTAGCAGGTGAAATTTGCACCCATTCTTTAAATCCAAAGCAACCAGGTTGCATGTCCTGATTAAAAAAAGAAAACTTCTAGTTGCTATGGGTTACTAGATATGGTACAAGTGGTGTGCCAGTTATCGTATTACCATCTGAATATACAAGATATAATTAAGGGCTGCCAAGAAATACAAGACATGTACCTGATATTTTAGTTTGCCGCCCTTCATTAAACGCAGTTTATGTTGCCTTTCTAAATTTTCCCCATAGACATGATTGAGATCAACCTGTGAGAAGAGACAAAAAAAAATCAGTTACTTTTATTCCTTTATAAAAAAGACAAAAGAAAAGAAAGGAACTGAAAGGCAATGTATCCCTTACCCCATGGCCTAATGCTTTGGTGAAGGCGGCTCCTTTTGCCATATCCGTTTTGAAGAACTGGTGTGTGAAGTGTTGCGCAAAGAAAGCAAACATCACATTGGTGCCTTGAGGGTCAGGAATAAATTTTCTTCGCATCAGGAATTTTTCCACCACCAACTTTGCACTTGGAAGCTCTTTCAGTCCTGTACAAAAAAAAAAAGCAAAGGAATTTATCATCAAACGGTCAACTCATGGTGAAAATGAAATAGAATCTGCATTTGTTTGTGCAGAACCGTATTTGTAATCCTATTATGGAAAGTTGTATGGCAACACAACCCAGCAAGAATCCATTTAGTTTTACATTACATCATATGAGGAAGAAGTCTCTGAAGGCTGGATTTTTTTTGCAATGTTAAGTCTTTCTTTACATGTACATATACCAAACCCTTATGGCTAGGACTACATGGCTAAGTTGCTTGCTTAGTGGCCTAAGACATGTAACCTTTAGTGTTCTAGCTGCAGGTGTATATGCCAGAAAGTCATACAAAACACATCTGCCAATTAAAGCCTTACAAGAAGACTCATCACAATACGCTGCAAAAACCTTTGTGTGGCTGTACATGATTTTTATTTTATATGCTGTATTTATATAACTCTCCAGTACATGTATGGAATCAGTTATCCAGAAAATCCATATCCAGTAAGCTCTGAATTATGCAAAGGTTACCTCCCATGGACCAAATAATCCAAATTTTCACTATAATAATAAAGCAGTACATTGTACTTGATCCA
Organism: Xenopus laevis; assembly: GCF_017654675.1. Lineage (NCBI taxonomy): Eukaryota > Metazoa > Chordata > Amphibia > Anura > Pipidae > Xenopus > Xenopus laevis. The sequence continues at coordinate 117,261,693 of NC_054377.1, read as the reverse complement.
AATGAAGATATAATTACTCCTTATTAGAGGCAAACCAGCCTATTGGGTTTAATTAATATTTAAATGGGTTTATAGTAGACTTAAGGTAAGAAAATCCAAATTATGGAAATATCCATTATCCGGAAAACCTCAGGTCCAGAGCATTCTGCATAACAGGTCCCACACCTGTATCAGCCCAAATATTCTTGGTAATTTAACTGAACACTAATCTGTACTAATCTGCCACCCACTAGGTTAAGTTCCCAGGCAAGGTTTAGCTTTTAAAGAGCAGTTAACTACATTCAGCCCATTTAAAAACGATATTACGCCTAAACTGATGATTCATAGGAATATTTACAATTGCTCAATATATCATCACAATTGGGATTTATGTGACTGTGCATTCTGCTTGTCTTTCAATGAGATTTAAAACATATCTAACATATAATGCTATTAGTATTTACACTTATGATTCATATATACATACAAAAAGGTATTTATCTTACCTTTAACTCCCATTGGGGTAGGGCAGTCACGTTCCACAGGAGGCAAGGCACGGGTATAATAGGACAGGTTGGCATATGCCTCCCAGTTTTTATAGGCATAGTGGCTGTTATAGGTGGGTGGGCTGTCAATCAGGTGCGACCGTGCTGGAAATGCAAAGAGAAAAATGTTACTGGAAGTAAAGCACATCTGACTTTTATAGAACACACTGCTCGTATGCATTTTCCCCTGTTAGACTTTTGTTTATATATATATTATAGCTATGGAAATGTTCTACTGCTCCAACTATAGAATTTAAAGAATTACTGGATTTTCTAATACAGAGCATATTTTCTAGGTAAAACTTGCAAAATAAATCCCAAGCCCACCCCCCCCCAAAAAAACAAATCCAGCCAATAAGAGAGTATCTGGAAAATCTGCCTCTAATTCCAGTTACAGTACAGACTGCAATATGAACTAGTACTTACATGTTAAGACATATCTCATAATGGCGTCCCGCAGGAAGGAGATGCTGTTGACTATATTCCATACTCCTTTGAAGTGAGTCAAGATATAGTGCACGGTGTTGGGGGTTGGCTTCAGCTTCAGCCTCAACCACGATAAGAATTCCGCTGTAAGGAACGCCGATAGGTAAGTATCGTTTTTATAAAAAGCTGAATAAATCCTATCGGAGGCAGGTCATGATGAAGAAGAAATGCTTACGTGTGGTGCAGTTTTCTCCATAGAAGCCAGTTCTCGTGCAGTCACATTCATAGCGGTCGAAGCCAACGGTCATGCACACCCCTTGGTTTTGACAGGGATTTGAACAGCATGGGCTTGCTAGGGGAACGGAAATAAACACATCAATACAAATTGATAATAATTACAGAAACACGTTCATATCAATAAAACCCGTCCAGTGTCCTCTTGTAAATCACAGGGCATTATATTGTACAAATCATAGTTATATTCAACCGACGCGTTTCACACCTGATTTCTTCTATGTCATAGCTATAAAGAAATCCTATTTCATCAACATATTTGCTCAATATTAAACTGCTTTAAGCCCATTAAAACGTATCCAAGGGTGCATAGTATAATGAACCTTATTCTGATTACAGTATAGAAATCATTGACCAGTCCAAGTCTGCCTTAATTGCTACAGGCACCTGCTTTATTAGCCGCCCCCAAAAGCAATTACACCTAGAAATGGAATCAATTGAAATCTGTTCTAGATTTTATCCAGAAAGGTGCTGCCAAACTGCTTCCCAGTGCCAAGTGCAAATGAAGGGATAAGGATGACAATTATTCAGGTACAGGTAAGGGATCCATCATCCGGAAACCCATTAACAGAAAGGCTGTTTCCCATAGACTCCATTATAATCAAATAATCACTTTTTTTTTTTTTTTAAACGATTTCCTTTTTTTCTCTGTAATATTAAAGCAGTGCCTTGTAATTGATCCAAACTAAGATATAATGAATCCTTATTGGAAGCAAAACCAACTTACTGGCTTTATGTAATTTTTATAGTAGACTTAAGGCATGAAGATCCAAATTACAGAAAGACCCGTTACCCAGAAACCTCCAGGTTCCGAGCAGTCTGGATAACGGGTCCCATAGCTGTAGTAAGTGGAATATGAACTGATAGAAGGTAAATGGAGTATAAAGAATAGTGAGCAGCGCTGTGACTACAGGACAGTTGGCATTTAAAGGCTACTGAGTGTGAATGGAGGGGATGCTGTACAGAATGAAAGAATGTATAGAAGACGGAGTTACCTGCTTGGGAGAAGAGCAGCAGAGAGAGGAACACAGCGGCGGGTAGTACGATCATTCCAGTGGAGAGTGAGAGGTGCAGGCGGCCTGTGCTCTTTGTATTTCCCACTAAGGAGCCGCTGATGCTATCGCTTTAGCTCTGGAGTCTGAAGTAGGAGCCTCATAGCGCTTCTTTTATACAGGAAACGCGGGCGTCACCAGCAGCACTCCCCGTTACGTAGGGGAATTCCTTCAGAGGGGTCGATGCGGTTTCATCATCACAGACAAACCCCCTCACACACACACACGTAGTGAATGGAGTCAAGTACTTGTTGGCACTTGACAGATTCCCTCACACACAAAGCTCAACAGCCTTTGAATTCCATAAGAAAAATGATTTTTACAGAGTAAATTCAGTAGTTCCCTTATAGTCCTGTAACAGGTTTTGTAAACATCCAACCCCCTAACACTGATGTTCCCCTACTGATTGATGGGTCCCTGGTGGTAGGGGGGTAAATACTAGATATTTAATTGGTCCCCACAGCAAATTATTTTTCAGGTCCCCAAAATGTTTAGCAGAGGACATGTTTTTACCAATATTTATTGAAATTGTACATGAATTAGGGCCTAATGGGGCCCCTATAGCTCCTGGGGCCCCCTGCCATCGCAGGGTCTGCTTCCTCTGTAGTTACGCCCCTGTATAAACTATTATACTACTAAGTTCCAGATACTAAACATTGGCAAGGCAGTGCCCTTACTTTCCTGTAACCAGTGGCGAAATTAGGGGGCAGATTTATCAAGGGTCGAAGCGAATTCGAGGGAATTTTCGAAGTAAAAAAAATCGAAATTCGAAGTAATTTTTTGGATACTTCGACCATCGAATAGGCTACTACGACTTTGAATTTACTTCGAATTCGATTCAAAGTAAAATCGTTGGAATATTCGACCATTCGATAATCGAAGTACTGTCTCTTTAAAAAAAACTTCAATAGTTCGCCAAATTAAACCTGCAGAAGTGCTATGTTAGCCTATGGGGACCTTCTAATGCATTATTCTAAGTTTTTTGTAGTCGAAGTAAAATCGTTCGATCGATCGCTGACCCGAACGATTTAATCGTTCGATCGAACGATTTTACTTAGACCGCAAAATGGTCAAATTCGGTAAAAAAAACTTCGACTTCGATATTCGAAGTCGAAGTATAGCCATTCAATGGTCGAATTTCGAAGTATATTTCACTCCGAAATTTGACCTTTGATAAATCTGCCCCCATATGTTACTGGGTCCCACAGCAAATTCAATTTAGTTCCCCAAAGCATTTGTAAATTGACCTATTATCCAAAGATATTTTGAAAATGCTCATTACAGCTTTACTGGGCCCCCTACACTCCTGGACCCCCTGCAACCATAGGGTCTGTAGTTATACCCCTGCCTGTAGCAGCTTTTGTAAACTAAATTAATTTTGTAAACTAAATTAATCAATTACATCTCCCTAACACTGGTAAAAAGTTACCTCTACTGCTTGATGGGTTCCTGTTGGTAGGGGGCTACGGATAAATACTATATATATATTTACATTATATACTATTATATCAGTTCCTGATACTAAAAATCTGCAAGGCAGTGCCCTTATAGTCCTGTAACAGGTTTTAAAAACATAAATCAATTACATACCCATAAACAGATAAAGATACACCCCTACTAATTGATGGGTGTCTGGTGGTAGGGGGGCAGATGTAAATACTATATATTTACACTATATACTATTAAGCCACCTTGTTCCTGATACAAAAAATCTGCAAGGCTGTGTCGTAATATTCCTGTAACAGGTTTTGCAACATAAATCAATTACAACCCCCTAATATTGGTAAAGATTTACCCCTACTGATTGATGGGTTCCTGGTGGTAGGGGGCTACGGTATTTACTACTATTTCCTATCAAAGATGCTGTAAATAGCTTTTTAATGTAGAATAGTGGCAGCACATTTATAAGTACTGATGTATATAAAGCATTCAATAATAGATAATTGGAGAATTATTATATATTTTGTCTACTAATGGGTCAGTGTATTGGACCTAACTGTTTCTGGTATATAACTACTGCTATGATAGATGTCACAAGATTGATATATGCATCCAGATGTTGATTTGTATTTTGTTTATTGCTTGGTCAAAGTCTTTCACAACTTGTCTACTTGTGAAATGAAAAAGAAAACCCCCAAATGTTTTAAAAAACTAGCTCCCACACCATATGATTCATTTGTTATGGGCAGTCCCTCAATGAGTGGCATTGCTTACTGGTACAACCAGTAAAAGCTTCTTAAATTGTTTGCATATTATGAAAACTGTCTGCCCCAGCTAATTATTGCACTAGATCAGCAACGATTGTGCTTTTCCTGCTAGAGTGGTACAAAGCCCAATTTATGAGTGCCGTTTTGGTCATTTTGACCATAGTGCCCAACCATCTGGTCAGCTTGGCTAGTTGGAGGATCATTTAAGAGGATGATCCTGCAGTCCTGATGAATCAAGTATTATCTGCCTTGATTGAAAATTTCTGTTAGTTGGACAAAAGCAAGTGAAAATGAGTCACCGTCCCTCTTCACTTTGTGCTGTTCAATCATTTGGGTGGTCTGCCCAAACAAAAGGAGCTATACAAAGGTGGCCATAAATGTGTTCATAACTACTTTTTTCGGATCATCATTTGGTCAGTGTCTCTTCAGCTCAATGAACAGTTTACTGACATAGGAAACCAGTGATATAATATCAAGAACAGCAAGTTCTCCCCCACATCTCATTGTAACTGGCTTTCAAACCGGAACTCCAGGAATATAAATAAGAATAACTAACATTCTCCCCAAAACCTCACCCTAACTGGACCTAAGGCAGAATCCCCCTGACAAGACTGTGGACCCTCTGGGGGGAAGGAACCACATTGTTTGGCAAACACTGCTCTAAAACATAACATGCTCATGTCCACCAGGTCAGCTCAGTTTTTGGGTGTGTTGGAAAGGCTATTGTAAGTAAACGTTGCTGAGCTGTATGTCTGTCGGAGAAAAAGCCCTCTAAATAAAGGCTTTTTAAGAAAAATTGCCTTGTTTCGGTGCTGTCTAATCTAAATAGAGTTTAATACTTCGGCTGTGAGTGGCTGCCAGAGACGTGCACTTGATGTCAATCTTCTCCTGTTGGTGAGTGCTGACTTCTTATCCTGTGTACAGTTATGTTATAATCTCTGAACCCCAGATTAATTAAATGGAGAATGGACATTTTTCAGGTTAGTTCCTACAAGACACACACAGGGCTATCCAAGGGGGGGGTCTTCCAAAAAGGGATGTGTGCCCTTATTTCAGCCTGCAAAACCTTAACCGTATCCTTAATCTTTACTAGAATTAATTAAAACATTCTCAAGCTTATCAAGTGAAAATTAATTGTTCAAGGTTTTCACGATTATTGGCGACATTGTTTTTCCTGCCTGTAAATGTGCAAAATAATACTCTTCAGCACGTGAGACTTTCCGATACACACCCATTATAAGAATTTCAACTGACAAAAAATAATTTTATAATCAGCAAATTTTTGACCCAATCAACTGATATAATTCTGGGAAAACTTGCAATAGTTTTACGCAAAACATTTTTTTTGCACCCGAGGAACGAAGGCTTGTGCTATCCATTTTTTCTCGTAATAAATGCAGTAGGGCATTTGCCCACAGTTAGATTGCATGTTCTTCTCTCAATTTTGTTAGCACCAACTTGGCATAGGAATACTATATGAATCTATAGTGACAGAGCTGAGAGCTGTGAAGATGTGGAATTCTCTCCCTGAATCAGTTGTACAGGCTGATACATTAGATAGCTTTAAGAAGGGGTTGGATGGCTTTTTAGCAAGTGAGGGAATACAGGGTTATGGGAAATAGCTCATAGTCCAAGTTGATCCAGGGACTAGTCTGTTGCCATTTTGGAGTCAGGAAGGAATTTTTCCCCCTCTAAGGCAAATTGGAGAGGCTTCAGATGGGTTTTTTTTTTGCCTTCCTCTGGATCAACTGGCAGATAGGTAGTTAATAAAAAAAAAAAAAAAAAAAGGTTGAACTCGATGGACGTGTCTTTTTTCAACCTTACTTACTATGTTACTATGTTACTATGTATGACAGCCATCATAAGATATGCACTCCTCTCCCTTTTAACAACCCTCAAAGTGCTGTGTTGGGGTAATTGCTTACTGCCAAGTCTGCATATTCAAGGGCTCACCAAAACAGCATGATAAAAATGGCTTAGGTAGAGCACTGATGAGTGGAGAAGGTAGCTTTATAAACGGTGGGCTGTTTTTTTTTTTTTGTATCGTAGACTGCTGTTCCTCCAGCACATACAGCAGCTTGGTTGTGTTTTTATGAAACTCTTCAGGCTTAAAATTAAACAAATGAAAATAGGTTAAAATAAATGGACCACATGAGTAGATTTATGGCAGAACTAGTCCGATTGTTTTCTGCTGTATAATAATAACAATACACACATTTTTTATTTTGTTTGTTCTATTGTATATTTACTTTTTCCACCTAAAATATATTTACAAAAGTGACTATACTATGATCTGCTATATTGATTGTGAATGGCACTACTTATTTACCTCAATCTTTAGTGAGATGCAAAGGAAAAATCCTCTAAGCTGCCCTAAAATTACAAAACTCATGACGTCTGGTATTTCTAATAGGGGCAAAAAGCCTGAAGACATATAATCGTGTGCAAAGTCATTCCACGCACACACACATATAAATACATGCAAATCAGATGGCAGTATAAACAGCTAAAATCGTGAGACATAATAATAAGATTCAGTTTTGCGTAAGATCAAATGAAGTCTTAAAAACTCAGTGAGCTAAATCTAATGGGCTTTGAGAATTTTCCACTGTTATTGGTTATTGTGTATTTAAACTAAGCACAGTCACAATAGCATTTCATTAATCAAATTTCCACAGATCGGTTCTCAGTTGGCACGCCCTGCCAACTCATGTGGGGTAATAATAATACATAACATATATATTGGAACACTTATATGTTGCATGCAAGCTGGGTGGGTTAGTTCCTTTCTGGTGGCTATACCATCAGAGTAAAAAAACTGTATCAGCCAATTTCTTGTAAACAGGTCCCTGTAAACACTCAACGGTAGAAAGTGGTGGCAACAGGTTGGAAACATTTAAATGCTGAGCAGCGTCAACTGGTAATGACTGGCAGTAAAAGATATTTTGATTGCCACAATCAGAGAGAGCCTTAGCACATGTGCCATATGCCCAAGGAGTCAACCCCAAAATAAAAATGTGCCTTAAAAAAGAGAACATAATTCTAAGCATACATATCCAGTATACATATATTGAATATTTTTAAAAACAATCGCCATTGAAAGCAGCGTTTGCCTAACTTTTGGTTGTAACTTTGTAAACAATGTTGCAGAAGGCTTAGTTCCCCAGCAAAGACAGGTCTGTTACGGTAATCAGCTGCCTTGTCTTACATTGTATCAACAGTCTGAGCCATCAGTGCAGAAAATAGAAACAGGTAGACAAACACTGCTTTCAATGGCAGTACATATACAAATAACTTAAAAACCAAAACATTTTTTGCAATGAATGTAAATTTACTTTTTGAGTGGACATTCCCTTTAAGAGTACGTCACTGTGTGCAATAGAGCTATTTGGTGAATCAGACCTATAATGAGTTGAGGAATGTCTGACTGTAGAGTGTATAAGCAAAGTTTTTAGTACAGAATTTATTGAGATCTTGTAGTCAACCGTTACAAGGGCTGCTTTTATCTCCCAGTCAGGTCACTGGGCAGCAGGTTACAACTATATACAGGTATGGGACCTGTTATCCAGAATGCTCGGGACCTGGGGTTTTCCAGATAACAGATCTTTCCGTAATTTGGGTCTTCATGCCTTAAGTCTAGTAGAAATGCATTTAAACATTAAATAAACCCAATAGGCTGGTTTTGATTCCAATAAGGATTAATTATATCTTAGTTGGGATCAAGTACAAGCTACTGTTTTATTATTACACAGAAAAATGAAATTGTTTTTAAAAATTTGGATTATTTGGATAAAATGGAGTCTATGGGAGACAGCCATTCCGTAATTCGGAGCATTCTGGATATTGGGTTTCCGGATAAGGGATCATATACCTGTACATGTTTTGTGAAGGAGCATAATAACTATGGCACATCCCAGAAACCTGCATAAACTTAAACCTTGGATGATTTAAGGTCAAAACTAACTAGGCTCCTCCCAAATTCTGCATGGAACCATGCCACTAATTAATGTATGAAATTAGCACATCATTTGGTGCCACCTTTATGCAACATGATAATTTTTCTGTTAATTGCAGATTTATTTCTATATAGCTCTGTAAAAAAGAAAGGCTTTTATAAATGTTTACAGGTAAAGTGTTCCCCAACAGTCTGGAATTTATAGAGCAGTAGTTGGAGGATGCTGGGTGAACACATACAGTTATTGTTATGTCGAAGAAAGTAGTTTCTTGTATTCCAAATTAACCCCCTTTGGGCAACAGTACTTTGATGTCTGAGAAAGCAATTCAAGCAATGATTCAAACATCTCCATTCTTGTATGGACAATCCAAGGATACATATATTTTTATTTAATATGTATTATTATATTGAAATTACATTTTTACATAGCCTTATGCACTTCATCCTTCATTGTTGGATTTCCCAGCAATGGGGATTGGGTTTCAGTATGGATTCCTTCCAAACTTTCAACACTCCCTGAAGACCCAACTGTTTAGGGAAGCTTATTCAATGTCTCTTATTAGTCAGTCAAAAAGGTGTTATAAATAACACATTCGTTTCTAAAATCGCTGTGTCTCAATTGTACCCTAACCCTTTAGTTTATAAACTGTTGTGTGTAGTGCCGTTTAATTGTATTGTACTCTGTAAACCCTAAAACATTTTTATCTAACAGCACATGTAAATCTACCCAAGCAGGTAAACTTCTACTCTCAATCCTTTTATTCTCAATCTCTTTATACTTACCCTCAAGGGTATAATAAAAGGCTGCAAAGGGTTGTTTATAGGAAGTTCTCATATTTCTGAACTAATGGCCTAAAGTTGGCCATAGATGCAAAGATCCGATCGTTCGAATCCTCATCTCCCGACCTGCCACTAACCATTCCGATCAAATAAAGTAGTAAAAGAACAGATGAGCCGATGTTCTGCCCCTGACAGCAATCATACGAAAGTTATGTCCGATTAATGCTGTCTTCCTCTGAAAATCGTACGATCGGCAATACACGCAGAGATATTATCGGCAGCCGACAGAAATCTTTTAAAAATAATATTTCAAAATGAATCAGTTAATAGTGCTGCTCCAGCAGAATTCTGCACTGAAATCTATTTATCAAAAGAGCAAACAGATTTTTTTATATTCAATTTTGAAATCTGACATGGGGCTAGACATTTTGTCAATTTCCCAGCTGCCCCTGGTCATGTGACTAGTGCTTTCTGGCAGGCTGCTGTTTTTCCTTCTCAATGTAACTGAATGTGTCTCAGTGAGACATGGGTTTTTACTATGGCGTGTTGTTCTTAGATCTACCAGGCAGCTGTTATTTTGTGTTAGGGAGCTGTTATCTGGTCCCCGTCCCATTGTTCTTTTGTTTGGCTGCTACAGCAGTAAAGAGTGATTGAAGTTTATCAGAGCACAAGTCACATGACCAGGGGCAGCTGGGAAATTGACAATATGTCTAGCCCCATGTCAGATTTCAAAATTGAATATAAAAAATTCTGTTTGCACTTTTGAGAAATGGATTTCATTCCGAAAATTCGTACGATCGGATCTTTGCGTCTATGACCAGCTTGAAGGCTCCAGTGTCTGCTGCGTTGCTCAGCAGAAGAGCATCTTTAATTTAAAAAAAGTCTATTCAAAGTGCAGATTTAGCCGACTACATGACATACATCGCTCATACCATACACGCAACCTGGTAATATTCTGGGTGAAAGGTGTGCCTGCATCTAGGTCACTTTATATTTCAAAACTATTTAAAGAATGTCTCATAAATAACATATTTCAAGGTGAACCTGTTAAAAGACGCTCATTAAAATGTTCAATAAATGACACATTTATCAAAATTCATAAACTCTTCTTGACTTTTCTCATTGAATTTTTATGATAAGAAATGTCAAGGGAGCATTTCTTATATATTTATTCACTTTGGGTATTTATCAATTGTAGCTTGATTTTTCAAGAATATTTTTTGCCTTGCAAAATATTGCCAAAGACTTTAGAAGAGTGATCCAAAGATCTCCATTCAAACATACTCTGTTATGCCCATGAGTTTGAGTGGATCTCAAGTTGGAGCACCTTGACTTTTTATATTTTGAGGAACAAAAATTGAATATTAGTTGAAACTGAACTACATTTTCATCTTCACATGTTATGAATCATCTCCTAACTCTATATTGTGCCAAACATATTAGGCCTCATGGAAAGGGTGCAAAACCACAATTTTTTTTTACTTCGTTACTCTGCTCTCCACTTTGCAGAATAGCCTTCAGGCCTTTGCACAGTACCCGCCTTTAACAGCAAAATACTAAAAATACTCCAGCCACAAGTCCAATGTGAATAAGCACCAAGACCAATGCCAGAAGTAGCGGACCTCAGCTTGCAGAGAATAAATGACCCATATTAGGCCAGATCATTTTTATTGTGGGCCCCTATCCCAACTGTTAGGATGGCCCACAACCCAAAGGTCTCATACTGTCTACATTTAATAAAGTAAGCTGAATACCCTATCTATATTTGTAGTAAAAAGCATTATCCAAATATATAAAGCCATTTTTAATTTTGCATTTCTGAATCTGAAAATGACACTGGGGGCCCATTTACTAAGAGTCGAAGTGAATTTTCAAATACAAAAACTTTGAATTTCTAAGTAATTTTTGGTACTTCGACCATTGAATTCGATTTGAAAAAACTTCACCAATTCGACCATTCGAAAATCGAAGTACTGTCTCTTTAAAAAACTTTAAACTTTTAAACCTGCCGAATTGCTGTTTAGCCTGTGGGGGACCTCCTAGAACCTCGTTTGATTTAAAGGATTAAATCGTTCGATCAAACGATTTTTTCTTCGCTCGAAAACGGCTGTTTTCAATCAAAAAAATACTTTGAAGTATCACATTCGATGTTCGAATTTCGAAGTTTTTTAACTTTGAAATTCGACCCTTAGTAAATGTGCCCCTAAGAATAGCAAATGTTGCTATAAATGTTGAAGTTCTGTGAGTGTCCGTTTCTGTGGGTATGCTTTTCTTAGACATTTTATACCTTGGTTGTATTCATTTTGCACACTCTGCTAATGTATCCATGGGAGTGCTAGGAGGGATATACATTTCTCTGTTTACAAGATCAATATACATTGGGTAACCTCAGTCACGCTCTCTGCTCCCCTCCCATGAGTAAACCTCAATAGAATTGTGTGGAAATTCACTCACTAGAAATGCCACTAGGTGCAACAGACAGAACATGACTGGAAACACATCACTACTTCAAGAAAGCAGGCTGTGTTTTACAAAGGCAATAGTTATTAGTTGTGAACAAAACAATAGAAAGTAAACATCTGAGGACTTATATACTAAGGCTAGGCATAGCACCACAGAAATGGGCACAGAATTATAACCAATTAAAAAGCCATTCACTAAGTTCTTGTACCTACTTGCCTCTGTACAATCACTGAACATTCATTTTCCAGAACTGAAAGTGCACTACGCAGAATAGTTATGGTTTTAGAGAATAGACAGTGTTGGACAGCTATAAAGAAGTACTGGGACTGGTTATTGTGGTCCCCTCCAACATAAACTCCCCTGAATCAACTTGGTAGCCATGGTTTCAGGTAGTGGTAGTTCATTCTCACTGAGCCCCAGGTACCCAATCCAATGCTGTAAATGGATAAACATTTTGCAGGGCTTTAATATTAAAAAACAATGTTACGTGGGGACTCTCTATCATGTTTTCTGGACGTGCCCTCTTATGGCACATTATTGGCAGGAAGTGCGGGACATGTTGGCTCTACTGTTTGGTACCGATATACAACGAAACCCACTTTCTTTTTTGCTCGGATCTCCACTCCCTGGGCTTAAGAAACATAGCCAAAAATTAGCTAATTTGATTTTAACTGCCTCTAGACGGGTTATAGCCCGCAACTGGAAGAAGCTTCAACCTCCCACAGCAACCGAATTGAAAACAGCTATCCAGGACATTCGACGAATGGAATATATGGCGGCCTTGCATGCCTCCCGCTTACCAATTTACGAGAAAGTTTGGTCTCCTTGGGACACTTTATATCCCCCGACGACATGCTAACTTGTTCCCGGTTAGGGACCCTTTTATTTTTTTTATTTTTTATTTTTTTCAATTCACTCCCGAGCTCGGTCATTTTTGCTGTTTTTATGATGTTCCTTTATTTTCCTTCTCTTTTTCTTCTCTTTCTCTTTCTTTCCTCCTACCTGTTGTTTCGGTTCTCCTTTTCCTCTCTGTATTCATGTACGGAATGCTGACACTGTTTGCAATTATCCGGAAGAGCTTTCCCTTTATTGGGAACAGGTACACCTAGGATGCATATGATTTCTTTTCATATTATGGATGCCATGCCTTTGTATTTTATTTTATATTGCTTTTTCTGTATACTGTGAAATAATGTGCTGATCTGAGGTCTATACATGTCATTGCATAGATGTTGTACAGATGAAAATGAAAACTCTATGTTGAATAAATAAAGAGTTATAAAAAAAAAAAAAACAATGTTACTCCCATATCAGAAAGGTGCTTATTTTGAAAGATATTAATTGGAGAACTCATGGAAGTATTATTCCATTCTTTATGATAACTGCCTCCTGCAATTAACGTCGATGCATAATAAAATGCATATGTGGATATAAACTTGACTGCAAGCTAGTGTGTTTATTAACACACTCATTAAGTGCCCAATTTCTACATTTCTTAATATACTTGTTTCCTTTATTTCTCAAGAGTGTCAAAGTGAAGTCTTCATTATAGAAACTGAAAGTTGCTAGGAGTAAATGGGGTTTCAAACTTAAAACTAGTAGATCAAGATGTTGGCTTTTTCAAAGCCAACATAATAAGAAAAACTATGTTAACACACTTAGAGCACTACTCTACTACTTCAGCTCAGCAGCTCCTTAAAGGAAAACTATACCACCAAAACAATGTAGGTCTCTATAAAAAGATATTGCATAAAACAGCTCATATGTAAAACCATGCTTCATGTAAATAAACCATTTTCTTAATAATATTCCCTTTCTAGTAGTATGTGCCATTGGGTAATCATAAATAGAAAATGAATTTTAAAAAATAAGGGCCGCCCCCTGGGAATGTAGGATTCACTGTACTCACAAACATACCAACAAACCATACATGTTAGGTCACATGAGCCAATTAACAGACAGAGTTGTGTCTTTTGCTTCCACACTTCTTCCTGTTACAGTTAGAGTTGAAGTATTTCTGGTCAGGTGATCTCTGAGACAGCACAGAGACCATCAGGAAATGGTGGCTCAAGGCAAGAGATGTAAAAGGGCAATATTTGCTTAAATATATATTCCAGTTTGGTAAGATTCTTTAATATGCCACTTAATATGATATGAACTATCTGTTGCTTAAGTGTTCATTTTGGGGGTATAGTTTTCCTTTAAAGACCAAGAGTGTCAGCAACCCAAAATATCTATGCAATGTTTATGCAACTATGGTTGCTAATTCTCAGTTAAGCCAATAGTAGAGAAGTATGACTATGGTTTTAGGGTGTGAAATTGATGTCTCCATTGAGCTATCAAGTCATGTCTCCTACCAGTTGGTCAGCAGACTAGCATTTAGAGAAAAATAATTAATAGTTTGCGCTAAAGGCAGCAATTGCTTCTGTTTAGGACAATCTGTATCGCAAATGTAATCTTTCCAACTGCGTCTCCCCCATAGCTTAGCCTCACGGCTGCATTTATTTCTCTAAATATCTCTAAATCTAAATAAGCCATTTATTTGAATTGATTAAAATGAATTTTGATCTCTTTGCAAAGAAAAGTCCAGTGCCCAATAAAGTGAATAGTACCAGTCACACACTGACTTTGTTTCTGCTTATGGAACAAAACTAGTGCAACAGAAATATTTGCAGCCCATGAGCTGGCACCAGGATGAGGCAGAAATTAACGTTTTGAGGAAAATCCAATGACCTTGGACTTCCCCTTCGCACTTTCACTTGGGTTTCAGATATTTCAGGATATTTCATCAGTTCTGTGGCCACAGTGATGCACTAAATTGTTGAAGTCAAGTTTAAGTATTGAGTAAATGACCTGACAGATATCATAGCTGCCCAGAGCTGGATATTTATCTTTGATTTGCCAACATATTTGCATCCACCCCCTTTGTGACGGATGCATTAAAACAGATGCAATTGCAGTTTTGAGTTTAAAAAAATCAGTTGCATCACTTCCTGAAAGTGTATTCAAAACAGTTATTACATCCAGAAGTGCAAGTCTGGTGCATCTATTGACATCATTTGCAGAGGGATCCCAAGGTGCCAGGTTGACTGTGGTGGTAGCTCCAGATATCCCCACTAGGCTTTCTGTTCATTCAGTTCTTGATAGTAATCCTAGACCTGGCACATAGTCTTTATATTAGTTCTTGTTAAAAGAGAAGGAACCTATAATCAGAAAGCAATGATGGGGGCATTAGTACCATTGGTACCAGCGACAAAAGTAACTTTGCCCCAGTGCTCCTCATTTTCATTCTAGCTTGTACAATAATGGGTTTCTTACTGATGCAAAGCATTGTACTTGTCACACCTTATGTGAACATTGTCCTTTATTCAGCTCCTACCAGGACACCCCTTAAACCAGAAATAAATATAAAACAACAGCAGATTTTAAAGGGGTGGTTCACCTTGAAGTTAACCTTAGTATGTTATAGATTGGCCATTTCTAAGCAAGTTTTCACTTACTCTTCATTATTTCTTTTTTTATTATTTTTGAATTATGTCTTCTTCTTCTGACTCTTCCCAGCTTTCAAATGGGGGTCACTTACCCCATCTAGAAACAAATGCTCTGTAAGGCTACAAATGTATTGTTATTGTTACTTATTATTCATCTTATTATTCAGGCCCTCTCCTTTTCATATTCCAGTCTCTCATTCAAATCAATTGTGTAATTAATTACCCATAATTAAAGCCCTAGCAACCAGATTGCTGAAACTGCAGAGCTGCTGAATAAAAAGCCAAATAACCAAAAACCACAAATAATAAAAAATGAAAACCAATTGAAAATTTTCTCATAAATATCACATCATACTCTACATAATAGTAAACGCTAGTTTAAAGGTGAGCAACCCCTTTAAAGGAACAGTTCAGTGTGAAAATAAAAACTGGGTAAATAGATAGGCTGTCCAAAATAAAAAAAATTCTAATATAGTTAGTTAGCAAAAAATGTAATGTATAAAGGCTGGAGTGACCGGATGTCTAATATAACAACAGAACATTAATTCCTGCTTTTCAGCTCTCTAACTCTGAGTTAGTCAGCGACTTGAAGGGGGGCCACATGGGACATAACTGTTCAGCGAGTTTGCAATTGATCTTTAGCACTCAGCTTGGATTCAAAAGCAACAGTTATGACCCATATGGCCCTCCCCCAAGTCACACATTGGTTACTGCCTGTGGAGCTGAAAAGCAGGAAGTAGTGTTCTGGCTATTATGTTAGACATCCAGTCACTCAAGTCTTTATACATTACTTTTTTGCCTAATTAACTATATTAGAAACATTTATTATTTTGGACAGGTTATCTATTTATGCAGTTTTTATTTTTATACTGAACAATTTTTACCTTACAATACAAACCCGTATGGCCTCCCTATCAGTTGCTTTATTTAGACTTATATCTCGTAATGTTCCTCTTCTCTGATTATGTTCCTCTTCTAGCTCTAATTATATATTCTGTTTTCATCAAAATTTGCATTATTCTTTCTTGATAAACACAAATTTCCACTCTCATATTGCCTTTTTCAGTCATGCCCCTTTCTGTCTTACATTACATTGAATTTATATGAATTTCCATTTGCTTCTCAATTTACATTTCTCATTATTTGTTCTACACAAAGAAAAAAGGTCCTCTGCACTCAACCGATTATCATTATATGAAGGACACCGAGACATTGTGTGCATTAAGCTACAATAAAATGTCCCCCCCCAATGATTGTTTGTCCATAAATTGCAAAATATTTAAAGGATGAGTAAACATTTAAAATTCCAAGATATTAAGGGATATTAAGGGATACATGTACTGTTAACATGAATAAATTTGGTTATAACAGCACTACCTGCTGGTCATTTTCTGGCCAGTCTGACCACCAAGTAGCCAAAGAAGTTGCCAGGAGAAAGAAAGAGGCTGCTCTGCTTAGGAAAAAAATAGACATTTTTCATAACCAGAACATCCCTCTTTCTTTCTCCTGACAACATCCTGGACTACTTGGTGGTGAGAATGGTCAGAAATTCACCTAAAGGTGGCGCCGTTGTAACAAAATTCATTCATGTTAACAGTACATTTATCCTTAAATATCTTGGAATTAAAAAAAATAATAATGAATGCACATTGCAAAATTTCTTATAATAGACAACTTGCTCGCATTCAGGGTTAAAACTCCCACGTGGTTGCAGGAATCACCTGACTGTAGCTGCAATCCATGTTTTGTTTAAAGGGAAGGGCATTTTAATGGTTTAAAGCACAACATTTCTCAATGTCCTTAAAGGAATAGTAACACCAAAAAATTTAAGTGTTTTAAAGTAATGAAAATATCATGTACTGTTGCCCTGCACTGCACTAATCTGTTTGCTTCAGAAACACAACTATAGTTCATATAAACAAGCTGCTGTGTAGCAATGGCGGAAATTGAAAAACGGCTATATGGCACAGGTTAACTAATAGATAAAAGATAATACTTTTAGAAAGACAGAGCTTATTTTTTTATTGCTGTGTAACCTGAGCCTTTTCTCCTTTGAATGGCTGCCCCCATTGCTACACAGCAGCTTATCTATATAAACAATAGTAGTGTTTCTGAAGCAAACACAGCAGTTTTACCAGTGCAGGGCAAAACTGCATTATATTTAAAACACTTTTATTTTTTGACGTTACTGTTCCTTTAATGTTTTGATAATGGGTTGAGTGCAGAATCCTTTTGTCTTTGTCTATATGAATAGTGTTAGCCTCATTGCATTCCCGCCTTACTGTTGAAAATGTAATGGTGAGCACAACTTTCCCTTTTTTGTTCTACACAACACATTTTCCTTGCTCTGAAAAGAAAATATTGCTCAGCATTAAGTAATGCTGAGTAGCAAACTAACAGGAAAGCAGAACAAGGCATCTTATTGGCTTCTGCTTTTCGACTGCACAGGCAACAAATATACCATAAGACGAAAAAAGTAGTAACCCCCACACTGTCTGTTTACTTTATTTGTCTCAATTGCAATAATGAATAAAGAATAAATTAAGTAGAATGATATAAAGAGCTTAGTGCTCAATATAAGTGCAAGAATTATATGCGCAATTAATTACTAACACATGATTTAATCCATCTTTTGGTTGTTTCAATTAATTTAAAAATTCATACAAACAACTTAGTACTTACATTCCAATTAATAACCAAATTTTGTAAATTCATTAATTAAAGTGCCAGTGCGTGCAACGTATCAATTAGAATATAAATTCATCCGAAAGATAATTAAATTATTAAATATAAATCAAATATTGTTTTTTTTTAAAAACTTTTTTATATAGCTAGCATTTCATGAGTTAAAAGTTTGAAAGTGAAAATAGAATAGAGGTGGAGTTGTCCCAAAATCTATTACCTAATTTTTTTCTAGGCCCTGGGACACCACACGGGGAGAAAGGCAGGACGCTGAGGACTCAACCTTGTGAGCTCCTAACAAGGTTCCAAATATATAACAAATATTGTTGACAGTACTATGCTATAGTTCCATGAGTACCCAGGGCAAAATATAAAAAAGGCATTCCCAATGTCACCATGATTGTCTTTTATGCTAGACTATGCTAAACTCATAAATAGATTAGCGCTCAGAGATGCAAATGAGAGTAGCCAATTGTCTGTGTCTGAAACACCTTGAATATGTTACAAGCAACAGCTACCTGTCTGGTCTCATTCTTCTAATGCAATTGTCTCCTTTTTAGGATTAGGCTTAGTCTGTGTCTACTTTCCCAAATAATGCTGCAGGCCTAAAGATTGGTATTGAGGACAGAACACTGGTTTACAATTCACCTTGCAATAATTTCAGGGGTCATAACAAAGTTACAGATATATAGAAACATTGGGGTAACAGTCACCCTGCTATAGTTCCAGGGTTACCCAGGGCACAAATAAGCACTCGCCCCAAATCTCCCCCTAACTGGCCTTCAGGCTGGGCCCCCTTAGCTCATAACAAGGTTACATATATATAGAAACATTGGGGTAAGTCACCCTGCTATAGTTCCAGGGGTACCCAGGGCACAAATAAGCACTCACCCCAAATCTCCCCCTAACTGGCCTACAGTCTGGTCCCCCTTAGCTCATAACAAGGTTACAGATATATAGAAACATTGGGGTGTCACCCCGCTATAGTTCCAGGGTTACCCAGGGCACAAATAAGCACTCACCCCAAATCTCCCCCTAACTGGACTTCAGGCTAGGCCTCCTTAGCTCATAACAAGGTTACAGATATATAGAAACATTGGGGTAACAGTCACCCTGCTATAGTTCCAGGGTTACCCAGGGCACAAATAGAGTTGCCACCCGGACGGTATTTTACCAGCCTAGCCGGTAAAACACCTGCCAAGGCCGGGGCCGGTATTACAAATTTACCGGCAATGCAGTTGCCGGTAATTTGTAATACCCTTAAAAAAAAAGCCCCTGGCCTGCCCCCAATTCACAAAGAACTTACCTTTTTCCGCCCCTTTTGTGGCACGTCGCATAGCTCCCCCATTTTACATCACGGACCGCCCCTTTTTTGTGCCCGCCCCCCATTGGCCGGTAATCTTTTTGAGTAAAGGTGGCAATCCTAGGCACAAATAAGCACTCACCACAAATCTCCCCCTAACTGGACTTCAGGCTAGGCCTCCTTAGCTCATAACAAGGTTACAGATATATAGAAACATTGGGGTGTCACCCTGCTATAGTTCCAGGGGTACCCAGGGCACAAATAAGCACTCACCCCAAATCTCCCCCTAACTGGCCTTCAATCTGGGCCCCCTTAGCTCATAACAAGGTTACAGATATATAAAGAAACATTGAGGTAACAGTCACCCTGCTAAAAGGGCATACCTAGGGCACAAATAATCACTCAC
Organism: Xenopus laevis; assembly: GCF_017654675.1. NCBI lineage: Eukaryota > Metazoa > Chordata > Amphibia > Anura > Pipidae > Xenopus > Xenopus laevis. The sequence continues at coordinate 117,242,110 of NC_054377.1, read as the reverse complement.
CCCAAATCTTCTAACGGCCTTTAGGCTGGGCCCCCTTAGTGTTAGACAGAGAAAGTTACAATGGCAGTGTGTGTGTGGAATATTGCATTAACACACACTGGAATTATAGAGTTTCAGTGTCCCATAGCAACTTACCTTACTGCACAAGTCAATTCAGAAAGTCCAAGGCTGTGGAGCAAAGCACTGGTAACAGCAGGCAGCTACAGAGCTCCTCTCAGTCCATTCAGCAGAATCCTTCTGAAGAATTGTCAGTGAGAGCTGTTATCTTGATACCTGCCTATTTTTCAATTGACAGGCTCTCTAGAAAAGGCTCTGTTTACATTACATCAGTTAGTAGGAGGGAGGGGTAATGACATGACATGACATGATTTGCTGTGCTTAATCCATGAGTCCTTATTGCATGCAATGTATGACAAGTCACCCATATTGTCAGGGCTGATCCTATCAAATGTGGGGCCCAATTGGAACCCTGTTGGCGGGGCCCCTAGAAAAAGTGTTGCTGGCTACTGACACACCAAGTATTTAGGAAAATAAGGGCATACAGGCACAAAATAGAAAGGAAAGGGGCAGACAAGGTAAGAGAGTGAGAGGGATGAAATAGGGGCACATAATAGGGGCACACAGGGTAAGAGAGAGAGGGAGGAAATAGGAGAGTGGACTGGGCCAATTAGTTTGGGGCAGGCTGGGCCGATTCAGCTTGGGAGCAGGCTTGGTTGGATTGGGGGCAGGCAGGGCCTATCAAGGTTGGAGGAAAGCTGGGCCTATGAGAGTTGGGGGATAGGCTGTCTTATCAGAGTTGGGGGTGGGCTGGACCTATGGATTTGGGGATGGGCTGGACTCTCAAAGTTGGGGGCAGGCCAGGCAGCATCATGTGCTGAGGGAAATATCTGTGCTGCCCCAGAGGTGCGGGCCCTGTTGGGCCCAATTGGTCCAATAGGCCTAAGGCCGGCCCTGCATATTGTATACCCTCCCAAATTGTGAATATCAGGCAGCAATTGCATATATGTGCGGCTCCTGCACTCTTTGTAATTTTACAGATGGCAAATAGCAATTTGATGTCAATATTCCAGAGACAAAGAACAAATAATATTTGCAAACAAAACTGTGGTTGTGGGTAGTTAATGAGTCCTATATTCTCTACAGGTAGTCTTACCTGATCACCACTATACAGGCCATAACACAAGTGGTGGCATGGCTGGTAGTAGATATTAGTAAATCTGAGGGAAAGGCAGTCAGTGCTTTTGATCTCTGGACAAAAAAACACTTTGTTGTTGGTCTGAGGTTACTAGGGGAGTTGCTTGAAGTGTCCATTTTACTTGAATGCAAAATCAAAAAAGTATGGCTGTGAGTGAGTCATATTAAAATAACTAGAGGACTTACGGAGTAGACACTATATGGGTCAAATTTACTAAAGGGTGAAGTGACTAAAGCTGGTGAAAATTCGCTAGTGAAGGAGATCGACATTTTTCTAAGTCCCAAAAAATGCTGGCGACTTTTCAGTTTTTCAGGATGATCGGCTACAAAAGATCGTACATTTTTTTTAGGGTAACCGGCTTCCCCCCTACATTTCCTAACATATGGCACATAAACTATACACTGGGCTCATGTGTAGGGCATTATAACAACTCTATTTTCTTTTATTAAGGTTCCCTTGTGTAGTGTAATGTATTTGCTGCAATATACGTCCATTGAAATTTAACTTCCCGCGTATGCAAATTAGCCAGTGCTAGCGCAACTTCGATTTGCTTGCCGAATTAACGCTAGCGAAACTTCGCCATCGTTCGGCACCCTGGACGCAACTTCACATTTTAGTGAATTAGCGTTGTCCTGGCGAATTTTCGCCTGGCAAAGTGTTGTGATGTGAGCGAAACAAACGAAATCACTGGCACACGTGGCAATTCAGGTGCCGGGTTACCCCGTGCTCTTTATTGTGCGGACGTGCAACGTTTCGGGGTGGCAACCCCTTTATCAAGCATACTAAAAAAGACCAAAATGCAAGTATATAACATGTGATCAATTAACATGTTTAGCATAATTAATAAAGTGACCAGCCCCTATAAGGGTTCATACAAAATAGTAAAACATTCATAAAATTCTTGTGAAAGTGTCCAAGCAGATGACATTGTAGTGAAGAATAAAAGGTTTCGTATATGCAACAAATGTATCAAAGTGTCCATATTGTGAAAAAAATGTGTCGCTTGTTCCACAGTTACAACATTGTTGCATCTATAAAAAATAAAAGATGTACTGATAACAAGCTTCTTGTGCTAAAATTTCCTATGACAATGTGTTACAAAACAATACAAATTACAGAATATACATGATTAAAAAGCGTTAAAAAACATTAAGCTACACTCTAACCCTGCTAATAAGGGAAATTTAATTACCTGTCCCTGGGGTATACAAGATTGTTCTTATCTGAAAAAATTTTTAAAGGAGCATTAATCATTCTGATCCAATTCTCAACACGAGTTAACTTCTCATAGGACAGCTGAAAGGAATACCATGATGGGTTATAAATAACAGGATAAATTATACTCTTCGTTAAGACCCTTAGGGCTTCTGGACTGGAGCAGCCATATCCAAAAGCATTCTCTTTGGAGCAGTCTACATTTCTTTTCTTGCCCTTGCCGAACGGTGACCTTCTCTAGAATTGGCCATCTCAACTGCGCTATCTGATGGCCCTGCTCCCCAGGGACAGGTAATTAAATTTCCCTTATTAGCAGGGTTAGAGTGTAGCTTAATGTTTTTTAACGCTTTTTAATCATGTATATTCTGTAATTTGTATTGTTTTGTAACACATTGTCATAGGAAATTTTAGCACAAGAAGCTTGTACATCTTTTATTTTTTATAGATGCAACAATGTTGTAACTGTGGAACAAGCGACACATTTTTTTCACAATATGGACACTTTGATACATTTGTTGCATATACGAAACCTTTTATTCTTCACTACAATGTCATCTGCTTGGACACTTTCACAAGAATTTTAAGAATGTTTTACTATTTTGTATGAACCCTTATAGGGGCTGGTCACTTTATTAATTATGCTAAACATGTTAATTGATCACATGTTATATACTTGCATTTTGGTCTTTTTTAGTATGCTTGATAAAGGGGTTGCCACCCGGAAACGTTGCACGTCCGCACAATAAAGAGCACGGGGTAACCCGGCACCTGAATTGCCACGTGTGCCAGTGATTTCGTTTGTCTAGTACATATTCTTGGGGGTTGCCGTGCCCTCTACACTGTGCACCGGGCTCAAACTACCAAACTGTGAGGAGAGTGTGCGCTGCTTCATCCAAGTTCCTGTGATGTGAGCGAAGCCATCACTGGCGAATTTTCATCGGTTAGTGAATTTGCCCCTATGTATGTAATATGTCCTAATCTGTTATACACATTTACCTCCTCCAAGAGGACTTTTCCCACACACACAAAAGTCAGCTTTGTGGTAGATCAGATTAGTAGCATTTTAGTTATGTGTGTGCATGGAAATGCATGGCCAATCCAAAAAATTAAAAGTTATTATGTTGATCAGGACTTGATCTTCTATGAGCAATACACAAGACTCATGTGTAAACTATAGTACATGATGGTTTTCTTGTAATAGTCCTGTGATAACATATGCCTCATTATAAATGAGAATACGTCACTACAGTACCTGTTGTGTTCTACGTAAAACCTTTGTTCTGCATAATTTAGTGATTTTCTGAATGCTTGCCCTACAGAAATTGCTTTGGCATGCTTGCCCAACACATAAAGATACCCTGGAGGCTTATTATTAATGTCATGGAAAAAATAGGTTGCCGGTATTACAAGACTGGTACAGCTATTTCTCCACAGTGTTAGAGGACATTCAAGGTCAATCAGTACACGTTTTCGAACTTGTTGGAAAAGGAATGCTGGCACATAATTACTTCCTTTTTTTATAACCTGGTGAAAGCCTTAATAGTACTGTTTTATTTGATTTCGCTATCTCACTTTAGTGCTATTATACTTTTTGACCCAAAAAATAGGAATTACTGCGCGCTGTTATAAGGACTGTAGCCATCAACTTCCTTGACTCTTGCTTTTAACACCTGATCGGTAGCAGGAATGAAAAAGTTACTGATAACTATACAGTGTTGCAGATACTACGCTGAAGAAATGATTACAAAATATGAAAGTATCATGGCGTAGGTGGTGCTGTCAATTAGATCTCAGACATAATCTGCAAGACATTGGTAAAACATTGGAAAAACAGCAGAAATGTTTTGTATATTGATTTGCTGACTCTTTGATAATATTCATCTCCGGTTTGCTTGGCACTCCCAACATATTAAGGTTTCAATTTGAGTTAATTTGCAATTAGTTTTCATTTTTTATTATTTGTGGTTTTTGAGTTATTTAGCTTTTTATTCAGCAGCTCTCCAGTTTGCAATTTCAGCAATATGTTCGCTAGGCTCCAAATTACACTAGCAACCATGCATTGATTTGTATATGACTAGAAGAGGCCCTGGATAGAAAGAGGAATAATGAGAAATAGCAATATCAATAACTTTGTAGCCTTGCAGAGCATTAGTTTTTTCAGAAGGGGTCAGTGACCCTTATGTGAAAGCTGTAAAGAGTCAGAAGAAGAAGGCTAATAATTCAAAAACTGTAAAAAAATAAAGGCCAATTCAAAAGCTGCTATACCATACTAAAAGTTAATTGAAAGGTGAACCACCCCTTCAATTTTGTCCTTTGGGTCACAAACCCTTAATATCAAAATTTATCATGTAATGTCTCTTTAAAAATTTGACTTCAACCATTCGCCATCTAAAACCTGCCGAATTGCTGTTTTAGCCTATGGGGGACCTCCTAGAATCTATTTGGAGTCAATTGGTGGACTTTGAAAAATCAAAGGTTTTTTTGGGAAAAACTTCGAATTGAATTCAATCAAATGCGCTATTCCTTTCGATTCATACAATTAGAATTCGGGCGAATATGGACCTATTTGATGAAAACCCAATTCGACCCAAAATAACTTCGACTTAACTTGGGTTGGTCTTTTTGAATTTGAATTTCGAAGTTTTTTCAATTCGAAATTCGACCCTTGATAAATATGCCCTTTAGTGTAAAGCAGTGAGAAGAATTTTGCACAGGGCTATAAAAGGCCGTTGATAAGAAATATAACAGGATCTACAATCAAGATAACATAAGTATAACCGTATATATATATATACAGGTATGTGACCTTTTGTCCAGAATGCGCAGGACCTGGGGTTTTCCGAATAATGGATCTTTCCATAATTAGGATCTTAGTAGACCTATTGTCTACTCTACTAGAAAATCATGTAAACATTAAATAACCTCAATAGGCTGGTTTAGCTTTTAATAAGGATTAATTATATCATTGTTTGGATCAAGTACAAGGTACTGTTTTATTATTACAGAGAAAACAGAAATGATTTTTAAAAGTTTGGATTATTTGGATAAAATGGAGTCTATGGGAGATGGCCATTCCATAATTCAGATCTTTCTGGACAACGGGTTTTCAGATAACGGATCCCATACCTGTAGTAAACATAGTTTATTATGTGCATACTGGACTTTACACCATCAATGCATATGTCTCATTCATGTAGTCCAAGGAAAACATACTTGTTATATGTGTATGATGTTGCAATTTAACGTCATCCAAAACCCAAAGCTTTATGGAAAAATACTTTGAAAGATGTGGAAAATCTGCTAAAATGAACTGATGTATAAAAAATGCTCAATGAATCAGACCCTATGACATTGAAAAGATTGTGTAAAAAAATGATAAATATACAGTGTCGCAGATACTAAGCTGAAGAAATGATTACAGATGAATCATCCTTTTCACTTTTGTTTAAATAGATTTCATAGTGTTGTGTTGGATTATCTGATTAATGCTAAAGTGTTTAGACTCTTGTAGTCTGGGTAGCAATATGGCATTTGTTAGGCCACATATGTTTATGCCAATATTTAAGGAGACCACTTACAGAATATTGCAAAACCTTAAGCCAAGAGTTGTTATTTTTATAACAACAATAGCTGTCTTGCTTAGTGCAGCATTAGGGCAAGTGTAAGTGTTCCTGATGGTCAATGTGGAATCAGTACTAATGTGGTGTTAACATTTATCATGACAGCATAGGAAAGATTTAGGACAGGGAAGTGTAATACATTAGCATGGGGCAGGGACGCCCACAGTCCCCTTAATAGGCTCATGCTCGCACGAGTGCTCCTCTGGGTTGACGCACGTGTCTATGCGTGTGTGTTGTTTTATTTGGCCAGCTGTGTCTGATGTCATCATTCTTGGTGTGAAATTAAAATGTTTAAGGGGGCCTTGACCAAATGTTTTCTAGTCTCTTTTGTCTTTTTTTTTAAATAGCCTGTTCCTGACCTTCCCTAGTTTGCTGCCTGTCCTGACCTCTGCCCGTTTATTGACTGGATCCCGTTTCTGTACTGCGCTACTGTTGGTTTTGATGCCGGCCTGTGACCTCAACTACATTCCCAACTCCTGATTTTGTACTGCCCTGCCTGATTGGTATTGACCCTGTCTGTCCCTTGACCATGCTCTTTGATCTCCATTCTTTCTGTACACGTTTGGTTCCTTTGCCTGCCCAGAACCCTTGGCTCTCTCACTATAAGACCTGGCAGCATCCGAGTAGAGGAGGGCTGTTATAGGAAGAAGCCTGAGCCAAGGCCAGGACCTTGAGGTTTGTTCTGGGTTTGGAATACCTTATTTTACAGCAATTTTAAATATCTCCTGCAGTCATAATTGCCAGTGGTAAAAATAATTTAGGTATGGTACCTGTTATCCAGAATGCTCGGGACCTGGGGTTTTCCAGATAATGGATCTTTATGTAATTTCATACCTTAAGTCTACTAGAAAAATCATGTAAACATTAAATAAAGATTCCAAGAAGATCACTGGCACACAAGGCTGTTTCAAGCAGGGGAGGACCCTTGCGTATTTATTTGCAACATTTTGGGGAAGTACCCCTTTGTAAAGCATACATTCCAACATTAAGGGGCACATTTACTAAGCTCGAGTGAAGGATTAGAATGAAAAAAACTTCGAATTTCGAAGGTTTTTTTGGCAGTTTTGACCATCAAATTGGCTACTTCGACCTTCGACTACGACTTCGAATCGAATGATTCGAACTAAAAATCGTTCGACTATTCGACCATTCGATAGTCAAAGTACTGTCTCTTTAAAAAAAACTTAGACTACCTACTTCGCCACCTAAAACCTACCGAGCATCAATGTTAGCCTATGGAGGCCTTCCCCATAAGCTTTCTAAGCTTTTTTTGATTGAAGGAAAATCGTTCGATCGATGGATTAAAATCCTTTGAATTGTTCGATTCAAAGGATTTAATCGAACTATCAAACGATTTTTCCTTCGATCGTTTTACTTTGATGGCCGAATATCGAGGGTTAATTAACCCTCAATATTCGACCCATAGTAAATGTGCCCCTACATAAAACCAATAGGATTGCATCGATTATATCTTCGATGGGATCAAGTGCAAGGTACTGTTTTACTATGACAGAGAAAAAGGAAATAATTAAAAAAAAATTGTATTACTTAAAATGGAGTCTATGGGAGACAGCCTTTCCGTAATTTGGAGTTTTCTGGATAATGGGTTTTGGGATAACAGATCCCATACCTGCATAGCAATTGTAGTTAATTTTAAAAAGAACAAATAGGGGCAAATTCACTAAAGGGCAGTTGCGTCTGGGCAGCTGAAAGCTGGCAAAGTTTCGCTAGCGTTAATTCGTCAGCGCGAACATTTCATAGCGAACATTCACTAGCGTTCATTTCTGCCTAGCAAAACGTTGTTCTGTAGTGCACTTATGCTTAGTTCAATTTGAATATGGCGGGTATATATTGTCGTATAGATGTCTTTATTAGAGATGTTGGTACAAATGCTTGAAGTGGCCACTTTTTATTACAAATGTCCAAGGAAGCAAAATAAAGACAATAAAGATCCTCTAATGCCCTAGACATGAGCCTACCCTAAAACAAATGTGGCATGCCCCTCAAATGGTTTGGTAAATCGGCCCCAGAGATGAAAATGTTAGTCAGCTACTTGAAGGGAGCCATATTGGACGTAACTTCCGTTAGTTTGCTCTTAATCATGACCAACTCAAGTCAGGCACTGGAAAGTTATGTTACATGGAATTATATGCTAAAAATTGAGATGGGCTTCCCATAATTCAGAGCATTATGATTACAGGGTTTCATTTCCATTTTAAACCACTGATGACTATGTACTGAGAATGATAGAAATGGTAACAGCCATGATAGGACTTTCAAGGGAATGTCAACTCAAAAAATATTTTTGTGTTATAAAAGAAAACATAATTCTAAGTAACTTTGCAATATACATTCATTAAATTTTTTATGTTTTTTATGTTTTTATGTTTTTAAGTTATTTGTATATGTATTGCTATTGAAAGTAGTGTTTGTGTGTCCCTTTCTATTCTCTGCACTGATGGCTCAGACTATTTCTACAATGTAAGACAATGTAAAACAAGGCAGATTTGTTTATGCTGGGGAACTAAGACTTTTGCAACATTCTTTAAAAATTAACAACAAGGAGTTAAGCAAATGCTGCTTGCAATAGGAATTGTTTTTACAAATAACTTTAAAAGCACTGAACATTTTTAATAAATTAATATTGGAAAGTTGCTTAGAATTATGTTTTCTTTTAATAGGCATATTTTTATTTTGGGATTGACTTGCCCTTTAAAGGACTTTTAATTATTTTATAGTCAGACGCCTTCTATATTGTTATTAGTGTGTAGGTCTTTTATTTTTACAACTGTACACTAATTACAAATTTGGAAAAATATGTGTTATGTATTTAGAAACATCTTATATAGGGTAATTATACTTTGTTTATTAATGTTTCTTTCTAAAAGTTTTGTGCACATTAACAAAGTTCATAGAAGTTTATAAATGGATGAGGTGGGAGTTTGTCCCAGAATTTCTATAAATTATTATTGCAGGAAATATGCTTAGGCACCAAACACATTTAATTCCGGTCATAAGAGTTACCGATTAACCACCAAACATGCTTTTGCAGAGTTATTTATGGGGTAATGAGCCATTGTATCAGAGTCTGTAAACAGTAGTAGAATTATGAAAGAAAGGAAACTATAAAATGACAGATTTTATGCCGTGTACAATAGTATAATTAGATAAGGAAGATTAAAGGAGTAAGGGAATTTTAATTTTATATTTTAATCATTTTTTAATGGTTTTATTGGTTTTGAATGCATGTCTTTTTTTTTATTCTGCAGCTTCTAGTCATGGAAGTTCAATTGCTGTCGGGTTTCTAGAGGTTAATTACCCTAGCAATAAAACAGTAGTTCGAAAGAATAAAAAAGTAAATAGGAGAAATTCTCAAAAAATATATATTTTTTTTAAATTAGCAATGTCAATTAAAACAAAATCCTCACTGTCTGTTTCTTTTTTGGTTGCTAGGGTCAGTGAACCTTACAGGATACCTTTTTGTATGTATGAATATTTTTATTTATATAGCACTCTTTTTTTCAGCTGAAGACTGATTAGGAAGAATAATAATAATTAAAAAGTATGCAAAATAAATAATGAATATCAAATGAAAGGTTGCTTAGTACAGGTCACTTTGTAAAGTTATTTTATAGGCAAACTTCCTCAGAAATGTGTAAATTGCCTTTAAAAGAATGCTATAGTGAACACAAGTATTGCTTGTGTTATGTTTCTGTATGGTGGAGGGTTTCTGAACCCCCCCACCCTAAGATTTTGCCTCTTAGCACCTTCCGCATAGGACCCCCCCCCCCACTCTATGATTTTGCCTCTTAGCACCCTCGCATGGGACCCCCAACTACCTTGTTGGCATTCTCTATGGGGGGAGCACTGATTACAGACACTATAGGAAAGTACGAGTGTCCCCTTATGGTGGAATATATAAAAACCTCACCACAGGGGAATGCATGAGTGAACACTCATGTGTAAAGAAGATTGTGCCCTAAAGGAACTCACCCCTTACTGAAGTTGAGAGTAGGGACCACATGGATGTGGGTTTAGTTAGCAACAGTTATTACTTCTGTCATTGTACATTCCAGGGGAGTAAGATGGTCAGGACAACTTAGTAAGAGCAGCACTTCACTCAAACAAGGATTGAAAGGCTTGAGAGGCTACCACTAGCAGGTATTTTGGTATTGGTGACCTTATACCATTACTAACCCTATATTTTATCTACATTTTATCTGAAGTCACTATATGGTCAAACTAAATAATGTGGACCCACTGCACTATGCGAGTACCTTATTTATGTTGAATAAACATCCAGTTTATGATTAAAGGGGTGGTTCACCTTCAAACAACTATGACAATGAAGATTTTCATTCATCCAGGTCATAGTATATCTAGTATAGGTCAATCTAAAAACAACTGGACTTGCTGAGTAATCAATAAAGACGTTTCACTACTCATCCGAGCAGCTGCTTCATACAATGCTGTTCTAACATCTGTACCCCGGCGGATTCAAAACACTTCCCACATCCATTCATGCAACTCTCACAAGTAACACCTGTATCTAGTAGTTGCATGACACTTTGGATAATCCTGTCACAACTGCACAGAATCAACACCTCTGTGAATTTCTTCAGATGTCACCTCTTTGAAGAGTTACAATGTGCCATTGTAAATGGATTAGTGGAAGAGTTTAAATGCCGAGAACTTCCCACACCAGTCAGTTGAACTGAAGAAGCTGCTCGGATGAGTAGTGAAACGTCTTCATTGATTACTCAGCAAGTCCAGTTGTTTTTAGATTGATCTATACTGGGTAGAGGTGAAGTGTTAAAAGAATGGTGGAAGTATATAATTAATACCTGGGCTTATAAACAGCTGTGCAATGTAAACTGAAAAGTACCTGAACTGTTGTACATTAAGGAGAAGTATATGCTGGGAGAGCACAAATCATTGGGTTTATGGGTAAACTACATATTGATAGTGTCCTCAGCTGCTCAGTGGGACTGTGAAAATGTATGTTCTTTGCAGTAGAGTAGTGCATGCTGTGAGAGCACATGTGTGTATGTGGAGAACATCTGGATTGTTATGCAGATGGGTGAATGACATACTTTGAGTATTTATAGGAGAGTGCTGGAAGAATTTGTGTTGCTGCTGCGCAAATGTGAAGGGAATGCTTGGAGTGTCTGTAGTGTGTGAAATGCATGTTGAGGGTATCAGTGTGTGAGAATGGCATTGCATAGGTTTTTTGGGTGTATGGCATTTATTTTGGGAGTGTATGGACTGTTGTGCACATGTGAAATTAGTGACATTATCTGGGCTTTTCCCATACAGGTGTATGAAGTGCATGCTGGTAGTGACTGAGCTACTAGCAAAGATTGGCCCTGTTGAGCAATCATGAATGTACATAGGATATTTATTTATATGTTTAAACTAAAATAAATAAACAAAATCCATGATTGCAGCATGGACAATGGTGGTAGTTTGTTAAGAGTAAGATAGATCATTCTTTGTGTAGATACTCTTGTTTGTGTGACCACCAGGTGGCATTGTTAAGCAGGAGAAGCTATATAAAGGTAAGTCAAGGTACCACTTCCTCTGTGGTTGATGAGGAGGGGATAGTGCATGATGCCAGGGAGTCAGAGGTAGACCACCTTGAAGGAGTAATTGATAGGGTTAGTTAGGTGAGATAGCAGCAGGATAAATTTGACCAGTGTCTTGGCGGCACGTCGCCCAGTTAAGGAGCCAGTGGAAGAGGGACTAGGTTAACCAGTGATTAGTGTGCCTCAAATGCAAGGCTGACCCCTCTGCTGAAAGTCTGTAAGAATGTACAGGACGGAAGGAGCAGGGAAGTAGGCAGTAAGCAGGTGAACCTCCAGTTTATTCATAGTCATAAGTGACTATTGTAAGTTCCCTTGGCTTTTTCGGCCAAATAACCTGAGAGGGCATGGGACACCACGTCACCATTTGACAACATGGCCCAGTTGATAAAGTGACAGCACATACAAAAAGGGAGAGGGGGAAAAACACACACAGTTTACTGCTTTGCTATTGGCTATAATCTGAGTCCTGGACAAGTATATCAGCCATAAAGACAGAGTGGAGCCTTAACTGGTTGCATGTATACAAAAGTAGCTATAGTAAATTGAGTGGCACCTTTCTCTCACGGTTTAAGCCCTTGCAACTGCGTGAAAGCAGGGTGTAGTGCAACTGTAATAAAGTGCTATGCACAATGATTGGGTGTCAGTGGTTCTTTATGCTTAATCAGAGAACATAGTTTAGTCAACAGATTGATCCACATAGGAGTACATAGAACTTAATAGGTACATAGAGCAACAGAGGATAGCATATACTCACAAGCACCAATGATCATCTCAGTCCTTGCAGGCAAGGGAGCATACACAGCAGCAAATGAAGGTACACCCAGTTTTCAGCCTTTACCATAAGTGTAACGCAGGAAAATCTCTACATCCCTAAGTCTGTACACTTAGGGGCCGATTCATCAAGCTCGAGTGAAGGATTCGAAGTAAAAAAACTTCGAATTTCGAAGTGTTTTTTGGGCTACTTCGACCATCGAATGGGCTACTTCGACCTTCGACTACGACTATGACTTCGAATCGAAGGATTCGAACTAAAAATCGTTCGACTATTCGACCATTCGATACTCGAAGTACTGCCTCTTTAAAAAAAACTTCGACCCCCTACTTCGGCAGCTAAAAGCTACCGAAGTCAATGTTAGCCTATGGGGAAGGTCCCCATAGGCTTGCCTAAGTTTTTTTGATCGAAGGATATTCCTTCGATCGTTGGATTTAAATCCTTCGAATCGTTCGATTCAAATGATTTAATCGTTCGATCGAAGGAATTATCCTTCGATCGTCCGATCGAACTATCTGCGCTAAATCCTTCGACTTCGATATTCAAAGTCAAAGGATTTTAGTTCCTAGTCGAATATCGAGGGTTAATTAACCCTCGATATTCGACCCTTGATGAATCGGCCCCTTAGTCCCTACTTTTTGGGCAATTAGTACCCGGGATCTTAATTCCACTCACACTCCTTGTCGGAGCCTCAGGCTGCTCAACCAAATAACCTGTCTATTACAGAGTATAGCTTATCCTTAACTAGGCCAGATCTACCCATTCCCTTCCTGCCTGCTCAGGTAAGGGCTAAAGCAATGGACTCTGAGCACATGGCTGCTTAGGCATATATACTATAGCATAGTGCCATCTACTGGACACTTGAGAACTGCAGGAGCATAGCTTAAAGCAGGATAAGGAAACAGGTCCCCTGCTAACTATATTAGGACCCATTCATGGGGTCTATAACACTATGTGATTACCTGCCAATATTAATAAGGGTGGCTAATTTACCAGACCCCAACACAAACATACTAGCAAATATTACTTTTTCAAGAAACAAATATAAGCCTCCAATTTACTGTTGTTTTCTGGCACAAATACAAAGTTTATTTTTGATAACAGTCTAGCTCTGTAAACAAATACCGTATCTAAGTGGACATTTCTATTTCATTGTCAGTGAGTTTAGCATTTTACCCTGAATGTGGTAATGTTGTTTTAAGACTCCGCCTAGACAAAATTCTTTTAAAACATAACTGTAGCTTGCCACTAATAATGAATATTACTGTATTTACTCTTAGTGGTGTTTCCTGTTAAACAGGCAGAGCCTTCACACCACTTATCTTTAAGCTTCTGTTTTTCCTGTTTTATTTTTAAAAGAGATACATACAAGTAGCATTAAGGGACTACTATCTGAAACAGCATTAGGGCTGTTCCTTTCAGAGCCAAGTATAGTGACAGAAGAACAGAGAATCAGAGGGCAGGTGTGTGGGCTTCTAACTGGAAAAGTGTTTGGCGACTTTCCCTTTATTGATATTTAATTTCTGCAGAGAGCTGCCAGAGAAAATCATACAAATATTTTGCAAAAGATCTCAGAAGTGTCATTTATGTATACTTGCTTTAATTTTTTAGAGATAATGACCAACATTATCATCAATGGTCAACTTAATAAACTTAATATTTGTCCATATGCTTGACTCTGTATAATGGGAAGCTTTACCACTTACAACTTGACTCACTCTACTGAGCAGGGCCAACTTTTCCTACAGTTTCGATCGTTTTGTATGTAATCGGCTGATGTGTGCAACCTTCTAATGTAGAGAGCCCTTAAATATATTGGGGTTTTATAAATCCATGCTAATAATAATAACTCAGCATGCTGATCTAATCATGACTAAACTAGCACCAACTAAAGTACATACATCTTTAACTTGATTAATGAATTATTACATCACAACAGCTCAGTTACACTGTGATTTACATATAGTTGCTGCTGGCTACACAATTAGTACTGACGTTTGAAGTTTATATATTAACACGCTAGAGAAACATGCTATATTTGCGAAAAAGCAAACTGGGTGCCAAATTGTTGTTCATTCAAAGTACTCAAGAGTCTATCTGTTCAGAGATGTCAACCAACCCCATATCATACAGATGATGATGCAGTCCTGGAATTTTTATTCATCCTAAATTCCTCTAAGTTCCACAGTATCTTCATCTACCCTTGTGGGCAATGGTGATAACAAGTACAGGCAGTGTTGATGCACTCACTTCTGTTTGGTACCAGCAAATGCAGTTGAACACTTGGAATCTGTACTGAAAAAAACAGTTTGCATGGGATTTTGCCATGTGGTTGTTTTCAGCGTTCTTCACTGCTAATATACTAATCATACATAGCAACAAAAACATAGTTATCCAGGGCCAGGCAAATCTATTTACTGCCTATAGGGCTTGCAATATAAGCATGGTCAAATAAATTACAATAAATGAGGTACAAAGGAATATGGCCCTCTACCTTCAAGATGCAATCTCTTCCTCTCCAGCAAACCAGTTCAGATGGTAAATACCATGTGGCAATTTAAGCATTGACTATTAAAATGTAACCTTTAATTCAGAATATAAAACTAATTATAAGCACTGCCCGGTCATTAGACCAAAAGTACCAACAAACTCACTGCATGTTACACTTCAAATTCATTGCAGTGCAGGACACTAGCCTAAACGAACGCAAATTAGTTTGTAAATAAGCCCTCTAACGTAATGTCTTGGTTGCATTAAATAGCACCATGGGACAGAACACTATTATAGGTATCTATTTCATACCTCTCAGTTAGATGTCTATGGAGATTCTCATTCATCCAGGTTTTGACTCGTGATATACAGTATCAAGTAGACTTTCTGAGTTTTCTTGAAAATTTAACTGGACTGGACTTGTTGAAAAACTCAGGACTACTACTACTACTAGATACTGTACCTCAGTTAGATGGCTGATAAGCAGGTCTGTGCAGAGAACCTTATGAAGCCAATTCCTTGGTTCACATTCATTAGAGTTTTCTAAGTACCCAATTTATATACACCCCTAATTTATGGCCTCAAGGAGATTTAAAGTGGACCTGTCACCCAGACACAAAAACCTGTATAATAAAAGTCCTCTTCAAATTAAACATGAAATCCAATTTCTATCTTTATTTAAGCATTTATAGCCGTTGTAAGCGCATTTAAAAATTTCAGCTGTCAATCAAATATTGTCTGTCCCTCCTCTATGCCTTAGGCATAGAGGCGGAGCAGACAATTACTTTCACTTTCCATTCAGCACTTCCTAGATGTCACTGCTCTCCACACATTCCCCCGTTCTTTTCAAAGTTTAATTGTGTAGCCAGGGCATGGGGATGGAATCAGGTCCCCCATTCTGGTGCACAAACAAGATTCTGAGATGATGGCTTGCCTTAATAACAGTGTCCACAAAGTGACTCCTGCCTGCTTGCTATATGAATTCCCAGACCGAAGGAAACAAGATTCAAATAATTTATATAGTGTTATCAAAGTTCTTTTTGCTTGACTAATGTGATAAAATAGGGTTTTGAATAATTTTTTTTGGTGATGGGACCCCTTTAAGTGACTTAATACGGGAGTTTGGTAACAAAGTTTCCATGTGCACACACCGGCCTCTGTTGCTGTGCTTGGTATAAAGGGTGACGACACTCCCAAGCACTCAATAGGTAGAGAGCTCCCGGCACACAAGGTTCTTCCAAACAGGGACATGCTTTAATATGTCAAGTGAAAGCACAATGTTTAAGGGGTATGCCCCTTTGTCAAGTGATTGCTGGGAATTCTCTATACCTATTAACACATGAGTCAGCACAGAAATCACGCTAAGACCTCTCTGAGTCAGAGCTCAATGTCTACTTGATTGATCCACCCACTCTTTGAGTAGTCATGTTAGTCTACCTTTATTTTTGTCCTTTGTAATGTATTGTTGTAGTGGTGTTGCTGGTTTGTTTCAGGTATATGCTTGCAATTGTTCTCTCTAAGAGGGCTTACTGTGTTTCCTTCAGCAAATATGAGATTGTGTCAGAATATGTCCACTACCATCCTAAAAATTCTTGCTATACGTTAATAATTCAGCATAGGTACGTGCACAGACCTACAAGCATGGATGGATTCTATTCAGTAAAGTTAGCTCTATGGTTTTAAAGAATGCATGTTCAGCTGGTTGTGTCCTACAGCACACTAGTATGTACAACGTTGTATTATTAACATTAACATTATTAACATTTATTTATATAGTGCCAGCATATTTCACAGCGCTGTATGCAAATTCAAGGTGTTTGCTTGATTTTACTGCTGGTGTTATGTCTACTAAAAGCTGGTGAGACATTGATTGATATGCCTTTACAGTACAAATACGTCCATGCTTCTGTAGGTGTAGAGTTTAGCACACCAAACCAGGTTGGTAATGAACCCCCATTGTACTGGTATTCACCAATCTGGAAAAGTATGGGGAAGGCTAACATCAGGCTTGAGCCGGTGGTCACTGACCACTCCACAACCCAGTATTATGATGATATGACCAGGCAGAGAATCAGTACCAGAACTAGAGGGGTCATTAACAACCTTAAAAGCAGTTGCTGCACTTAGTTGCACTTATTCATTAAAGGAACCTGTGCTCTTTGCATTTCGATATAGTTGTACTCGGCACCACTTAGTCCTTCCAGCCTTCAGTTCTTAATCAAGGACCTTGGAGCTACCACCATCTCCAGTCCAGGCAGTAGTTCCAGGGTTCCCTTTGCTTGCAATGTCAATAGCTGCAGCACACTTGCACCTAAAGGATCAGGCACAGAAGGTACTTGCACATAGAACATTGGAAATTACGCCATACGGACTTCCATGACAATGCATCCAATATGCGACAAAATGCACACACAGTGCATTTTGGCAAATCGGACACAATTGCTTCCTGGGCAGCACTATTGCATCAGGGGCATAGCCCCCTTGCAGCTGCAAGGTTGTTGGAATTCTAGGAAAACAGACTGCATTGTGGAAAAAAAACATGGCCACATTACCAATAGCTAGAAAAGGCATTAAAAAATAAAAATTTGCAGCTGCGGCTTGAGTTAAAATGTGCAACAAAATTGTGCCTAAAGAATTCGGCAACCACATGATTTTGACGCTGATATCCTAAAAAAAGCAAAATCCAACCATTTTCAGACCCACTGCATCTGATAAAAACATGATGATTTACATCTAAAAAAAAGCACCACCCACACATGTAGAGATGGTTCCACATTAGTAATGAGCAGGGTAGTTGAAATCAATCAATCAACAAATACCAATACAAGAGAAACAAAAACCCATTATTGCACTATTCCGGTGCAATTTCTATAGAGTAAACAATAATTAAAATTTAACTACATTAAAAAATTCACTATTATCAATACAATTTCATTTAAGGCATAAGAGGATCCCATGGGAATAGAAGTGTGGCACAGTTTAGTCTCTCAGTTATAAGACAACATGGAAATGAATAGTTCATATGAGCAAAATTTCTGTTCTTGGGCAGCGTAGAGTTAGGTGGGCAAGATCATAACCCTAACCCTGCCTTACAAAGTATAAAGGATGCCAGTACAGGTATGGGACCTGTTATCCAGAATGCTGTGGACTTGGGGTTTACCGACTAAAGGATCTTTCTGTAATCTGGATCTTCATACTTTAAAGCTAGCCATAGACGCAAAGATAAAGCCACACGAAAATCGGTGTGGACGGTGTGTGGAGTGTCCCGTCATTTTTCGTAGCATGGCGATCAGTCGCTTAGTCGATCGGACGTGTTAGAAGATTTCTGTTGGCTAATGATAATATCTCTGCATGTATTGCCTATCTGACAATATCAATGGGTGACTTGTTGGTCATAACTTTTGTACATTTGCTGTCATGGCCAGAGCATTGTCTGATTTGTTCTTTTACTACTGTATTGAATCTGAATGGTTAGTTGCAGGTCGGAAGATTGCGTCGTACAATCGTTCCTACAATATGAGGCTAGAATCTGCACATCTATGGCCAGTTTAAGTGTACTAGAAAATCATGTAAACATTAAATAAACCCAATAGGCTGGTTATGCTTCCAATAAGGATTAATTATATCTTAGTTTGGATCTAGTACGAGGTACTGTTTTATTATTGCAGTGAAAATGGAAATGATTTTTAAAAATTTGGATTATTTGGATAAAATGGAGTCTATGGGAGACAGGCTTTCTGTAATTCAGAGCTTTCTGGAAAACGGGGTTCCAGATAAGGGATTCCATAGACTAATCTCCCCAGCGTCTCTCTTACCCGCAAATTTTTTACATCACATAATAATCATACCTCTTGGCACGTAAAGTCCCCAGAGACAAAGTAACTGAGTGATCCCACTGAACACAAAGCTCCTCCCACCCAAGGATTCATCTTACTCATGTCAAAGCACCCAAAAATACCTTTATGTACCCTTATCTTAAAGGAACAGTTCAGTGTGAAAATAAAAACTGTGTAAATAGATTGGCTGTGCAAAATAAAAAATGTTTCTAATATAGTTTGTTAGACAAAAATGTAATACAGTATATAAAGGCTGGAGTGACTGGATTTCTAACATAATAGCCAGAATACTACTTCCTGCTTTTCAGCTCTATGGGGCAAATTCACTAAGATTCGTAGTTGCGCCAGGCGCAACTTCGCCGCACTTCGCCACATTTCGCCAGGCGTAGTTTCGCCAGCGCTCCGCAAATTCACTAAAATCCGAAGTTGCGCACAGGGGTAGCGTAAGGTTGCAAAGTTGCGCTAGCGTTGATTCGCTAAGTGAACCGAAGTTACGCTAGCGAAGGTTAATTTGCATACGGCGCCAAATCCAAATTTCAATGGAGGAATACGTAGAATCACTACAAATGCCTGGGAAAACTTCAAAACATCAAATAAAATTTTTTTTTTGCCCTACACATGTGCCCACTGTATAGTTAAGTTGCCATGAGTTAGGAAATGTAGGGGGGAAGGAGGGGAGCCCCAAAAAATTTTTCGATCTTTTTCAGCCTATCACCCATAATATAGAAAACACGCCAGCGTTTTTTGGGACTTAGAAAAAATTTGAACTTTTTTGGAAGCAATCCCTATCTACTCTATTGCGCTTCGCCTGGTCTGAGGTGGCGAAGGAAGTCTAGCGTAAAAGGTAGCGTTCAGTACACTGCGCGCGTTAGTGAATTTGCGTAGTTACGTCCGTAGCGAAAATTCACCACGCGTAAGGGTGCGAAGTAACACTAGCGAATCTACGCCAGCGTTCGCTAGCTAATTGACGCTAGCGTTTCGGCGCTTCATCGCTTAGTGAATTTGCCCCTATAACTCTGAGTTAGTCAGTGACTTGAAGGGGGGGCACATGGTACATTTCTGTTCAGTGTGTTTGTAATTGATCCTCAGCATTCAGCTTCGATTCAAAAGCAACAGATATGACCACAGTTTTTCTAACTTATTAGGGGGCCCTGACCATCAATAGCTTTTTATAACTTGTGTGTGTGTGTGGGGGGGGTTTGCCTTTTTTAGCGCTGAGGTTTGTGTGATCTTTTAACTGTGGTGTGGAGTGGGTGGGTTCTGGGATGGGGCTTGTAGGCCAGGGTGGGCAGAGCCCAGGGGGCCTGACAATTTTGTTGTACGGGCCCCTTGATTTCTAATGGGGGCCCTGGTGACAATACACACATGGGGGCAGATTTACTAACCATCAAAAATTCGCCAGCGTCCACTTCGCACCCAGCACAACACTTCGGCAGGCGAAAATTTGCTCAGACTACTCGAATTCAGTAAAATGCAAAGTTTTATTTCTGCAATGCGAGCATTTGATAGTGAAGATGCGCTAGTGTTAATTTCTGTCTATCGAAACCTCGCTAGGGATCTTGCGCTAGGTCAATTTGCATAGGGTAGGAAATTTAAAGTTGTATCGACGTCTTTATGTTATATGTTTGTGCATAAACTTACAAATTCCACTTTTTAAAACACATGTCCAGGGAACCTTAATAAAGACAATAGAGTTATTCTAATACCCTACACATGTGCCCACTGTAAAATTAATGTTCCATATGTTTGCAAATGTATGGGGGAAAACCGGTTCCCCCGAAAAAGTTTATTAGGTCTTTTGCAGTCAATCAGGCTGAAAAAAGGAAAAGACGTCAGCGTTTTTTGGACTTTGATGCATTTTCGGCTCACACAATATAACGTAAGTGACAGAAGATTGAGGAAGCTCTAGCTACTTTAATGCACTTCGCCTGCTCTGAGGTGGCGAAGGCAACTTTGGCGAAAGAGGTAACGTTCAGTAAAATCTGCAAGAGCGAATTGTCACCTGGTGATGACCACTAGCGCCTGTCTTTTTCGAAATGGTGCATGCGCCCGTTCGTAAAACGGCAATGTCCCTGCGGACTGTAACGCTAGCTAGCGTTAGTCACTTCGCCCTTTGGTAACTCTGCCCCATGGTCCGAAAATCCTACGAATCTTCGTTTCGTACGATAGTATCTTTGCGTCTATGGCCAGCTTAAGAAACCCGTGTCTGTGGGCTGAGCTGTCAAAATCGGGACAGAAAAACGGTACAATTGGGAGGTATGAAAAGTGCTGTGAGATATAATACATGGTATTGGGGACACAATAGAACAATTTACAGAAAAACTGCATCTCCACAAAACAAAAAAAAACCCAATTCAGTCAGGCTGAGAGTAGACAGACAGTTTTAGCTTGGGCTGCTAATGCAGAGTTCTCATTGTCACTCAAACATATGACCACTTCCTGCTGGAGAATGAAAGAACACGCCCAGCCTTCAGTTCAGCCTAGTGAGCTGAGAGGATCTCTCTGCAGCTCTGATACATTTACCGTTTTAAGAGGTAAAATACTATTTCAACAGCTTTTTTTCTGGAGAATGATACACTTAAAGGAAAGGGGCATATCATGCTAAGAGATGAGGATGACACAATATGTGCCCTTTAATTATTTTCCTGGGAAACAAAGTGCCAGAAGAAAGTTCCACTGTTAGTCCTGTGTATGTCTGCCACATATCTATTGGCTGCTGCTGAGTAAGGGCTGACGCTTTGGCTGCTCACATCACTGAGGTAAACTGCTGAAGTTTGATGTCACTTTGAATTTGTTTTGGTATAATGTGTAACTTGTTGTGGTATGTGGTCTGGTGCCGAAAATGATATTGTCTTTCATTAGTATCCTTTCAGTTATGTGTTGGCTGGGAAATGTGTTGATATGTGAGTGCACAGACCCACGTCTGCTTATTGTATATCCAGCATGTGAGACTGTCCTGGGACTCACTGTTTATAATATACTGTGCAACTGAACTGAAATGCCATGCGTTCGGATTTTATTTTTGGTTTTAACACAAATGTGTGACGAAATGTATCTCGTTCACAGAAAATAGGCTAAAATAAGTTCAAGCTTTCAGCCTTTTAAAGAAATGTAATATTAACATCATCTGCACTGCTTCTTAGGAAGTAAGAATAAATGTAGCTGTCCTGTTGCGCACGTATACCAGCAGCGCTATCACATACAGGTCGTTTATGAAAGTGTTTGGGGGGGGGGGGGGGTGGCACCAGAAATTCTTTAGCTGTGTGGCCCAGCAACTTCTAGTTATGCCACTGAGCATGCTGATACAAGCTTGCTTTGCATTGGGTATAAGTCACCACATTGCTTTGTCATGTGTAGCACTTCTGCTTTACAGGGAGAGCTATTGCCAGGCATGGTAAGCTACATTGGTATAGGAGCTTTTGAAATGCACAATTACCCATGGGCGTTTTGTTTTCTACTCCGCAGAACTGCATCAATCGGTAGTTTCTTTTTTCCTGTTGGTTCTATATAGCCACGGAAATTAAAAATGGAAGAAAAAATGGATCTAGACCTGTATTTTCTGTTTTTTGTTGGGTATAAAACTGGCAAAGTAACTAAAATTTGAAAGGACCCCACCTGCCTGAGCCCCCTGCCCAAAATGATCTTTCAGCTACCTGGTTACTATTCTTGGCACAGCTAACATCAGCGGCGACCCTACACCTCGTGCTGCCTCTCTTGCTCTCCCACACTTACCTCTTGGCGCCAGAGTTGGTCGAGGAGCGGGGCACTAGCAGTACATAGAGCACAATTGCGCTTTCTGCACTAGAACTGAAATTCCAATTAAAAAAATAGCTTTTTGCCACCCTTACTTAGTTTCTCAAACCAGCTCATAGCAGCAGCACCCCTGGCTAACATTATGGGTTCGTTTACATCAGCAATTTTGGTTGCACAAATTTCTCCAAAGTCAGTGGCGCAAATAATCCCGCTAATTAACGGTACTTGCGTCAAAGGGCACTCTTTGCTCTTCCATATGGTTGTGCTCTGTACCGCTCAGTCCTTTCTGCCTCCCATTCTGAACAGAGTGATGTTGTGCCTATTGATGTTGGTAAATCCAAAAGCTAACGCCAACTTTGAACCAGGTGGTTACTCCGGGGATCCCACAATGTCCTGTGTCAATCTCTCAAGCTCAGTTGTGCTAAAAGAGTGCGGCACACACACTGGAGTAACTACCTATACAGCAGACCCGAGGGGGGGGCCCGGCCTGTGGGGTCTGCTTCATCATAGTCCCCCTCCGCCACTCATCTTTTACATTTAAAATAGCATTGCAGTGCTGGCCCAGGAGGTGCCAGCACTGCAACGAGGTACTGAGAGGGCCCGGAGCAAACAGTCCTCTTCCCCTGGCCCCCGTCTTGTTTGAGCTGCACCTCTGCTGCCAAGTTGGCAAAAATGATGACAACCAGAACATTCCGGTGCAGTTGCTTCTGCGCCGGAAAAATTGTGGTTGTAAATTACCTCTCTTATGTGCTCCACGTTGGAATTCTCAGTGATCTTACTGGCATATCTTGATCATGATGGGTAAAGGGAGTGTCTAATTTATTTCTCCCCCAAGCTTCACATTTGTCTCAGGTACCATATTTTGTTGATAAAATCCTGAGAGTATTATGGGTATTTCTAAATAATGCCTTTGTGCAGTGCTTTATCATTGAGACATTGGAAACACACTGTAAATGAATTCATAGCTGTCAACTTCCTAGATTTTATTGTAAGTCACATGATTTGGACCACCATTCTCCTGCCTCCTGTCACAATAAGGCATTTTTCCAGGATTTTATAGTTCCTCCATGAACTACAGTGTGCACATGCACAGCAAGCATTCAGTGACATCAGCAGTGTCAGCAAACAAATGCGCATGCAAAGTGACATCACTTCTGGTGGCTAATGTTCACGATTTTCACCAGTTCAACCTTCCCCCACAGTTGTTCATCCTCCAGCTTAAATTCTATATGGAGCTGTCATTTTAGGTCAGGTCCACAAATAACCTGTGCAAATTCAGAACAGGAAATGGAATGGCAGGGACTGCATGTTGACGCTTGTACTTTAAATGAATGGGATTTTTTTGTGCAACAGACTTTGGCAAATTTAGCCTCCCCTCAACTGCACTTGCAATTGTAAATGACCCCTATAACCCCAGTCTGAACGTGCTTTATCTACTTCTAAATCAAGCTTCCAAAAAGTTATTCTATGCTTGCATTACTGGAAAACTGAAGCCTGAAAAATAATTTGGCTAGAAATAATTTATTTTACATACTAAACTTATTAATAAACTAGCCCAGAAATTTGCCAGCCCTATAATTGTAATGATCCATGCCTTTAAATCTCTCTACCGGACCTCACCATCTTAGATCTTGTTAGGCTGTCCTTTGCATGCCAGTGGCACTGCACATGCCTTAGCTGCTGTTGACCAAAAAAGCTTGGGCTCATGGGAAAGGGGAGTTATATCAGTCATAGTACTGATTTGACAGCACTAAATTAATTTAAATGTAGAAGTTACTGGTTTATGTGCCCCCATATAATGGAAATCTGAATGAATTTGTATTCAACCTTGTATTTTGAATGTTATGTTGAACATATTCTGTATATTGTGCATCAGGCCCATGGGCCCAGAGGCTACATATCTTTACTGCTATATGGCTGTGATGAGTAAGTACAAAAGCCCAAAACATAAGGTGTAGTTTGTCTAGACTAACTTTGTTGAGCTCTATTTCTCCTTTAATAATTGCATTCCATTTGACACATCAGATATTTACACAAGGCCATATCAATGCCCTTTAGGTTTTGCAATTATGTTATTAGAGGCAAAACATGCTCTTCTAGCTTGCCGAGTAATAAACCACTGCCTAGGCATGCAAGTTGTGCTGTGAGCCTTAGCACATTGTTATAAAAGTGTTCTGAAAGGAGAACTGAACCCTAAAAATTAATATTGCTAAAAATGCCTTATTTTACACAGTGAACTTATTGCACCAGCCTAAAGTTTCAGCTTCTCAAAAGCAGCAATGATCCAGAACTTCAAAATTGTCACAGGGGGTCACCATCTTGGAAAGTCTTGTGACACTCACATGGGCTCTAGGCAGCTGTTGAGAAGCTAAGCTTAGGGGTCGTCCCTAAAGGTCCCCATAGACACAAAGATCTTTCGTTGGTGAACAACCGATTTTAGCGATATCCGACCAATCTATCAAATTATCGTGAAGTTAGTGGGAATCGAACGATCGTACATCTTACGATTTTTCGCCCAACATCTGTCAGAAAATTGATCAGCCAGGTCAAAAAAATGTTATCGGTCCCAGTGCAATCTATCTATGTTTGCAGGGCCAAGCAGGCAGCTACCCTCAGTTTTCCTGGCAATATCGGCTGAAATGGTGTTTTTTTATTTGCGGGACAAATTATATATGTAAACGATCGTTTCAAGATAATCGTGGTCTCAAGATAACGAAAAGATCTTTTAAAAATCTTTACATTTATGGCCAGCTTTTTTATCAGGCAGAAAATGAGGTTTATCTGTAAAATAAGTTGATGCTACAGGGCTGATTATTAAATGCTGATGCTAATTGTACTGGTTTCTGTGCTGCCATGTAATAATTATCTGTATTAATTACTAATCAGCCTTACATTGTGACATTTATTTGTGAGTGGGTCCCTAAGCTCAGTAAGTGACAGCAGCACAGAGCATGTGCAGTGAATCAGCAGAAAAGAACATGGGGAGCTACTGGGATATGTTTGGAGACACAGATCTTTACTGCTAATGGGCTGTGGTTGCCTTGGGCTGGTACAAAAGCCTAAATCATAATGTACAACATTTCTACCTACTTCATTAGTTAAGCTTTAGTTCTCCTTGAAGCCACAGTGCCTTTCCATTGTCTGCTTTATGAGTAATGCACACGGTCACCTTTTAGTAGTATGTTTGCTCTTTGTAAGCTCTGTTGCTCAAGGTCAGGTATCTCTCTAATGCATTGTCTACATATTTCAGTGTATTTAACTCTGTACTACTATGCATTCTTCTCCATATGGAGTAAGGTTACAAGGAAAATATTAGTCTTAGCTCAGGTGTGGGTCATAATGCAATCAGTGAGGGTATTTCCTAGCAATTGGATCATGAGCATAAGGGCTCTTACACACGGGCATTTGTTTGTGCGCTCCCCTGCGCTGCGCTTTCCTCCATTCAGCCGCAGGGGTGCTGTGAGAAATAAATAAAATCCAAAGGTTCTGCAGTTCACTCCCTTTGCCGGTAAAAGATCTGTTCTCCCTCAGATCAACCACAATGTAAAAACCTTTCCTTCATACAAAGATATACCAGCGCTGTAAGCTTAGGGATAGACACCAAGAAAACACAAAAATAAAATATAGTGTAGTATTTTCGAATAAGATTTGCACCTCTTTGTGCAACTGCTATATGGTGTGGTTTGATATCTTCCACCAAGGGATTCAAGTGCCCTTTACCCGTGACTTTTTATTGATATACGTGGCCACCTCCCGTGTAAGGTAATGGGTACTTACAAACGTTTAGTTTTGTCACTAGCATATAATATGATTCTTTGTCCCAATCCTGGTTATCTTTAGGTCTCTAAAAAGATATGCTAAAATCGTGCCGCAGGGGTGCGCAGGAGTCGACGGACTGAATTATTGTCAATGGGGCTGTACTCACACAGACGCATGTAATTGCCAAACGCAGGTTGTAACGCAGCATGTTGCATTTTACCTGCGTTAGGTATGAGCATAAGGGCTCTTACACACGGGCGTTTGTTTGTGCGCTCCCCTGCATTGCGCTTTTCTCGATTCAGCAGCAGGGGAGTGCAGGAGTCGACGCACTGAATTATTGTCAATGGGGCTGTACTCACACAGACGCATGTAAGCACCAAACGCAGGTTATAATGCAGCATGTTGCATTTTACCTGCGTTAGGCGCATACATGCGTCTGTGTGATACACAAAAGTTTCTGTTGATAAAATCATCCACTTAAACAAGAACGAAACCCTAAAAACAAAAAATTGGTAGAAATTATGTAGTTGATATCCTGAACTTACTGCGTCTGTCTAAAGTTTCAAAAATCTCTTCAACTGTAATGATTCAGGCTTTCAAAGTTGTGCACAGGAGTCACCATCTGGGATTTTGTTAGGGGTGTGTCAGTGACACCCACATGCTCTGTGTGGTATTGGTAACAGTAGAAAGAAGACGGGGAGCTACTGGGGCATCTTTGGAGGTACAGATCTTCACTTCTATAGGGCTATGGTTGCTTTGGGCTGGTACAGAAGCATAAAACATAATGTGCAACATTTGTAGCCAATTTTGTTCAGTTTGTTTACCAGAAATAGACTATTTCCAATTACTTTCTGTGTGTGAAAGTTTTTCTAATATTCAAGTGTAAGTCTAATTTTTCACCTTCTAAAGCTGCTCTGGGAAGGGGGGTCGTCGACACTCTAAACTGTTTTAAATGGATACATTTAGTTGATACATTTCTTATCTTTGTCCTTGCTGAGCAGAATCCCTGGGTTTCATTACAGGCAGCTGTTAGAATTGATACAATAGTTGCTAATATTCCAGAGATTCTGCTGAGAAATGTATTAACTCAATGTTGCAAATTTGTAACCGTTTAGAATCTGTGCCTGAATTACTGAGTTGACAGACACAGGAACATTAAAGTTTAAGCTTAGATTTTAGAAAAACTGTAAAAAATAAAAAAAAGGAAGGCAATTGAAAAAAATCTTTATTTCTAGTGAACAATCTGAAAACAAAAGAACTGAAAAAGTGTTTGAAAGGTGAACAACCCCTTTAAAGGCAGCTGTTATAACTGATACAATAGTTGCAAATACTCCAGAGAAATGTATCAGCTAAATGTTGCTAAAAAGTAACAGTGCAGAATCTGCACCTGAATTACTGAGCTCCCAGACTGAAACACCGAGAGACAAGAATCTTAAACTTTAAACTTAGATTTTGGAAAAACAGTATAAAATAAAAAATGAAAAGCTATTGAAAAAAAAATATTTCTGGAGAACAATCTGAAAACATAGTAGCATAGTAAGTTGGGTTGATAAAAAGACCCATGTCCATGAAGTTCAACCTTTCAACTATTTTAACCTGCCAAACTGCCAGTTGATCCAGAGGAAGGCAAAAAACCCCTTCTGAAGCCTCTCCAATTTGCCTCAGAGGAGGAATAAATTCCTTCCTGACTCCAAAAAAAAGTCCCTGGATCAACTTGTACTATGAGCTATCTTCCATAAACCTGTATTCCCTCACTTGCTAAAAAGCAATCCAACCCCTTTGTAAAGCTATCTAATGTATCAGCCTGTACAACTGATTCCACATCTTCACAACTGTTACTGTAAAAAACCCCTTCCGAATATTTAGGTGGAACCTGTTTTTCTCGGAATGGGTGACCTTGTGTCAGCCATTGGTAAATACTGGTAAATAAAGCATTAGAGAGATTATTATATGATCCCCTTATATATTTATACATAGTTATCATATCACCACTTAAGCGCCTCTTCTCCAGAGTGAACATCCCCAATTTGGCCAGTCTTTCCTCATAACTAAGATTTTCCATATCTTTTACCAGCTTAGTTGCCCTTCTCTGTACCCTCTCTAATACAATAATGTCCTGTTTGAGTGATGGAGACCAAAACTGTACGACATATTCTAGATGGGGCCTTAGCATTGCTCTATACAGTGAAAGAATGACTCCCTCCTCCCACGAATCAACGCCCCTTTTAATACAGCTCAAGACCTTATTTGCCCTTGATGCTGCTGACTGGCATTGCTTGCTACAGCCAAGTTTATCACCTACAAGGACTCCAAGGTCCTTTTCCATAATGGATTTGCCTAGTGCAGTCCCATTAGTGGGTCAACTAACTCAACTAAAAAAGTGTTTGGAAAGTGAACAACCCATTTAAGCTTTAGATCTTCTTTAACAGAATCCTTCCCAGTTTTTAGACACTTCCTAATATTGTTGCAGTTTACTTATCAAAAAAATTTTAAACTATATTTTCCAGATGGCTGTAAACAAATTTGGAAACCACGGATTTAAAAGTAGGGACTGTGAAAATGTAACAATAAATCTGTAAAACACCAGAGTGGATTTGATCGGAGTTTGCAGCAGAAAATGTTGAGATAAAATCGGACTTTGATAAATAACCCCCTAAGACTTAAGGTATGAAGATCCAAATTACAGAAAAATCCGTTATCTGGAAACCTCCATGTCCCGAGCATTCTGGATAACAGGCCCCATACCTGTATTTGCTTTATTGTTCAGATTTACAGATGTAATCCACATGTTTGATGTATACTTCCTTCTATTGTACAAATTGTAATATGCTAAATGGCACAGATTATGCATATATATATATTCTCTGTAGAATACAATGGGTTCAGTTGTTACACAGGAATCCAAACCCTATGTAACCTGTGCCTTTTTCAGACTGAATAACTATCAATGGCTACATAGCAACTTAATTTATATAATCTATAGTACTTTTTTAAAGCAGCACGCCAGTTCTACCAGATTTTACAGTAGATTTTAACTACTTTAAAACATTTTTATTTTTTAGTATTACTGTACAGTTCAGTTCATCACCATAGAAATCGGCCATATTTGCATAGAATTGAATTGTGGTCTTAAATGATTTAATTTAGTGCTGTTTCTTGGTACAGGTATTGTTCTTTGTGTGATATATATGAATCTGATGTCACATTGTTGTATCTCAGATTCTGATATATCTGAACATTTCATTTGTGAATGTTTGTTTAATAAATGACAAGGCATTCTCAAAGGGAAAATATACCCCTCCCCATTTTAACATGATGTCATTCAGTTGGGCTTATGTTGAAAAGTTGCACAAACCTACCAAAAATATATTAAAATATAAATGTATTATACACAGACATCCTTGATTCCACAGATTGAGAGAATGATAGTCTTTCTGTGCTTGTGGGACACTCTCCCCTCCAACATCCTTAGGCTCACAGAGTGATCAAACCCCTTCCTGAAGTGATGGCTTCCTGGACTTAAGGTCGATCTGCTTTCTAAAGATTCTGTGCCCTGCCCACTATGGGAAGCACAGGGAACTTGAAGTCCCAGAATCCATTCACTTCACAATTGAACAATGTGAGGGAGGGGTTGCATTATACTGTGAGCCTAAGGGGGCTGGGAAATTGTTCTTTTTTTTAATTTAAGCCATATCCTAAGGTTTCCTGTCAGTTGGTGTTTATGCACCTTTTGATGTTAGCCCGATGAATTTGCTCATGTCAGATACTTTACCTTTCCCATTAAAGTGGACCCGTCACCCAGACATGAAAATCTGTATAATAAAAGTCCTTTTTAAATTAAACCTGAAATCCAATTTCTTTTTTTCAATAAAGCATTCATAGCTGTTGTAAACTCATTTAAAAATATCAGCTGTCAATCAAATATTGCCTACCCCACCTCTATGCCTAGGCATAGAGGCGGGGCAAGCAATTACTTTCACTTTCCATTCAGCACTTCCTAGATGTCACCGCTCTCCCCACATTCCTCCAGCTCTCTTAACGATTTAATTGTGTAACCAGTGCATGGGGATGGGCATTGGGTCCCTGTCCCCTGGTGCACAAACAAGATTCTGAGATTATGTAAGGATTGCCTTAATAACAGTGTCCACAAAATGGCTCCTTCCTGGTTGCTATAATTTTGAATTCCCAGACTGATGGAATCAATATTCAAATAATTTACACAGTGTAATTAAAGTTCATTTTGCTTGACTAACATGATAAAATAGGATTTGGAATAATTTTGTTTGGGTGATGGGTCCACTTTAAAGTTGCATATTATATAATTGGATGCAATAAAGTTAGCATTACCTTGTTGTTTTTGGCAATACAGCAAAATTTACACAAAAGTATTACCCCCTTGTCAGGAAGAGTCAGTGGTGGGCACAGCCCAGCATACTTCTTTCACCTCATGTCTAACCTCCCATCTCTATTTCCTTTTTTCACCCTCCATCATATTTTCCCTGAAAATGTGCAGTTGATAACATGATGTTTTGTATATTTCTTATGGCTCAACCATTACATAGTCGGTTCCTGCTTAAGTAATTTCCCTATGGAACAAAAGGCCCATTGAACAATATGTCATAATATTTATAATTCCTATTCATATCAGTTTTATCTTTTAATTTATTTAGACTAGGACGTGTAAGGTCAAATAGGAACTTTCTTTACTTTCTGTATAGGCTGAAAATCCCAAAATCAAATGTAACCAATACCACAGTTATTTTGCTATTTCAGAGGAACAACTTTTGGCTAGATACAAAAGAATTTCATTCACGTTGCCACTCTTTGCTTGAAAATTATTCCCCGCCCCCATAGCAATCCTTTCGAAATCTTGATTATCCTCTCTATTTCAAAGCAACAGTAACATTTGCTGTTGAAACAGCCAATGAGAAATGAGTAGATGTGTCTGTAGAATGTGAGTGCAGTGACACCATGTCATTTCCCATTGGCTTCTATACCACAAAGTAGATGTGGAAGCTAAAAAACGTCCACTCGAGAACTTGGTCAATAAAAAAAGTGTTTTAGATTTGTTTAGAGATGCATAGCGCTACATGTTTCTGACCACAATGATCCGTGGGGGCAGATTTACTAAAGGGCAAAGCATTATTGTTGTGAAAGAGACAGACACTAGAGGTCATTCACACTCTATCGCCAGGCGAATTTTCGCTCTGGCAAATGGACGTTACTCCGCAAATTCACTAAGATGCGATTTTTACTGAAAGTTAACTCTTTCGCCAGACTTGCCTTGACCAGCTCAGACCAGGCAAAGTGCATTGGAGTGCATATATCTTCCTCAATCTTGTAGTGGAAAAAGTCCCAAAAAACGCTGGCGTCTTTTACTTTTTTCAGAGCGATAGCCTGCAAAAGTCCTTAAAATTTTTTTTTTGGGTAACCGGGTTCCCCCATACATTTTCTAACATATGGAACACAAACTATACACTGGGCTCATGTGTAGGGCATTATAACAACTTTATTTTCTTTATTAAGGTTCCCTGGACTTGTGTAATGTAATGTATTTGCTGCAACGTATACGTCCATTCAACTTTATAATTTCCTGCCGTATGCAAATTAGACTGAATGAAGACCTCTAACGAAGTTGCTGTAGGCTTTATTGAACGCTAGCTAATTTCCGATTTGTTTCCCGACGTAATGCTAGCAAAAATTCGCCATTGTTCTGCGCCCTTGACGCAACTACACATTTTAGTAAATTAGCTATGTCTTGGCAAATTTACGACTGCCGAAGTGTTGCTCTGGCTGCAAAGCCGAATTTCCGCCGCTTTGTACATTTACCCCTTCTGGTTAAGTTTACAAAACAACTCAGTGAGTGATCTTATAAACATATTTACCCATCATACCCACCAAACCATGTGATCAAGGTACTATCCCCATCTGGTGGCCAAGTTCAATATGAACCTTAGTAAAATTCGAAAAGATATTAACATAGGTCTATCCATGGAACAATTCCGTAGTAAGGCCATACAACATTAATAAATAGAAGTAAATTTCTACAGTAGGTATGATTATTTGGAAAACAAACGGCTTGTGCCCTACCATACTGTCAGAAGTCCATATAAGTTTGGATAAGTAAATCCATCTGTAAAAGAAACATTATATAGTTCAAAATAATTTTATAAGAAACATTTTAAACTCCAAGCTTCATTTGCCCCTCCCAGATTTAATTGTATAAAGGGTCTCGACCCACTTAGCCTTTTCTCTAAGTTATGAATCTTGAAGTTTTTCGGGGGAAGTTTTAATAAAAAAACTTTGTGATTAAAAAAAAGTAGAATTTTTCCAGATTTATTTATTTATGCCCCGAAGCAGGAATCTGAAAAATACTCCAGCTAAAACCTGTCGAGGTCATGTCGAAGTCAATGGCAGAGGTCCTTTTGTTTGTAGCCTTCATGATGTTTTTTTTGGTGGTTTTCACTCAAAAACTCAAAAATTTGAGTAGTTCGGGGGGGGGAGGGAGGTTTCGTCGATAATACAATCAATTTAAGTGTTCAAATTTTCCCTTGAATGCACTGATTTGAGTTTTTTTACATTCAAGTCTTTTCATAAATAAGCAAACATTCGAGTTGTGAGTTTATT
Organism: Xenopus laevis; assembly: GCF_017654675.1. NCBI lineage: Eukaryota > Metazoa > Chordata > Amphibia > Anura > Pipidae > Xenopus > Xenopus laevis. The sequence goes on along the minus strand of NC_054377.1, from coordinate 117,209,258 downwards.
TGACTATAAAAAAAACCTCACAAACTTGACCTTTGATAAATAACCCCCTTAGATATATTTTGCCTTTTCTGTCTTTTTTTTTTTTTTTGCCTTTTTCTGCTCTATAGGAAATCTGAGAACAAACAAAACGTAATTTCAGATGGTGGTACGGAAGACCAGGTTATTATGACCTTCAGTACCAACTTACAGTTTTTATTGGTACAAGGTATAAAAGATAATATTGGTACACAGATTGCCATGTGTGAGATCTCTCAGATTTACTGATATAATATGTATAAGTCTAGTGTTGCATGTCAGTGCTAAAGCTGGATTGAGAGAATATGGTTTAAAAGAATGTCACTAGGAGTCAATAGCCAGGAGGCATTTCCCTCCCTGAAAGGAGCTGTCACCAGAAATCTACTTTTGTCTTTATAAAAGTATAACACATAGTTCTCCGGCATACCAACTCATACAAAATATAAATGATATTATTTCTCCCCACATGCTGGCTTTACTTCTTCTGAACCCATAGCCTCTATCGTTATTGAACATGTAAATAAATACCTGTGTCGCCTGTTTATACCCCCAGGGTGGGTTTTCACAACCAGACTTTTTGACTCTGTTCCTACATCAGAGCAACCAGTCCCTTACAACTGTTGTTGAATTTGTCACCCTACCCCTTTATTGTGAGGTGGAAGGGGTGGGTATTTTAAAAAAGAAAAAAAAAACATGAACTTATTGTTCATAGCACAGATCTGTTAAGGGAAAAAATCCCATTCCCTTATTCCCCTTAGTCCTTCTCGCTCCTTCATTCCCTTTTACCCCAACCCACAAAAATGGCTGTAATTATTTCGCCAAATGTGGGGAGGATCTCCCCAGTGACTTGATATGTTGGACTTTAACCTTAACAAAGGCTGCAACATATTTCTCTTACGAGTTTAGGGCTCCTACTACTTTACCACTAGGGTAAAAAGTGGGGGGTATAGATAGATCTGGGAGCTTTATTATCTATTTACCTCCTGCCTCGCATTAAGCCACCAGGATTTTATGGTTAATTGACCAAGGTATGATAATTATCACTGGTGATGTTGGCTATAGCAACCAATCAGATCTTTGCTTTTATCTCTAACTGCTGGTGCCTGTTCAAATCTAATTGCTGGTTGGTTGCTATGAGAAACATCACCAGTGATATTTTTCTCTCCTTTAGTGCCCAACAGCTATTCAAACAATGTTACAGGATAGTCTGCCAAATGTGGTTCCCAAGCTGAAATATTGGAATGTTATTCCACGCTTTAATTTATATTTTTACATTGGCTACATCATTTCAATTCTTTTCTGCTTTAGTTTCTCCCTGCTAGATCACAGCACTGCTATACCACTTTTCCTGACGTTGACACTGTGTTTAATATAGGGAGAACATAAAGAGTGCAACTGTGCAAGCTGTGCCTGGTAATACTTGGGGTACATGTAGCAGTCAGTTCCTGATTGTGAATAAGAGAAGGCTGCATGGCTGCTTGCAATGCCAAGAAAAAGTTAAATACCGTATACATGTTCTGGTTTCATTTTGAGACAGGAATAGCTTATTTGCTATGCAAGTTATGTTATAAAATACATTCTGGGTTGGTTTTAGGCTTGACAGATTTACTAGAAAAGTCAGCGTCACGTTTCATGAAGGGTGAAATGTTCCTTTAGCGAATGTTATGGTTTAAGAACAAAGTGGAATGTGTTGACAGTAGCATATAGAATATGACCGTCGTATGTCGTTCTTTTTTCTGTGGAAATCCTTGTCACTATGCAGAAGCACAGACCTGCAGAATATGCTGATGCTTTGTAAACAGAATAAATAATAATTGTCTCAGTTTGTTTCACTCTGCACAAATATTTCTTTTTAGACATTTATATTTGTACCTTTGTCCTTAAAGTGGAAAGGAGAAAGTCATTGGTTTTATTAAATTAATATATCAGTGACTATGGCCTTGATCTTCCCCAGTCAGGGCCACTTTCACCCAGACACCCTTCATCCACCCCACCCACTTTCTGGAAAGCCTCATCTATTTTGGGGTCTGCAATTTGGGATTGTCCAGCAGAAATTGGGACCAAGTAAAGGGATGAGGCATCTTTTAGCATATGTCACAGGTCAAGAAATAATGTAGCACCAAACTATTCTTACCATTCTCCTTTAATAATTAATTTAATACCAGTAAGTTCTGTAGACAAAAATGATGCACGTGGAATACAAATGATTTATTTATAAATAATATAGGGAAAAACTAATTTGCCAAGTTCTAAATAATTGTTTCTTTTTTAATTAAGGATTTAGAATCTCAAAGTCGGAAGTTCTTCAACTGCGATAACCAGTTTCATAATGGCCTCAATTGATCCTTATCAACATATAATCGTAAGTACAAATGTATGTGTGGGTGGGGGACAGATAATTGACTTACCAGTGCCTGTGAGTGCTGTAGAAGAAGTTTAGAAAGGCCTTGAAATGTATGACTGTGAGTAGAATTGAATAAACAGTTTTGTTTTGTTGGAAACAAACGAAACCCTGAAGGCCACGTGGCAAGTAGCTTCACACTCAACTGCTTATTCTTTTTCAGTCCCTTTCTCCTGCCTGTTTTGGAGTCTTTCTTTTATTTGTTCTCTCTTCTCCCTACTTCTCCCATGTTCTACCTTTGGGTGCACTTACCTTGCGCACTAAACGATCTGTAGCATGTGCCTAAATATTAGGGTTGCACCAAATCCACTATTTTCTGATTTGGCCGAATCCCAATATGAATCCGAACTAAATTAGTGAAGGGGAAAAGAGAACTGCGTGCACAGAGCATGGCTAAAAAAATTGACTTCCTTGTTTGTGTGAAGAAAAATCTTGTGATTTTTTTTTTTTGCATTTAGATTCAGTTTGGCCAGGCAGTTGGATCTGCCTAATCCTGCTGAAAAATTTGGTGCATCCCTACTAAATATGATTTTTTTTTTGCAACCGTGTTTAATCAGAGTAGCATTTAACATGATAGTTTGCTTACAAGTACTGGCATTTATACTGAATTACTTATGAGACAGGGGCCCAGGGAAGTGCATTGTAAGTAGCACTTCCATTATACTTAAATATACTTTGATTTAGCCTTATGAGTGCTTCAACAACCCCCCAATTTTGTACAAGTACTGGCTACTTCAGATATCAGAATCTTAGGAGGAAAAGGAAATAGTTTTTAAAAATTAGAAATAATTTAGAGCTTTCTGAATAACAGGGCCCGTGCCCCCTGCAGCCTTTATGAGGCCCGCCGCCCAGGGAAATAAATGGAAATAAAATACTTCTAAATTGGTCGCACATTCCATGTGACATCACTGGTGACACGCTGCTGCGTCAAATGGGGCCCCGCACAATGGAAGGAACCAGGAAGCTCTTTTGTTCCTTCTCCATGACCAATGTCTGCACATCAGGAGAGATAGTGGCTCCCATCTTCAGCTCCTGCTTGTGATCTCCCATCTCGAGGCTGCATTGGGGAGAACAAGTAGGGGGCAGGAACAGAACCAGCAGCAACAGAGATCAGATTACAGAGACTCACTGCTCTCTGGCCCTGACAGTACTTTGAATTTCCCTCCCACACTCTCCTCTCCTTTTTATGAGGGACAGGAAAGAATTTTAACTGAAGGCAAGGCAGGTTGATGGCTCACTGGCTGGCTACTTTCCAATCCTCCTCCCCCTCCAATGTCTCAGTGCAGGGAGAATACTGGTGTAACGCTTATCTGGGCTATCCAGACCACAAGGAGTTTATGTCCAGCTAAATGGTACTGAGCATGGGTTACATTGGACTCACACATCAGGATCAGGACCTTCACTAAGTGGAAGCTTTAAGGTGTAGTACAACTACAACACACAGGCTACTGTATATAAAAATACATTGATTGGACGCTAGGAGGTTCTTGATGCAATCAAAGTGGATGGTTTATTGTACAAAGCAACAATGCAAGTGACCCCAGGTTTACTCACGCAGGAGATGAGGCAGATGTAGCATATCACAGAGGAGGGAGGATAGCAGAAGATGATGCAGCAAAATGAAGACTGTCACTCCCATAAGGCATAGTAGTCAAATGCACATCAATTCCCAGAAGACAGATATACCTCTGTGGGGATCAGGATCACCAGTGGAGTTGTTAGAGAGATGAAGTCTAAAGCCTAACATCCTATCCACTGAGTCCCTGCACTAAAAGCAAACAAAGAAGCCTTTGGGAAGCTACTCCCTGCTACTATCCTTGATGGAGCACACAGCTGCTCATGCTATATAAAGCTGACTATCTCACTCTCCTAGAGAGTCTATTAAAGATCTTCTCTATTATAGCTAACCTCGTTCACAGGGTTTCCTGGTCCCTGACTTCATCACCAAAGGTACAGGTCCCTTTGGGGCAAATGGCTTTACTGGGGCCTTGGTGATCCCAGGCTCAATAGGAAACACCTAGTTGGAAGGACACCAGGAGCCAAAGAGGAAGAGGCCACTCCTTTCCAACACTATATGGAAGTGTGGCAGGAAGTGGTGATTAAACCTTTGGCCAATAACTAGTGGTGTACTAAAAGGAATGTTACAAGGGCTTATGCCCAATAACAAAAGATATAAGAAGGTATGGAATTAACTCCTATAGGTCCATACACTGGTAAGGACTTATATTTTTATTACTTGTTCTTCCTGACATATTTGCACTTCCCTGGATCTGGCTTGTTCTTCCCATAGTGACATTAGTCCCTAAATTTGCTCATAGCCTGTACGGAGAGAGATCCCATAAAACTATGGTAGCATAGGTATTCCCCTTTACTAACCACAATTCAGCAGGAACAGCCCCCTAGGTTTGTCTATAGCCTTTACACATAGATCCCATAACACTATGGCAGAATAGGGATTTCCCTGTACTAAGCACAATTCAGCAGGAACAGACCCTAAGTTTGCTCATAGCCTATCAGAGATGTACCAAAAACTATGGCAGCATAGGTATCCCCCTATACTAAGCACAATTCAGTAGGAACAGCCCCCTAAGTTTGCTCATAGCCTGTACAGAGAGAGCCCATAAAACGATGGCAGCAAAGGTATTCCCCTGTACTAAGCACAATTCAGTAGGAACAGCCCCTAAGTTTTCTCATAGCCTGTACCGAGATATACCATAAAACTATGGCAGCATAGGGATAACCCTGTACTAAGCACAATTCAGCAGGAATAGCACCTAAGTTTGCTCATAGCCTGTACAGAGAGATCCCATAAAACTATGGCAGCAAAAGTATTTATTTCAAAAATGTATTGTTGCTACTTTTTAATGACTCAATTGTGTATTTAGACCCTCTTCTATTCATATTTCAGTCTCTTATTCAAATCAGTGCATGGTTGCTAGGGGAATTTGGATCCTAGCAACCAAACTGCTGAAATTGCAAACTGGAGAGCTGCTGAATAAAAAGCTAAATAACTCAAAAGCCACAAATAAAATAAAATGAAACCAATTGCAAATTGTCTCAGAATACCACTCTCTACATCATATTAAAAGTTAACTTGTATGTGAACAACCCCTTTAGGGGGGCCCAGTTTTAAATTTCAGTACCGGGGGCCTTAGGGGTCTAGTTACGCCACTGATATGAGATTCCATACCGTATTAAAAACTCTACAAGCCCAAATGAAACATAGAAGGTATAACAGAAGGTATCTGTAATGATAACCCACTACATCTCATTTTACTTGTAGTATGATGTAGAGAGTGATATTCTGAGATTTGCAACTGGTACTATTATTACTATATTTATTATTATTATTATTTTATTATTTGTGGTTATTTAGCTTTTTATTCAGCATCTTTCCAGTTTGCAATTTCAGCAATCTGGTCCAAATGACCCTAGCAACCATGCATTGATTGGAATAATAGACTAAAATATGAATAGGATAGGTCATGAATAGAAAGATGAGTACAAAAAAAATGTAGCAATAACAATACATTTGTAGCCTTACAGAGCATTTGTTTTTAGATGGGTTCATTTAAAAGGTGGAAAGGGGCAGAAGAAGAGGGCAAATAATTTAAAAGCTAAAAGAATAAATAATGATGACCAATTCAGTTAAGTAAGTTAAAGGGATACTGTCATGGGAAAGCATGTTTTTTCAAATGCATCAGTTAATAGTGCTTCTCCAGCAGACTTCTGCACTGAATATATTCAATTTTGAAATTTCACATGGGGCTAGACATATTGTTAGTTTCCCAGCTGCCCCAAGTCATGTGACTTGTGCAAGCACGTTAGGATGGAACTACTTTCTGGTAGGCTATTATTTCTCCTACTTATTGTAACTGAATCAGTCTCAGTGGGACTTGGCTTTAACTATTGAATGTTGTTATTATATCTACCAGGCAGCTGTTATCTTGTATTAGGGAGCTGTGATCTGGCTACCTTCCCATTGTTCTTTTGTTAGGCTGCAGGGGGGGGAAGGGGTGGTGGTGATATCTTGCAGTGCAGCAGTTAAGAGTGACTGAATTTTATCAGAACACAAGTCACATGACTGGGGGCAGTTGGGAAACTGACAATATGTCTAGCCCCATGTCAGATTTCAAAATTAAATATAAAAAAATCTGTTTGCTCTTTTGAAAAATAGATTTCAGTGCAGAATTCTGCTGGAGCAGCACTATTAACTGATGCGTTTTGAAAAAAACATGTTTTCCCTTGACAGTATCCCTTTAAGTTAAGATAAGTTGCTTAACATTGGCCATTCTATAACATACTAAAAATTAACTTAAAGGTGAACCGCCCATTTAAAGGCAAACTGAAGGTAATTGGCAATGTCACCTGAGAGGCATTTATTCTCTCTTACTGATATAATTTAATTTGAAATGAGTAGAGGCTTCTTCTGTTCCCTAGTTCCAATACAATCAGCTGCCTGAACTTACATTGTTTGTTTCTTGTTATAAGGAACTTTCTGTTCATGCAGAAGCAATTCTTGTTTTGGACGGTTTTCAACACAAATATTTATATAACTGGAATTGGATTTTTAAAACAAGGATTAAACTAACTTCAATACTCCCACTGTTTGTAATGCAGCTATTTTATTCTACTTCTATTTGAGTGTATTAGACATATGACTTTAATTACCCTACCAGATATTTTATAGATTGCAGCCCTGGAATCACTCATGTTTAGTAAATTAATCCTTTTGTGCAAACAATACCATGTGCCACTAGCTACCAGTAGGTTATTCTATTTCTGTTAATGGTGTATTTGGGGTTTTAATTATGGTGATTCATCCAGAATTTTTATTGGGCATGGTTCTATTAACTATTTTTAGGTGATCATCTACCCCCAGGGACATTATTATGTCACAGCTTTATAACATTTGATATCCTCTGTGTTATATTTTGGGATCTGGATCACCTTCTATTTAAAGGAACAGTAACACCAAAAAATAAAAGCATTTTAAAGTAATCAAAATATAATGTGCTGTTTACCTGCATTGGTAAAATGTATGTGTTTGTTTTAGAAAGACTTCTATGCTGCTGGGTAGCAAATAACAGATAACTTATGTAATAGAATACAATGGGATGTGTCAAAATCCACATATAGTATAGCAGACAGGGCCAATCGTTTTAAAAAAAAAATATCTGTTCATTGCTTTGGGGTTTGTTCTAGATTTTTTTAGTTTCTTTTACTTTATTTTTATTTACTTTTGTACAGGTTGAACATCAGTATTCTCATAGATTCACAGTAACCGTAATAAAGGCCACCAATGTCACAAAGGGAACATTCGGCGATATGCGTAAGTAAAGTCCAAAATGCATGAAAAAAATGGAGTGATTTCCAGTACCACTATTTAGAATTTACTACAGTACCAGCTCTTGTTCTGTTTTCAGTGACCCACATTGTGCTTTAAATGAATTAGTAATTACAAGTAATTAACATTTTAACAGTAGTGATCCCCAACCAGTGGCTCGTGAGAAACGTTGGTAAACATAATGTTCACCAACCCCTTGGATGTTGATCACAGTGGCCTCAAAGCAGGTACTTATTTTCAATTCATGGCTTGGAGGCAAGTTTTGGTTGCATAGGGTGTCAGTTCAAATATATGTTAACAAAGCCAATCACAGTTCTTATTTGGCACCAACAGGGACCTTTTTATGATTGTGTTGCTCTCCAACTCGTTTTACATTTGAATGTGGCTCGTGGGTAAAAAAAAGTTTGGGGAACCCTGCACTAGAGTCTGCCAAAACATATTTCTCCTATGGCCGTGAGTATCCCACAAGATCACTGCTTCTTTCAGGCACCAAATGAAGGGAAACTGCAACAATAATGCTGATTTTACCAACAGGTATAACAGTAAATCGTTTCATCTACCATTTTTAGAACATTCTTTTCAGTCTGAACCGTGCAATTATGATAAAGGAGGTGCTGTCCCTGAATAACATGCGAACAGATCACTTCCTTGATTACCTTGGTAGTTGTTATCTGTGCAGTACAGTGTGTAAAAGTGTATTAATGCATATATGAAATGCGAGTTGAGATAAAGACGTTCTGTCCTCATACCACCCTGTGTGTGCATGCATCGACAGAAATGGCCTTATCACTGCTCACATGGGGTGGATTTCAGATTTCAGAAACTTTTCATTTATCCAGATCATTATATACACTATTTAGTAGTGATACCTCAAACAAACTTGACTTAAAGAATAAGAATATTCTTCAGTTGTTGAAGCCTTGATGAAAAATTATCTTTAAAGATTATTTGGGCATCATTTGTACACACTATGAAAAAACTGGTGGGTCAATCCAATAAAAAAAAGTCTAATGTTTACTGTAATCCAAAATCCATTGTAATCAATCCAATGTATGTGTTTAAATGCTAGTTCATGACCCTTGTGGCTAGCATGATATCATTTAGGGTGTGAGTAGCACCTGCGAGGTGATAATGAAGCTAATGCTCAACTTGATGAAAAAACAATGACTGCATATTCATGGCTAAAAACTGCATTATAAGTATTAACACCAGCCTAGAAACTAGAGAGGCTAAAATAAAACCACTATAATTATATATTTACTTCCTTTTATATGTATAGCAGACATTGAAATGATAATGGAAACTGTTTTTATTTCAAATGAGTTGTAAATTGTATAAAAGTGCATCAAGTCTCTGTCTTTAGTCTCATTATATCATTTTTAAATGATTGGGTTCTTTATTTTTTTCCATTGCAGTTGACACCCCAGATCCCTATGTGGAACTTTATATTTCATCCGCACCAGATAGCAGGAAAAGGACCAAACATTTTAACAATAATATCAACCCAGTCTGGAATGAGACATTTGAATTTATTCTGGATCCTAACCAAGATAATGTTTTGGAGGTAATATGTGAAATAAAACCTGACCGAATTGACAATCCATAAGGTTATTACTGGACAAATTTGACCGTCCATAATGTTAATAACTAATATTCGTTATTAGTGGTCAATGCAAAACCTGTGTATGCCAAGTTGTATCCTTGAATCTGAAGTGCATACCATAAGCCTCTGAAATGCCCAGCCCTACTCTAAAGAGTCTGGGGGCATGTTCTAAACAACCTGTCTTAAAGTGATACTGACACTAAAAAACTACTTTTTTAAATATGTACATTAAAAGTTACCTATAGGTCATGTTGATCATTTTTGCTGAGAGGTTTGTTTATCTAAGTTAGTTTCTAAACGTGACTGTTTTGCCAACCTGACTGTCCCATCTCAGCCTGTCAGTTAAAATTTCTAATGCTAATGGACTCCTGCTGCACAAATATGGCAGCCCCCTCATACAGGAACATGGGGCACCAGACAGGTAATGTAAAAGCATTGTGCAAATACTTTATGGCAAAGTTATAAGTAGCTTTCAAAAACAATATTATAATAGATGTAAAAAAAGAGTTACGTACATTTCTGGTGTCAGTATCTTTAAGGACCCTTTCATTTAAACTGTCCCACATCTGCAAACAGTAGCAGGTTGAAGAGTTAGTAGTTGTTTAAGAAAGCAGGACAGGTGTAGATTTTCTTTCTTTTCATAGCTCTGTATTTCCTTTTTGCAAAAGTATCACTGCTGTATTCCAGCTATTTTTTGGCTGCACGACAGCAAGTGACTGTTCACCATTATTATTTTTTGTTCTATTAATGCTGCTACTGTAGATTGGCTGGACTACTCTTCCAAATCTTACAGCAAAATATTGCTTGTGGTTTGGCTTAACATAATCCTTTTGTCTTTCACTTTGAAATGTCATGTGGTCTGGAAAGAATTTTAATATGACCTAAGACAACAATACACCTTCATAGCTAGATACTTGACAACATGGAAATCTCTGCCCTGATAAAGAGGCTCTTATTAGATAATCTGTGCGTGTAAAACACGCCTTGCTTCAAATGTTTGCTATGCATCTTCCAGCGACACCAGAAGCTTCCTGTGCACAGTTCTCGTGTCCCTTATTAGTTTGTTGTTGGTTTGTGAAATGCATTTAGTAAAATGGCATGAAAAAGCTGATTTTCCACTCACACCCTCTAAATACCCTTTGATATACAATACCAAAGTCCTTTAGTGAAATGGAAACAGTCTGTATAATTTGGTCCCTGCTTAACTTTGTATCTGTTTCTTATTATTTAGATAACTCTAATGGATGCAAATTATGTGATGGATGAATCTCTGGGCACTACAACATTTCCAATCTTGTCAGTTAAACCAGGAGAGAAGAAACAAGTCCCATTTACTTTTAATAAGGTATATATCTCAAGCAAATTATTCATACCTCCTAACTGAACTTATTTTGTAATAAAGACTGTCTAGACCGGATAAAACACTTACAGGCTAAACAGACTAAGCTGGACATGAACTCATTCAGTTGGGCATATGTCAAGCCCTATGTAAACCCTGAATTGTCAAAAATAAATACCTGCGTCAATGTTTTTTTTTTTATACAGAGATGCCTGATTCCTATGTTACATGTAACTATGTCACATGGTAACAGAAACCATCTTTTTACTCACCTTATGCTGACTGTGTCATGCAAACCCACCCTCACCTTGTTCTTTTGTAAAGTAAAGGATTCTGGGACTTGAAGTTCCATAGAACTATGGAAAGCAGAGGAACTATCCCAGATTGCATCTCTTACATGACACAGTGGGGGAAATTTACTAAAGGGCGAAGTAGCTAACGCTAGTGAATTCGCTATTGTAACGTCATTTTGGCACTTCGCCGATTTACTAACGGGTGCTGGCGTAAATTTGCTAGTGAAGTAGACATACTCTAGTGCTACATCGCACCCTAACACCAGACGAAGTTGCGCTAAGGGACGTAACTACGCTAATTCACTAACTTGTGGATTTTACTGAACGTTACCTCTTGCGCCAGAATTGACTTTGCCAGCTCACACCAGGCGAAGTGCAATAGAGTAGATAGGAGGATCTTAAAAAATAGTTAAAAATTTTTCGAAGTCCCAAAAAACGCTGGTCATCTTTTACATTTTTCAGGGTGATAGGCTGAAAAAGATCAATATTTTAGGGGTACTCTCTTTTTCCCCTACATTTCCTAACATATGACGCCTAAATTATACAGTGGGCAGATGTGTAGGGCAATATAAGACCTCTATTTTATTTAATGAATGTTTCCCAGGCTTGTGTACTGTAATGTTGTTTATGCTGCATATACGTCCATTGTATTTTAACCTGGTGCCGTATGCAAATTAGGCATCGCTGGAGTAACTTTGCTTGACGAATTAACGCTAGCGCAACTTCGCTACCTTCCACCTCCCTGGGCGCAACTTCGGATTTTAGTGAATATGAGCAGTCCTGGTGAAACTACGCCTGGCGAAGTGCGGCAAAGCCGTTGCTAGCGCATTTTCGGTGCTTAGTGAATTTGCCCCAGTGAGTGGAGAAATGGTTTCTGAAAGCAGAGATAGACTCTTTTGTTTACGTTTTATCTTTAGAACTTCAGATAGTGTTTATGCACCTTTTTTTCCATAAGCCCAACTGAATAAGCCTGTGCCAAAAAGCAGGGTATATTTTCCCTTTAGTGCATGCCCATAGCTGTAAAATAAAATATGATCAATAACAATGATGACTGGACTTATTTTACACATCTAAATATATATTCATACATATTTTTGGATAATACATTTTACACTAAAAATAAAATTATTCCAACAATGTTTAGGTCACAGAGATGATACTGGAATTCTCTCTTGAAGTTTGGTAAGTACTCTTTGTATATTTTATTGCATTTATTTTTATTTATTTAAAACTGAAAAGTGCAATATTGTTCTGCATCAGAGCTCTGAGGCTTTTAAGGGCCACAGTTTTGAAATTTCTTGTATAATTATGCAGTTATGGGTGGGATATTTGTGTGCTGAATGTTTTACATAAAACCATTGAGCTGCCCTAATGCAATGAAAAGACTGAAAGGCAAATTTACTTACATGGGAACTTTTGCTTCGGAAGGCTCCACCATACTTCGTGCAATTCCATAATTTCACAGTGAATACGTGTATTTATCAAAATGTGAAACTTCGTCTTGGCAAATGAACGCTGGCGTACTTTCATCAGCAAAAATTTGTCAGTGTGAAAGATTCTTAGCGTATTTTCTCTAGCGTTACTTTCTGGTGAAACTTCATTAACAGACTTAGAGATCCTCTATTTTCCAAGACATGAGCCCACCCCAAAACAAATGTGGCATATTTACAATTTGTAAACATAATCCCACATTTATATATTAAAAAAACACCAGCATTTTGTCTTTTGTTTATGACTTTTCTGAAGTACAGGATATGATGTCACTGACATAATAATGTTGAGGATGTAGCTTCATCTTATCAATTTACCAGGTAGAACCTGGTGAAATAGGCTTTGGTGAAAAATTTGCCTGGCGAAATGGGCCAACACTTCTCTTGCGCTGAGCTTTTTCGGTAGCAAATTTTCTTCTTCGCCTGCAAATTGTAATTTTGGTGACTTTTTGCTAAAAAAAAAAGTGCTTCGCCCTTTATTAAATTTGCCACTTTGTATATATTTATACATAATACACAAAAGCCATGAATATCTTGTAAATGATATCCTTATAAACGGTGAGTTCTGATGTCATCAGTTATAAACGATGAGTTCTGATGTAATTTCTGTCACATGACTCGCTGAAACTTGTGTATTATAATAAATAAAGTACCCCCAGTTTCAAAATATGAGGATATAAAAGTTACCTCGGAGTTCCATGACCTGTATAAAAACACTCAGCCTTCGGCCTCGTGTTTTTGTATGGTCATTAAACTTCTCGGTAACTTATAATATCCTTATATTTTACAAAAGGGGGTACTTTATTCACTATATATTATGTATTGTCACCCTGTACTTGTAAAAATGTGGGGAAATCTAATAAAAGGTGCAAGGTTTTTGTCTAGTGTACATTTAGTTATCTACAGCAACCAACCAACAATAAAATGTACTGGTCGTTTGAGACTAAACAGCTGATTGAGTTACCATTCCTGGGCAAACTTCACATTTTTTAGTACTTTTTGAGAATTTTGTCACCTGCAATTTTTTTCCAGCATATTTTTTGCAGAGCAAAATTTCACGGCTAGAGTTTTTGCCATGAATAAATGCGGCACCCATTGACTCCAATGTGTTTTGCACATAAAAATTTGGAGCAAAAATAGTCAATTGAATTCAATGTAATTGAATTTGTGCAAATGAAGTCGCTGCAAACAAAAACAAACACCCATTTTCATCTAAGCAATTTGTGCAGAAAGAAAAGTAGTAAATAAAAAATCCATTGACTTCAATGTATTTGCAAATTTTCCCACAGTTTCACAACTTTTCCTGCAAAGCTAAACAGGACGGATTCACTCATCACTCATCAGTGGTTAAGCTATAAATACCAGTTACATACCTTCCAACTGTCACGTTTTTCACGGGACAGTACCAATTTTGACAGCTCAACCCGCACTCACGGGGTTATTACTGAAATGTCTTGACTTTATCTTTGATCTCCTGTGCTGAACAGCCAGAAAAAGATACAAGGTTTCTAACTTAAGAGAACCCAGGATAGATCAATACTTTTGTAACAATTAAAGATAAGCAGGTCTCTTGGGAGAACTTAGACTCACAACTTAAAGGGCAATTCACCTTAACTAGCAAAACTGTAATAACACATAAAAACCACAGACACACAGTGTTCAGACTTTCATAACCTGCCAAATTTTGTAAAATGTAATTAGGGGGTGTGGCCACAAAAATGGGCATAGTCAAAATGTTCTTTTTGTCCCTCTTTCTATTTCCAAAATGTTGGGATGTATGTAGTTATTGGTGCATGGATGGATAGAACATGTGTCCTCATAATATTTCTAGCACAATAATGCTGCCTGTAAGCCTATATACCTATATGGAATATGAAGACTTTTGCAGCCTGTGAGTACCAGTGGAACTTCTTCAGCAAGTGTTAGATGATATCAGAGTCAAAGTAACAGGGAATCTGGTAATGCCTTAAGTATATGTCTTGTGTATGACTGCACATAAATCTGTGTGGCACTGGCCTGGGTATATTGCTTATATATTAATATTAAAGGTGGTCGTTGCCACTCTAGTCACACAGGGACTCTATATTATTAAAAAACTGTATAAAAATGTGTGGACAGCCAGTAACCCTCCGGGGGGACCTGGCTAAGGTTCAGAGTCACGGCACTTCCAGTACATGATGATATCACTTTTCGGTTTGCAGTCCCAAGTTATACCCTAAAAAAATGACAAAACAAAAATGGCAAAACCTGTTTGTGGAACCAATTCTTTTTTCCTGCTTTTGTTTGTTGTGTTTATAATACTACAGTCCTTCTTAAGCTAAGCGTTACATTCACTTTCAAGAGAAAAAAATGGTTTAATTCTGGCTGCTTTCGACTGGTCTCAACAGGTTGCTAATTATTTTGGTAAAATATGTGTAGTAAAAATAATGTTTTGGCCCATATTTCTTATGAGTTATAAGAAAATTCTTTCCTGTATTATTCGGGAAAAGATTGTGACGCAGCACTTCCCTTCCAGTATTTAAATATCATAATCCCTCCCCATTTACACAGCAATGGAAAATCTGACCTCGGATGCTCGCTCATTCCATTTAGTCCCAGCTGGACTTTTTTTTTTGAAATTCCTGTTGTCATGCACGTTGCTCACAGGCACTACAACTGGTAAAAACAGGCTCAAATCTGCATTGAAAAATATGAATCAGTTTTTCTCTGCTGATATCTACATATTAAAGTTTAATTTCTTTTTTGCATTCCATTTAGCCTCAGCTGGACTTTGTTTTTGAAATAAGATTCATTCCTGTTGTCATGCACGTTGCTCACAGGCACTACAACTGGTAAAAGCAGGCTCAAATTTGCATTGAACAACATGAATCAGTTTCTTTCTGCTGATATCAGTGTATTAAAGTTTCCTTTTCCTTTTTTTTTTAATTATGAATCAAATATTTATGTAACTAAATTCAGTCCATATTGATTAGACTTGACAATCTTGTACAGTGCGCTTGGAATTATAAAGAGGATGCTTATACCTCAATTGATATAACGTAATTAACTTGCCTTGCTGTGTAGAATGCATACAAATCACAGCACAGCAATTTGCAGGCCAAAGCATGTTTTATGTTATGAAACTTTCTATAAGACATTTTGACTGCCACAATACAGTGAGGGAATACCCCCATTCGTCCCTCACAAGCATGGCGAACAACTTTCTGTACACAGACTGGTGGAAACACCTATGTCTGCTTGTTACCTTTAGGTCAAGTGCTGCCCTAGATACGTCATCTCATTCCCCTCAGTCCCACCACTGTATTAAGCCACAAGTACCCAGGATGGGCTAGGGGTTTTTTTCCTATTTTTTAACATATGCAGGCCTTCGTATATAGAAAAGTTCTCCTGAGAAAACCTGAGGTCCAAATACCAAAAGTGTCAATAACCTAGGATGCAATCTAAATTATTTTGAATGCTGGAGCTGAAGGTTTTGAAATGGTAGGCATCCTAGGTTTTGTAAGTTTTAGGGGGTTATTTATCAAAATTCTAATTTATCTCATTATTTTCTGAAATATACTCCAACCAAATCCGCCTGGGTCATCTATCAATACATTTTCCAGAAAAATTCCAGTTCGGGGAAAAAACCTGAAAGAAATCTTAAAAATCGTCCAAAAATTTGTATCATACGAATTTTTCAGCTTTTCCGCCTGAAAAAAATCTGTTTTTTTTCAGATTTTTGTCCAAAAACATCTAAATCTTTGGATTTTAGCATGAAACCGAGAGCAGATCAAGATATCTTTAGGACTTCTCAGATTGACTTATATAAAACCTCGGCAGGTCTGAGATGCTGGATTTTCGGATTCGGTTTTTTTCCACTAAAAATTTAGATTTTATAGTCAAAAAGTTTTTGTCATTCAGACTTTAATAATAACCCCCATAATGTCACTGCTTTAAATATCTGAAAGGAGTTTGCATGTTCACCCCGAGTCTGTGTGGGTTTTCTCTGGGTTCTACAGTTTCTTTTCACACAAAAAAATACAGGCAGGTTACTGTAAGCTCCATTGAGGCAGGGACTGATGTGAATGATGAATAATCTAATTAAATTGTAAATGCTGGTATAAAAAACAAATAATACTTTTAATAAACTACCATGAACCTAGCACTTCCCCAGAACCTAGCAACACCCCTGTCAAAATATTTAGGAAATGTGTCTGTATCACAACAATATAAGCATTTGCAACACTCTTCCTGTTCATTTGCATTAGATTGATCTACACGTATTGCCATAAATGTTGCCACCTGTTCACAGATATTTGAATAATGACGTCAGATCATAGAAAGTATATTTCAATGGAACCCAAAAGTATTTCTTGTTCATATTCATAGCATTTTACAGTTCCATGTAATGAAGATTAGTAGCAAGTGTAACAAATGTGATGGTGTCAGCTATTTAAGCATATTAACTTCCCTTTCTGTTCTTAACAGTTCATCCACTGACCTGAGATTCAGCATGGCCCTTTGTGATCAGGAAAAGCTTTTCAGGCAAAAGCGCAAAAACAAAGTCATCAATGGACTAAGGAAACTTTTAGGTCCAGAAAAAACGCAAGATCTCAATTCAACTTCAAGAGATGTAAGTTATGTTTAGTTACATTATTACAGCAGTAGTACATACAGTAAAGAGGAAGCACACATTGCTCTACTATATTCATGTAATATATTATAAGAAGGAAGATTTTTATTGGTTCCTATAAGAAAGATCTGGAGGTAGTAAAGACAGGGAACCTCTCTTGTAACATGTACCAGCAAGTCTCCCCTTTACATAGAATACCTGTTTTATTGACATAATAAACGTGCAGAAAGAGGGAGAAGTAGGGCAGTCTCAATGGGGTAGATGGGATGGGTCACATGACTTGGGGCAGCTGGGAAATTGACAATATGTCTAGCCCCATGTCAGATTTCAAAATTGAATATAAAAAAATCTGTTTGCTCTTTTGAGAAATGGATTTCAGTAGCACTATTAACTGATTCATTTTGAAAAAAATGTTTTTTCCCATGACAGTATCCCTTTAAAGTACTTGCATTTATGTTGTGCATGTGTTTAGTGCAGCACAGAATGCATGTGTAATGAATAGAGATAGCAGAGAGCAAGTGAGAATAAATCCACTTATACCTCAAGAATTCATTTGCAAAACAATGTTTTATTTGGCAAAAACTGTTACTCGCAATGTGTTTTTACAAGAAGCTAAAACAAAAGAAAAAAAAAGTTATGACTTCCTATTTAACCATTTCCCTGGTAACTTCACTCTCAGCCAGCTTTGGGGTTTATAGAGCAAAACCTGTGAAAAGTTTAAGCAAATAAAGCTCTCCTCTCAAAGTGGCCTCCATTGTACTCCATGGATGTGGATTGTTTCGTGAGCACACTATAGGCAATGCTTTATTGCGTTTATATGCATGCTCGGCTTGCGAGTTTTTATGCATAACTCAACTGAAAAATACATGAAAATCAAGAGGGAATGTGCTGGGAGGAAAGCAGATATGTAGAGAAAAGCCAAGGAATGCAAAGGATTGAAAGATAAAAGGAGGATTTTATATTATATGCACCGCTTTACCAGAGTGTGCAATTAGTATGAATGATTTACCTTTTTTTTTAAAAGAATTTTCAGTAATATGGAAACTTAACTTATCTCTTTAGTTGTGTATAATTGTTTTGTAAAGGAAAAACAAAGTGCCCATGAGCTCCGCTGCATTTGTGGTCAGTAATCCTACAGGGGACACAATTCTGGGGTAACACTTAGCAGGGGGGAGGCAGGGAGGGGGGCCAGCACGGGGGACCAGTGGGCACTTATTACTGTGGGAGGGGTTTGTTCTACTTTAAGGGAAGTAAGGGATGTTTAACTATAGCTGTAGTGTATCTATTGTGACTGCTGATACGAGAGTTCTGAAATTTGATTCTTTATTGGTTTAGCACTGAAATATTCCACAGGACTTTATAGAGATTATACATAATTCATACCAGTCCTTGCCGCAGTGGTGTTTACAATCTAAGGTCCGTATCAGATTCACACATACAATTACACACTATGGTTAGTTCTAATTAGGAGTCAAACAGCCTGACTGTATGTTTTTGGAGTGTGGTTTAAAACTCACACCCAGAGAAAAACTCATGCAAGCACAAGGAAAACATTCAGATACTCCTTGCAAATCATGTCCTGGTTGAAATTGGTCCTAGGACCCTATTGTGGTGCTCATATATAGATATATATCCTCATTAGCACCCTGCACATAGATATATCTGGCAAGGGTGAATCTTTAAGTGGGAAAACACCTGGAATAGCACAATGATGTTACTAGACACATACAAAATAATAGATTTGGACTTTCAAGAAACGCTGGATTCCAGTGAAGTCACAATTTATATTTTAAACGTGACTCTGTGGAGGAGGTAGGAACTAGATTAGCCACAACCTATTGCCACAAGCAATATCCTGATAGGTAAAGGGAGAAGTGGAGCTCTCCCTTTAAGGGAGTAGAGGAAAGACAATAATGCTGCTAAATAGCTTAAAATTAATTGTATTTTTGGCAGTTCTAAGCAGGCATTCTATTAGAGGAAAAGGATATAACACATAGAGAAGTATCTTGCAGTAGTTAACTATTACAATGGGCCCTGCTGAAGCTACTAACAGAGCAGCGTTTGCTTTATCTTTGTCCAACCAATACTAATGGTGTCATATGTACATGCTCCCCCATTTCCAGAGCCTTCCTGTTATACAGTTCTGCCCAGTGGTTTTCTTCCATTCCTAATAACAAAGAGAGAATAAAGTTTACTTTGCTTACGGTCTGTTTTACCAATGTTTAGGTACCAGTAATTGCTGTGCTTGGATCTGGAGGAGGCTTCCGTGCAATGATTGGATTCTCAGGTGTCATGAAAGCGTTATATGAATCAGGAGTTCTAGACTGTGCCACGTATGTTGCTGGTTTGTCTGGATCTACATGGTAATTTTCACTTTATGAAAGTTTTCTATATGCAGTGCAAAAATGTGATTTTATATGTATTAATGCAATGCAATACTTTATTCTTCTCTAACCCATAACACCTTCAAAATACAATCTCTCGAGTAAATGGTTCAGTACTTATAAACTTACTTAATGAACAGTGATTATCATTAGCATGGGTTGATCAACTATAATGGCAATTAGCTCACCAGTGTTCATGTGAGATTTATAAAGCCTGGCTGTGTTACGTGTAGACTGACCATAGGTATCTTGGCAAGATGTTGTATGGCAGAGTTGTTTAAATGTTCATTGACTTCCTGTTATTACTGGGTATGTTCAATAGCTTAAAATAATTTTTACTACTGCAAAACAAAAAAGTACTAATTGCTAGGAGCTGGAAAATCTGGGTATGTTCACTTTTGATAGCTTGGAGACAAATGCCATAAAAAGATTTTCCATCATGCTAATTATGCACAATGACAACTGAATATGTTTTTGGCCATTTGTGGGGAAAATGTGAATTGTGAAAGCAAAGAGTTTGGCTTAATTTCACTGTCATCAGAAAAATAAATAATGAGCATACTCAACTGTGAAATTGTATGCATAAATGGCGAAAGATACCCCGTACTTAATTCAGGTGAGCTTTTCGCTGGACAGATATAAATATGAACCTATTTCTTTGTCTCTCCACCAGCAACAGTATGTTTTGCCTCTTCCTTCTGTTCCAGATACTTTCTGGCCTACCTGCACAACATTTTTGAATTTCTGCTCTATGCTCCAGACTGCTCACTGCTTCATTTATTTGTCCCTCTCCCATAGTAGCACACAAGCACACCTAGTAAAGCAACCACTTATTTGTATTTTTGCTTCATTTTATGCGTCTCTATCCACAGGTACATGTCTACACTTTATTCACATCCAGATTTTCCAACTAAAGGGCCAAAGGAAATAAACAAAGAATTAATGCATAATGTTAGTTACAACCCGCTACTCCTGCTCACTCCTCAGAAAGTAAAACGCTACGTCGAAGCCTTGTGGAAAAAGAAAAGCTCTGGCCAGCCAGTCACATTCACTGATATTTTTGCCATGCTTATCGGAGAGACGCTCATTAAAGATGTAAGTATTTATTCAAATAATGTAGGAACTATATCTATAACTGGAGATGAGTTAAACTTAGGTGCCAGGAGAAGGCCACAAAAATCCAAAAGGGACCCTGAATGTAAAGAAAAAAAAAAGTAATTAGACTGTAAAGTTTCTGTTACATCATTGTTTGTTTAAAAAAAAAGAAAAAGGACAGATCCAACCGAAGGCTGGGTAAAATGGGACTCATCCAATCACTGACCCATTCATTGGGGCCTATGGAGGCCCATTAGATGAAGACCATATCAGCCTCCCAATGTGCTTTTTGTCCAACGGGATTTTCAAACCTGCCCAATTTTTTGCGGTCAAATTTGTCAAATTAATGCAACACACAGATGGTCAATACTGCTGCCTTAATTCAAACAATGCAAAGAGAGGAAGCTGTGTCCCATTGGCCTATCAGACAATTTTGTCTCTAATTTACTTTCAGCCATGTGTAAAAAAAAATATTAAATGTTGTGTGCAAGGATACATGTTGGGACCCAAATAAGTTTTAAATAATGTGTTTTCAATTCTATGTGCACATCACAATTTGTTGGTTGCATGGGAATGAGTTCATGGCTTAACCGACTAAGTAATGCAGACTACAAAAAGTCTCTGCAATTTGATTAATTTCCAGGGTAAAAAAACACTGGATTTTTTTCAAATCGAAACTTCCAAAAATTTAATTTTCAAGATTTATCACACAAAAAAAAAAAAAAAAATTGGCAGCTAAACTTGGGGAGCTTCTATAGAAGTCAAGCTGTTTTCATTGTGAGCTTTTCAGTCGAATTTGTCAAAATGAGTGAAAAATGCATTTTTCATTGCGTTTGAGGTTTTTTTCTAAATGAATGCCATAAGTTTTTCAGATTCAAGATTTTTTAGTAATATGCTTGCAAACAGAAACAAAAATGTGATTGTGAAAAAAACATTTATTTATTCATGATTTTTTTTTATTATGTTTCAAAAACTCAAATGTGAAAATTAATAAATCTGCCACCACTTTCTACATTACTACTTTTCTTTTATTTAATTAAATATAAATGCAATGTACACTTCATTTATATTTAGGCTGGATAAGAAATTATTTTGTGCTATAGCAACCAAGTTTGCTATTCACACCCAACAACCATTTTTATTTCTGTACAAATATTTTGCAGAGAATGAACAGAAAACTGAGTCACATGCAGGAAAAAATAAATGATGGTCAGTGTCCCCTGCCATTATTTACTTGTCTTCATGTTAAACCGGATGTGTCGGAGCTGATGTTTGCAGGTACAAATGTATTTTATGTTGAATTTTAAAACCTAAACCTATTTTCTTGAATTCTGAAATCCAGCAAACCTCTGCTGCAAGACCTCAAGTGTGTCTATACCCAGCCCCCTCATGTCACCATCTATATAAATACACACACATGCATTATACATGTATTGTATAGATGTATAGCACTGTATATATAAAATCACAGGTGGGCCAAATAGTACCGACACCCAAAGCAATACTGATATTCTGCCTGATCGTCCAAACCCTGATCGTCCTAAAAACCCTTTTAGGAGAAGATGACACAGCACTGCCTATTTCTTAGAATATTATAATAGTACAGGCAAGGGAATAGTGCAAGCACAATAAATAACACATCTACACAGTTTCACAAATCACTAATTGCCAGGTGTTGGGACACAGGAGCAAAGAAGTCCATGATCATGTAGCACATGAACATTCAAAATTTATATTCACTTTTTAAAATTCAGTCTAAAACAAGGTATTTTTTCAAGGATAAAGTCCCTTTGGTTAGGTTTATATGTTTCCTATCTCATGGTACTTCAGTTAGGACAGCTCCATAAGTTGGCTTAGCTACTAAATTCATCTGAACTGTAAGGGAGTTATTTATAAAATTGGAGTTTTTCAAATTTGAGTATTTTCAGTAAAAATTCTAATTTTTCAGGTTAAAAAAACTTGAATTTTTCTAGATTTATTGTGCCTCGAAGCTGCAAAAAGTCAGAATCTGAAAATACTCAAGCTAAATAATCGAGATAACGCAATCAATTTCAGTATTTCAGTTTTTCCCCGTGATTGCATTCATTGATTTTTTTCAATTCGGGTTTTTTCATAAGTAAGAATACATTCGAGTTGTGAGTTTATTTCGAGGTAGGAAAAACCTCACAAATCTCACAAACCCAACCTTTGATAAATAACCACTTAAGTATCCTGCTGTTCATATAGCCTTCATACTCAATCGTAATGCTTTCTTTAAATGACTTATACATACAGTATATGATTAATAACACCAGAAATATACGTTTGAGGTAACAGAAGTCTATGACTGGTTAAATCAATTGAAATTTGTTTTGCAGATTGGGTGGAATTCAGCCCATATGAAATTGGAATGGCCAAATATGGCACCTTCATGCCCCCTGGCCTTTTTGGAAGCAAGTTTTTTATGGGAACTGTGATAAAAAAGTATGAAGAAAATCCTTTGCACTTTTTCATGGGTAAGTAATTCCAAATTGCACACAATAAGAAAAATATGCTCATTCAAATCTAGATAATAATGTAGAGTTAAACATAGTAAAATGGGAATCTAATGAATGACTTTATATCACTGCTGACAAATCCTGCTCTGTGCTCGTTGCACTGAAATGTGTTTGGCAGTGATTGGAATTTGATGCACTCTCTAGTACTCTTTTTTTTTATCCATCATTATAGGGATAAATCCTTTACAAATGGACAATGACGTAGATATAGTTTTACAATAAATGTCAAGTCTTAATAGGTATTTCAGGAAACAATAATTACAATCACTTCTAAAGTAATTAATTAAACTCCCTGCATTACCTAGGTACCCAAGTACAATATGTATATTGACTTATAGATCTGCAAGGGAGCAATGTGCTAAACCCCACAGTGTTGAGTTTTTAAGCATGAGATTCTCCAAATACTTGTATTATCATTTTAGCAATCAAGCTGCTATTATTAAGGTTGGAGATTAGGGTTTTGTTTCTCCTGCTATAAATCTTGTTTTATCTTTCCTAATCATTGTGTCCTAGTGGTATGCATTCCAAGTGAAATACAGTGTATAATTCGCATAGAACAATAAATAGACTTTTCTCCAGTCCTCAATTTTCTCTCTAGATTAGCAAATACAATTTTGCTACCAAAGCCAGTTGCCAGCTTACTACATTTGGCCTGTTTTTCCTATTCAATTTAATTTAGAATTTTAACATTTTGCCATTTTCACACTATAGGTTTTTATATGGATTTTGAACCTCTCAGCACATCCTTATAAATATGTGACTCATTTTAAAACACTTTGTGGTGTAAAATTAACCTAAAGGGACAGTATACACCTAAAACTCCTAAAAACTTTTGTTGAATTACATATTGTGCTTTTTCTTTTAATTAATATAATACAGGTATGGGATCCATTATCTGCAAACCTGTTATCCAGAAAGCTCAGAAATATGAAAAGGCTGTCTCCAATAGACTCTATTTTATCCAAATAATCCAAATTTTTAAAAATAATTTCCTTTTTCACTATAATAATTAAACTGTGGATGCACCAAATCCAGGATTTGGTTCGGAATTTGGCCA
This sequence comes from Xenopus laevis, assembly GCF_017654675.1. Lineage (NCBI taxonomy): Eukaryota > Metazoa > Chordata > Amphibia > Anura > Pipidae > Xenopus > Xenopus laevis. Next base: position 117,185,085 of record NC_054377.1, on the reverse strand, counting down.
AGATTTGGCCTTTTTCAGCAGTATTTGAATTCGGTCAAATCCAAGTGCCTGGCTGAACCGAATCCAACAAATCACATGACTTTTCATCACACAATCAAGAAAGTAAATTTTTTTTTCATGTGAGCGGTTCTATTTCCCCCTTGTTTCTGTAATTTATATATGCTAATTAGGGTTCCGATTTGGTTAGTTGTTCTGCTGAATCCTAAAATAGTGGATTCAGTGCATCCCTTAATAAAACAGCACCTTGTACTTAATCCTAACAAAGATGTAATTAATTAATCCTTATTGAAAGCAAAACCAGCCTATTGGGGTTATTTATTTTTTAGTTGACTTAAAGGGGTGGTTCACATTTTAGTTATTTTTAGTATGTTATAGAATGGCCAGTTCTTTTCAATTGGTCTTCATTATTTATTTTTTATGGTTTTGGGGTTATTTGCCTTCTTCTTCTGACCCTTTCCAGTTTTCCAAATGGGAGTCACTGACCCTATCAAAAACAAATGCTCTGAAAGGCTACAAATGTATCGTTATTGCTACTTTTTATTACTTATTTCTCTATTCATACCCTCTCCTATTCATATTCCAGTCTTTTATTCAAATCAATGCATGGTTGCATGGGTAACTTGGACCCAAGCAACCAGATTGCTGAAATTGCGAACTATAGAGCTGCTGAATAAAAAGCGAAATAACTCAAAAACCGCAAATAATAAAAAATGAAAACCAATTGTAAATTGTCTCAGATATCAGAATAATACTAAAAGTTAATCAAAAGGTGAACAACCCCTTAAAGGCATTAAGATCCAATCTACAGAAAGACCCATTATTCGGAAAACCCCAGTTCTCGATAAAAGGTCCCAAAACCTGTACTATAGTTTTCTTGTTTAATGCAAGAAATAACAAAAACCATAAAATGTTAGTATAGGCAAACACTATGTTGAGCACAAGTACCATTCATTCAGCACATGTTGGTAAAGAGTATATACTGCCTCTTATTAAGATCCTAGAAATTACATCCAATGACTTTTGTACTCCACTTGATAATGGATACACATTATTTTTCTTTAAAAGGCTATGATAAATGCAACTGAATGTTTCCTATATTCTATTAATCTTTTAGTTAAAAAGGATTAATCGTTGTGGGTTTTTGTTTGTTTTATCTTCAGGTGTCTGGGGCAGTGCTTTTTCAATATTAATCAACAGAGTGCTTGGTGTTTCCAATAACAGCAAAGGTTCCACAATGGAAGAGGAAATAGGTAACTGCTTAAATTGTTGATCAAAAGGATGTCCTTAAATACATTTGTGCATAGGTATGGCAAACATTCATATGTGCTATGTATCTCGTCAAGTATAATGAAGAATGTGAGCAAGTTACACTTAAAGGAGAAGGAAACCCTAAGAATGAATAGGACTAAAAATGCCATGTTTTATATACTGAACTTATTGCACAAGCCAAAAGTTTTAGCTTCTCAATAGCAGCAATGATCAAAGACTTCAAACTTATCACAGGGGGTCACCATCTTGGAAAGTGTCTGCTACACTCTCATGCTCAGTGGGCTCTGAGCAGCTTGAGAAGCTAAGCTTAGGGGTTGTCACAAATTATCAAGCAGAAAATGAGGTTCGCCTGTCATACAAGCTGATGCTACAGGGCTGATTTTAAATTCTGATGCTAGTTGCACTGGTTTCTGTGCTGCCATGTAGTAATTATCTGTATTAATTACTAATCAGACTTACAGTATGACATTTCTATTCTATGTGTACTGTATATTTTGAGTCGGTCCCTAAGCTCAGTAAGTGACAGCAGCACAGAGCATGTGCAGTGAATCAGCAGAAAAGAAGATGGGGAGCTGCTGGGGCATCTTTGGAGGCACAGATCTTTACTGCTAAAGGACTGTGGTTGCCTTGGGCTGGTACAGAAGCAAATATGGAAGCAGAGCTGACCGGCACACAAAAGGATCCACAGGACCATAATTCTATTTGTAGAAAACTTAAAAGTATATCAGCATCTCCATCTCAATGGAGATGCTGATATACTTTTAACTTTTCTACAAATAAAATATTTTTTTAACTGAATTCCTTTGGTCCTGTGGATCCGTTTGAGTGCCGGTCAGCTCTGCTTCCATATTCGTTGCTGTACCGCTCCCTAAAGCTGGGGGCTCCGGACTGGTGCACCCGGACCACTTTTTCATCTCATTCTGGAGCACCTTGTTTTCTTCTAGCTGGTAAAGAAGCCTAAAACACAACGTACAACATTTCTAGCTACTTCTTTAGTTTAACTTTCCTTGTCCTTTAAAATAACTAATTAATTGTAATGCAAGATTTCATGTACTTGGCGGAATTATAGGTTATAACGGTAACTTCCTTACCACCTTGTTCCTGCATTAAAACCACAGATCTAACCTTCTAGTGATCAGAACATCAGGTTTTAGCAATGGATCTAACCCCTATGAAATTGGTTGTTCCTCCAGACTGAGAGACAATCATATGGTCTGTGTAAAACCAGTGTTTATTATTCTGTTCCAATATCCCAACAGCTTAGAGCTTTCATTGAACATTGAACATTCTTTTCAGGCAGCAAACGCCAAAATATCTTTTTGGTATTGTTTACTGTTGTTTACTGTTGTATTGCTTGGTAACCTGGGTGTCTCATTAAGGAAAGTATCGCGTCTATCCTGATCCATAAAATGAGTGGAAATGACTCATTTTTCTGCGGCGCTAAAAATAATGAGCATAAACATAAAGTGATGTAAAGATGATTAAACAATGCATTTATGTCAGAGGTGTGTGTGTGCTACTTAAATTATGCACTGACCTTCTCACTAAACTGGCACTTCTTTACCTCTTCAATTCCCATGACTAAGGATTTTTTTCCTAATCAGAAGTAAAGTTTTCATTCTGAATATGGTTATTGGTACAAAGTTCTAAAAATAAATTTGAATGAGTAAAATATGATATAAGTTATACATTTTGTTATATATATTCGATTTACTTTGATTTAATTTTGACATGGTAGGTAAACCAAAAATGACATAGGATGTCTTTTGGAAAGAACTATATGTATCTGCATCTGCCTAATGAATATATTCCTGTGTGTTCAGGTTGTCGTACTTCACATATGCTTTAAACTGATCATTTCATGCATTAAATACTACACGTATGGGATCCGTTATCCAGAAAGATCCAAATTACGAGAAGCCTGTCTCTATAGACTCCATTTTATCCAATAATTTTAACAATGATTACCTTTTTCTCTGACAAAATAAAACAGTACCTTGTACTTCATCCAAACTAAGATATAATTAATCCTTATTGGAAGCAAAACCAGCCTATTGGGTTTATATAATGTTTAAATGATTTTCCAGTAGACTGTAGGTATATAGATCCAAATTACGGAAAGATCCGTTATTTGGAAAACCTCACATCCCGAGCATTCTGGATAACAGGGTCCCACACCTGTACTGCTTTAAATAACACAGGAAATATATGCCAGCTGGAAAATTTTCTACATAAGCAAGAAAGTAAAAAAAAAAAATTCACGTGAGCGGTTCTATTTCCCCCTTGTTTTCGTAATGTACATATGCTAATTAGGGTTCTGATTTGGTTCGTTGTTCTGCTGAATCCTAAAATAGTGGATTCAGTGCATCTCCGACAATTCGAAGTGATCTCCGACAATTCCTTGCAGTTTGTTGGGGCTCGTTTCTGGGAGGCTAGCAGCAGCACCAGCAAAAATACAAATCATTTGCCTGCAGGGATTTGTACAATGGGTTTCTAATATGAACCCTGACTACACAGACAGAATGCAGTTATATAATCATCTTTAATAGGAACTATCATAATTAGTAATGAACCAAAAATTTCGCCATGTGCAGATTCGCAGTGAAGCTCCTCGTTCCACCGGCAGCCAAAATTTTCACGAAAATGTGTAGAAAATTGTCTTTGAGCAATATAATAAAAAAGACGCACAACAAAATAAAAAGATGTTCAATAAACGCATACATCATTTTATCCTTCCCCTCTCCTTCCACATCAATCAAAGGGATCTGAGCCGTCCCGCTGTCCATATAAGGACATACACATAAATATGGTTTATTCATTTTTTGTAATCAAGTAATAATATATAAACTATAGATGGTACTTTTTTAAACAGCAACATACAAAGTGTAGTAATAGATACCATTACCAGTCTAGCAGAGGTAATGTCACAAAGCAAGACATGTTTATAAGAAATTCCCAACATAGGAGCCTTATTAAAAAAGAAGTTGTAGCCTAGTGGATAGGAGATTCTCTATCAATGTAGGGCATGTATGTAGCAGTATACTGAGTGTAAAATGCATGTGATTTTTCCTTTCCAATTTTTATTGGTAGCCCCTAAGCAGAAACAAGATGCCACGAAAAAAACACCCATAAACTCTAATGTAGTTTGCAACAAAAAGTTTCCCCCAATTTTTTGCAGTTTCCAGAATTTTACATTTGGAACATTTATTTCCACGAGATGAAGCTTATATTACGTTTCCATTTCCTCCTAAGGCTAGGGCCACACGGCGCGATTTTGCCGCGATTCTGCGCTGGGCGAGTTGCGAGTTACGAGTCGCTGCGGTTTTTAAGCCGAAATAGCTTTGTTAACTTTTGCGCTGGCGTCAATGCAAATCGCGGCGAAATCGCTGCGCTAATTCACACGCGGCGATTCTTTTTCTACTGTTGCCCGGAAACGCCCAGCGAGGCAACTTCGGGCGACAATAGAAAACGAATCGCCGCGTGTGAATTAGCGCAGCGATTTCGCCGCGATTTGCATTGACGCCAGCGCCAAAGTTAACAAAGCTATTTCGGCTTAAAAACCGCAGCGACTCGCAACTCGCAACTCGCCCAGCGCAGAATCGCGGCAAAATCGCGCCGTGTGGCCCTAGCCTTAAGCAAGTCAAAACTGTTTCTTTCTTGAGGATTAAGAAGGAATCATATACAGTGTATAACCATGTTTTAAAGTATAATGGAAAATTACTGAAGCATTTGATAGGAATTCTCCATGTTTGAACTTTCCTTTTTAAAAATAGATTCAGTGGCCAAGAGTCTTGGCACTAAATGTGTATTATTAACCAATTGAAATAATAGCATGGTATTTTGTTTAGAGGGCCAGTTGGCTTAATACCTGGATAAGGCTTGTCCTGGCAAAAAGAATGCAGTAGTTAGAAATGTTTTATTAATAGTACTGTGACATTTACGCCATATAAAAGGAAATTATCTTTCTATCAAATGTATTTGTTATACACATTGACGTAAGGTAAGCTGTAAATATAATTTGTAGTACATAAATACCTTTTTTTTGGGGGGGGGGTGCCTCACCTGTAGGTTCTTTTTTTAAAAGTAAATACATGATATCAGTTTTCCATCCTGAAATAGCAAAATATGAGCCCTTGAGAAAGCACGCAGACTTTACTCTGTGGTAACCTAATCCCTTGGATCAACAGTCTTCTTTCTTTGACGTTTTTTTCACAAGAGCGAGGTGTTAGTAATTATACATGCAGAGATACTACAAGCAGCGTACTTGGTGTGCCTGCTTGTGAGTACTTAGTAATCCACAATGCTGATGGAAATACAATTTCATTTTCATTTTTATGCACCCCAAATCCTGCTGTTTAAATTTAAAATATTTTGAGTGTCATTGCATTAATATCCCTAAAATGCCTTGTGCAGTTGAAGAGCATTTTGCACCTTAAAGAAAGCCTGGTTCTTTTCTGACTTTAAGACATTTTTAGAAAAGATACTGAGCCTCATGCAACAAGATTACTTTTCATCCTCATTTGTTTGTTCTGATATTATGGAAATCTGTGTTGGTTATTTTTTTTCTTCAAGTGTTGATTGACCCATGGTAACATTTAATGGCAGGCTGCTTCTAAATACCATCTTGAGGCTTCATCTGCCTTTGTCTCCTATTTTCTTTATAGTAACATAGTTTCCTTTCTTTCATCAAAATAAATTTTATTACAGATATCTTTTTTTATTTGCTCATCAATAATTCTGCGGAATTATTCATGGATTATTTTGTAAAGCAGCACAGTGTAGGAAGTTCTTAAATGAATCCCTAATATTAACCAGAGCCATATACAGTATTTAGAGACCATTTTAAAGGTTTAAAATCTCTATATTAGAACAGGTATTTTTTATATACACGTGGTTAAACCATTAGGGAATGCTTAAACTTAATCAAATTAGATGCTGACCTTAAAAATGTAGACTGTGATGTAAAGGAATATATTCTCCATTTGGAGAAGATCTATGTTTTAATACAGTGACTCTAGGATTCTGCTATAAATTTGCCCAATTCACAACACTTTTTTTCTGCAGGAATCAGATTTAGACACATTCTGAAGATTCTTTAATGTCATATGATATTATAGATATAGAGCATTAGAAATTAGTGTTTTGATTTTGCTCAAATCTGAATTTGAACATTTGGTTTGATTTTTTTTTTTTCCAAAATCCAAAAGTCATGGATTAGGTTCATGCCTATTATTATATAAAGATTTCCTGTGGCAAGCAATGATACTTACAGCACTTGCACACAGAATTAGAGGTTGGAACGAAAGCATGATGAAAACAAAATACAATACTTTTGATGAGCGCAGTCGGTTTTCATATGAGTGTTTGCATTATATAATTATTTCTTGGTCAGACAAATTCATCTGATTTGTATTTTATTTTTATTTTCAGAAAATCTCAAGCCAAAGCACATACTCGGCAATGACAGTTCTGACAGTGATGATGAGATGCAGGAACCAAAAGGTAAATCATTTAAATATAAAGGTTTTCCCTCCTCGCATATTCTTTTTTTTTCCGTACTGTCTTTCTAATGCCTCTTATTTTTCTTCTCCTTCTGAAGCTTCACTATCTCCAGGGCCTGCCCTTCCCAGAGTTAATCATGTTCGCTGGTTTGGTGCTTTTCCTGATCTAATGCTGGCATGAGGCTCACTTTCTTTATCTTGCTGATGGTGGGTGTTTTCCTTCTGCTGTGGAAGGGAGGACACAAGTTCTTGGCTTCTTCCTCTTGGCGTTTTTCCTTTCTACCAGTGGGTACTGTCAGCTTTTTAAAGCGTTTTGCTAGTTATAACAAACAGCTGTTAACCATTCAGTTTAGATTGATGTTTGTTATTTTCTTTATTCCTACTTCACTCTGATACACTAATTGTATAGATTATTCTACGCTTTCCATAACTTTTTTATTGGAGCATACACAGCTTTTCTGGTGCCCTATGTGCTGGACATCTTTGATTGGAGGTAAACATCTGCATTTGTCTTTCTCAGTTGTGCCTGGGAGTAAATTGCTACCATTCTCTATACCTTTTAATGCAACACTGCTTAACCTGAATAACTGAACTACCATGCCACCTTAAAGCTTTAATCATTTTCTTAAATACAACCCCCCCCCCCCTTTGTATTTCTGGGGGTCCAAGATTTAGTTTGTCCCCAATAGTTCATGACAGAGTTACAGATAAAAAGAAAAATTGGTAGAACAGTCACAATCCTATAACTGTAGGGATGTCAAAGACAGTAATTAAGTAATCAACCATTGATTTGAACCCCCTTCAGGTTAGCAAACTCAAAGTTTGCGGATCATTATCATAAGAGGTACGCAGTATGGAAGACGCTCAAGTAGCCAGAAATAGTTAATTGGAGATTAAAATCACCAAATCATAAGATACTAAGCATAATTCATATATAAAGTGGGGGCGCATATGCACATATACTATAGGTCTGCAAGCCCAATATACTGGTCACTGTCCCAGAATCACATTTTTAACTTTAAATAAGGTGCCACCTAAAAATATTCAGAATGTGAACCAATTCTCTTGTTTGCTAAATAACAAGGCATGTACTAAAATGGTGTGAGTAAAGGCATTGTTGTGAACCTTGACCAAAAAATTCTGTCTTGGTCTTGTCTGATCACAAAATATTTTTCCTCATGACAGCTCAATTACTTTCATTCTTTCTGGCAAACTCCAAGCATACGTGCACAATGCACACGATACTTTAAATATTTTCTTATTTAGTCTCACCTTCCCATACAGGCCAGCATTATGTATAATGGGGTTCTGGATAATAGATCCCATACGTGTGCATTCTTCCTCCAAAAGACTTTCTTAAAGGTAGCTGTACAAAATATGCAGGAAGTCACTAATGAGCAAACAGAATTCTTTCCTCTTAAGATTTATTTTAAAATAAAACACATTTAAAATCTTATGCTAACGTTCATTGTTTTGAAATAAAGATATTAAAAAAATACAATTTTACTGTAGGACTTGCTATTCAATAAACAAAAAAATCAGATATTCTTCCTAATTATTTTAACGTTCCCTTTGTTCTTATTCATTGTCATGGTCTACTTATTTGCAATAGGTACTGAAAATGCTAAAGCAGAGGAGGAATATCTGAGAAATAATCAAGCCAGTTGGGTGCAGCGTATGCTGATGGCGATACTGGGTGACTCTGCTATATTTAATACCCGTGAAGGAAGAGCTGGGAAAGTGCACAACTTCATGCTTGGATTAAACCTTAATACATCATACCCATATTCACCTCTTTCAGGCTTATGCACTCAGCAGTCTATGGAGGAGGATGAGCTTGATGCTGCTGTTGCCGGTAATGTATGATTGCATTTTGGAGAGAGCATGTGCACAGAAGCAGACTTTTGAGTTCATAGTAAAAATAGCATAAACCTTTCTGAAGTACATTTTTAAATGACCTTAGTGAAGGGAGTGACACATATCTATAAAGAGACTGGAGATACTGGAGAGTGTGTAATAAAGTGTATCCGAACTACTTAGTAAAGCTAAACTCTTTAACTCTCTTGATAAATGAAGGACAGCTAAATGCATGCCCTACTTTTAATTTATAGTTTGAAGTCAAATGATGGATTTTCTTCATGACACAGTAATTAAACTGTTCAGAACAAAGATAAACAAAATACAAGTTCAACATTTTAACATTTCCTGTATCCTACTGTCACCAAAACTCCCATGTTGCTCAACTTTGTAAAGTATAAATTGTAAAAATATTAGCATATGGAAAACTTTTGTTCCACATCATGCAAACCTAATTCCGGAGATACATGCACTTTCTGCATTTTGCTTGGGTACGTTTGAACTATTTTTATCCATAAATTCCTATCTTATAAATGGGCCTTTGGAAAATACAATATGGTTCATTTAAAAAGTTGGTTTTGTATTTTTGTGCATTTGTGTCTGTGTAATTATCTATGTTGGTAAATGTTTTTCAGATCCAGATGAGTTTGAGCAAATATATGAACCACTTGATGTGAAGAGCAAAAAAATACACATAGTGGACAGTGGGCTAACGTTTAATTTGCCATATCCTCTTATTTTAAGACCTCAAAGAGGAGTTGATTTAATAATTTCATTTGATTTTTCTGCAAGGCCCAGTGATTCAAGTCCACCTTTCAAGGTAATGTCATGTTTTATATTGTTTTTTTCTGCCTTGGCATCAATTAAATTGTAGTACTTGATGATATTAAAGGCAGTCTCAAGCAGACATGTGCTATTTTCAATTCTCCAGCTAGAGTACTGTATCGGGTTGGGTACCAACGGAATACCCACAATGCGTTCAGGTTACAGGCGTAATGTCCCCTATTCCCTGACCAGGCAGTTCTTGGGTACTCTGTCTGGGTACCCAGGTAGATTGCAGGCTTGGGATCCCCCCAGCTCCCTTACTCAGTTGATCTGCCTCTAGAGTGACATCACTTCTGGCCAATGATGACATCACTACTGGTTTCATGGATCCCCAGGTTGGTTTAAATGTGGAGGAAGGGTCGTCCTGGTTTGGCACCAATTTGCACAATTGACCTGTGCAGGACTCTAGCGCCAGCTACTGCAGATTTCTTTTCTATCTTTTACAATTCTGTAGAATGCTGGGATAAGCTGTAGGAAAAAAGAATATTTCAATACATTACTAAACATGCCATACATAGTTTTGTATGAAACTAGTTAATTTACAATATTTTGGCTCAATTAAGCAAGGGAGTGAAGCAAAGGTAAAAATTTGTGCCATATTTTCAGATAGCTTAGTTTGTTTTGAGACAGTGAGAGAACCGTGGTCCATGCTGTAAAAATTTTTTTTTTAAATTAAGGTAGCAATGGTCACTAGTTATTTTGTCTGGTTTTATATGACCCAGGCAGACCATCTATTTTATAACTAATGAAACCAATCTGTCTTATCCTAATTTCACTCTTTTTGATCTGTTTTGGGGACGAAGAACATTTTGTTTAATATAAATTCTTCACACTTTCCAGATAAAATGCACCTTGTGGTTAGTTATTTAAGGTACACTATACCTCTATATTCTATTTTCAATGTGGGCTTTCTCATGGAATTATTAAGTATATTTTGCTTCCCCATCCCGAAGCTTATATCTTTTATTAAGATATAAGCTTTTATGAAGATAATTCATGCCGCTGTTTCCTGAAACTCCCACTGACTTGAAATAGAAACATATGAAAGTACAGATTTCAGAGCTTTTCAGCCCAAAAATGATTACTGAAATACAGTGGCTAAAGAGAGCTGCATGTGCCATTAGCCTTCTCTAACAATTTATTATTATTATATCTTTCTTATTACATTCTATAAGTGTCTATGGTAAAAAGTTCCATGGTAAAAAGCAGGGCAGGGGCAAGATCTATCAGTCCTGGTTACTAGAATAACAACATTGTGGGCATGGCCAACTTAGAGCTTTATATAGCACTATCCATGTCAACAACAACTACCTAAGTTTTCTCATAACCTGTACAGGGAGATACTATAAATCTATACCAGCAGCGGTACTCCAGTGTAATAAACATCACTGTGTACAACATGAGGATTTAAAGGAGAACTAAAGCTTAACTTAAGAAATAGCTAGAAATGTTGTACATTATGTTTTGGGCTTCTGTACCAGCCCAAGGCAACCACAGCCCTTTAGCAGTAAAGATTTGTGTCCCCAAAGATGCCCCAGTAGCTCCCCATCTTCTTTTCTGCTGATTCACTGCACATGCTCTGTGCTGCTGTCATTTAAAGAAACTTAGGGACCCACTCAACACATAGAATATAAATGTTACACTATAATGCTGATTAGTACTTAATATAGCCTTGTAGCATCGTCTTATATTACAGGCAAACTTTATTTTCTGCTTGATAACTTGCAACGACTTCTAAGCTTAGCTTCTCAACAACTGCTCAGAGCCCACTGAGCATGTGACACTTTCCAAGATGGTGGCCCCCTGTGACATGTTTGAAGTCCTGGATCATTGCTGCTATTGACAAGCTGAAACTTTAGTCTGGTGCAATAAGTTTAGTATATAAAAAATGCCATTTTTAGCCATATTCATTTTTAGGGTTTAGTTCTCCTTTAATTACGCTTTAATGGGAGAAAATGCCCAAAATAATTTGAAGTTGGTTTGTGTGCCCAAGCAAGTGGGTGTTTTATGTCGATATGATAGACGTTAAATCTATAAAATAGTAATCTTTATTTTTAATTGTTTTGTGTTATTTTGATCCCGAAGGAATTCAGACATTATATCCTTTTTATTTTAATGATGGTAGTATTTTTTGCTTTTACTTGCTGACTCACTGGAGGTTAATATTGTGGTCTGCTGCAATGCAAACTTCCTCTCGAAAACACGCAGCCTTAATATGTTAAGAAACGGAGATGTTTGCTGAGCTATGCATGAGTGTCTGATAGTTATCTCTGCAGAAAAAAATATTACTTTCCATTGAGGATTTTAACCATTCTCAACATTTACTTCCGTCAAAGGAACTCCTACTTGCTGAGAAATGGGCACGGATGAATAAGCTGCCCTTTCCAAAAATAGACCCACACGTCTTTGACCGAGAAGGACTGAAAGAATGCTACATATTTAAACCAAAAAACACATCAGTAGAAAAAGATTGCCCTACCGTCATTCATTTCGTGCTGGCTAATCTTCAGTTTAGAAACTTTAAGGCGCCAGGTAAGATTGGTGGAAAAAAAAGTAAACTATTTTCCTTTTTTCCAGTTACCATTTTTTTAGTAGGTGTCAACATTTAACCATAGTTATTAACTGTAAAGAACACAAGATGGATCAGATAAACCTATTTAATAGGTGACCTTTCCTGACAGCAATGACACATGATATCTCCGTACATGCCAGAAAAGCTATTTCTCACGAAGTGATACATCATATGCAATTATATACCAGAATATTCTATTGTATCTAGTTCTAGATTTGCGTGTTGTTTTAACTGCAGAATATCACTGCTGTCCCTTTAGGGCAGGGTAGGCGACAAATTTTCTCAGGAATGCCCTTTTCACAAAGGTTGGTAAGGCATTGGGGACTATTGTGAATATTATATTAAACTCCATTGTTGGTTTCTTTATAAACCCCTTGATACTGAATTTGAAAGGATTTATGCCCATATTAAATGATTGCACTGGTATATAATACCCTGTGAAGAATATGAAGGAAAACCTATTTGTTTCAGGCTATATTAATAAATGGTCACTGAATTCAAAATATAGGATGTGTGCATGTAAAGCTTGAAAGCATTTTTTAATTTTGTACATAATCATGTTACCTGCCCAAAGGCCATCTGAATACGCTAATGTAAACTATACATTCTAATAATCTCACTTTAAAGGATTTGGCATGCAAGGTGTTTTAACAAAATATAATAGCGGAAGCTCATTTGCAATTTACAGGGAGTCAAATACACTTTGCATGTGACTGTCACCTGAAACACAACTTTTTATGTGTTACCGGTTAAAACTAGTAATGGGCGAATAAATTCGGCTGGCGCGAATTTGCGGTGGATTTCCGCATCTCTTCACTGGTGAATAAATTTGTGAACCTCCAAGCGAAAATTGAAAACAAGTGCGTCTGCGGGTGTCAATTTTCGAGTTTCACAAATTTTTTGGGAGAAATTCGCCCATCACTAGTCAAAACCCATCTACCGGCTACTACACACAACATGGTCTCATTGATCATCGAAGTTTTATCTGAATTACATGTATTTCGCTTAAGCAACTAAACATTTTACTCATATTGTGAATTTTTGAACTGCAAGCCCCTCTCATTTATAAAAAATTTGTGCACCACCCACCATGGAAAACAGAAGGACTTTAAAGTGAACAAGGTGAGGAGGACATTAAATGACTCTGCCCGCCTTAAAGGATGGGGGAATGGTCCTTGGAGTCAGAGGCATATTATCTATTTTCCTTTCAATCTAAGAAATTATGTATGTCACAATCTAAACAAGTATATCCATATGGCCATTTGTAGTGTTCATAAACAAACCCTTAGTGCTTGATTTGGATTGCTAGTTAGATAAAACTTTTAGAAACATTTTCTTACCTATGATTTGCCACCTATTTGTTCCTAAAATGATAATGTGCTGAACTAGAGTCCTGCAGCGATTTGGGGACTCCCTTTAAAAAAAATGTGTAAACTTTTCTGACCCCGCCCAATTCTGAGGATGGCACTTCCGGTTTGCAGCAACAGCACTTCCTGTTTAATGGGGGTTGGCGGGTTGCAGATAAGGCAATTGTGGGTGAAGTAGCAGATCCAAGCGGGTAAATATGCATGTTGCAAGTTGGGCCCCAGTCTCAAAAATTGGTTTGGTGCATGCAATGATTTCTTCAGTTTCAAATCCTGAAAAAGCTACTTAACCCATCCCAAATCGCTAGTAAGTCAGATCAGAAATTGGAAATGAAGACCCTTAGATTTCCAGGCCAATTTCCATATATATATAAATATATTGACTCGATGGCCCAGTTTTCCATTTACGGATGCTATTGCTGATTAGTTGAAGATAGGTAGACTAACCTCCTCACATGCATACCTATAGGACTTTACCAGAGCAGCACCCCACATATATTGCCATAACTGTCACTTATAAACAGATGATAGTTTGCCTAAGTAGTCGAGTAGTCATCTAATTGTGAACATTTAAAAACAAGTGTGTCTGCAAGTGAGATATCACGCTACTTGTTTGTACATTGTACAAAGCCCCTGTTTAGCAGATCCCAATATAGATGTAGGGGTACAGTATATTTTATTTACCTGGAGGAAATCTACTTTAATGATGGATATATCTCAATTGCTGTAAGAACTGTAGTCAATTATTAGAAATATATAAAACTTGTTTCTCTTTTGTGCAGACTAATTGTGCAATGTCAGAAATAATGGGCAGTATCCCTCAGTGATTTATTCCCTGTGTGGGATGCAAGTACATTAAGTACATTCTTTCATCACTTTCCAGCTTTTCCTTATGCCTCATTACTTACTCTATTAAGGACACTGACCATGTTATCAGTATCTACCATTTGCTAACCCATAAAGCAAAGCATCCTAAAACTTCTGCAAATGATTTTCTTCTGTTTCATAACTAATGGGAGCGTTTGATTAGATCAGGTCAGTGACTTCAGACTTTCCCTTTTATCCCAGGAAGAGCAGATGCAGAAAACATTCCACAAGTACAAGATGTAGCTGATAGAGAGAAAAATTATAGCTGTTGTCTGTGTGGGGTCTCTCAACTCCCTTCTCCAAATAGCCAGGAGGGAAATTCAACTTTTCAATTCTTGTTTTATTTTTTTTTTGCACCATGGTTCCATAAATAAGGATTTTTTAAAGGGGTTGTTCACCTTAAAATTAACTTTTAGTATGATGTAGAGAGTGATAGCTTTTTAATCAGCAGCTCTCTGTCTGGTTTGCAGTTTCAGCAATCTGTTTGCTAGGGTTCGAATGAATTGAATGGAAGACTGGAATATGAAAAGGAGAGGGCCTGAATTGAAAGATGAGTGATAATAAATAGCAATAACAATAAATTTGTAGCCTTACAGAGAATTTGTTTTTAGATGAGGTCAGTGACCCCCCACTTGAAAGATTCAGAAGATGAAGGCAAGTAATTTAAAAATTATAAAAATAAAACCTGAAGGTCAGTTGAAAAGTTGCTTAGAATTAGCCATTCTATAAAATACTAAAAGTTAACTTAAAGGTGAACCACCCCTTTTAAGAATATTTCTCAATAATATATGCGACTAGAAGTTTACCCATACTCACCATAGGGCTCATTCACAAGTGCAAGTTGCAAGCGTGAGGTGGCAATGCAGTTGCACGTGTGCTCCGACATGAATCAGACACAATTGCACTTAAAATCTTCAGTTTGTGAATGGCAACACCTTCAGTGATCGGATTAAAAATCAGGCCTGTACCCTTCAGCGGGTCGGGTAACCGTGGGTTACCCCCAAAAACCTGCGGAACCCTGCAGGTTGCAGATTTTTCGAGAGCAGGTATAGATGCGGGTCGGGGGTTCTCCAGGTTTGCGGGTCTTCTCAACAGCGAGTTTTACTCCCTTTTTTCTGATCATGCCTACTTGATGTCACTTCCGATTTACGACGACAGCACTTCCTGTTTTACTCCTTTTTTTTCTGACCACACCAAATTTGAATGATGTCACTTCCGGTTTATAATGACAGCACTTCCTGTTTCTTGATGGTCAGCGGGTTGCAGATAAGTTACTTGCGGGTCAGGTCCAAGCGGGTAAGTATGCGGGTTGCGGGTCGCGGGTCAGGTTCCGGTTTTAAAAATTGGTTTCCCGCAGTACCCGAATTTTAAGATGCAGGTTGCCAATAGTGCATCAGTCGGCGCACTGCACATATTGGGGTGGGTGGGACAGAATGAGCCATGCTCAGAGCAAGTGAATTGACCGGCTTTTGACAAAAGCACCTTTAAAGATTGCCATTATTTTGCGCAACAGCTGCATAACAGCACTTGCAGGTCGTAAATGACCCTTATGAGTCAAAACACATCAGCTGAGACAAACCGCAAGGATGGTTTTTAAATGAGCCCTTCCATATACCATTTGATAACATAAATCCTATTCTCTCATTTATTATCATCCTGTCGGTGTTGCTTTTGTCACATATCACTTTCAATGTATTGGTAAATGAGTGCAATTGTGCTAGTTTTCACGAATGGTACACAAATGAGCAATCTTCTAGGGGAAGATTTATTAAGGTTCGAGTTGTATTTTCCACAAATAATTTGAGTTTTCGAGGTTATTTTTGAATGTAAAATTTATTTTTTGGGTTAAAAAAACCTGGAATTATTCATTTTTAAAAAGAAAACCTTGGTGTTTCGAGATTTATTATACCTCTGACCCTGGAAATAGCTTGAGTCTGAAAATACACCTTCTAAAATCTGTCGAAGTCACGTAGAAGTCAAAGACAGAGGTCCCTTGAACCATCTGAAGATGTTAATAGCCTTCACGATGTACAATTTTTTTTCGGAGGTTTTTTGCCTGAAAACTCAATCAGTTTGAGCGATTCAAGATTTTTTTTGGCAAAAACTCTTATCAATCCGAGTTTTAGGGTTGGTAACCCCGTACTCGCTGATTCAATTTTTAAATTAGAAAACATTTGAGTTATGAGTTCATTCAAGTTCTGTTGAAGTCTAAAAAAAAACTCTATAATCCAACTATTGATAATTAACCCCCTAAACGTTTACATGGCTGGTACAAAATAAAGATATTAACATGGTACTGTATAATTACTAATTGGTTCCCAGTCAGATTTCTGGGGCAATAGAGTGTCCTTCTTCAGCATGCCACTGTGCTGGAGTTTTTCTTTCATGACAGTCTCCATCACAATCCTGGATGTACAGAAACAAAATAAGTATCTGACCAACTAACTGTCCATTACTGTAGACTCTACTGTAGAGCATATATGCTATCAGAGTTGGCTTCAGATGCACTGAAAGTCTGTTTCCTGTATCATCAGCAGATATAAATATTCTGTCAGTCTGTATATAAACAACTGCTGAGTTCAGTGAACCACAGATAACACCATTCTTTCCACTTGCCTAATGTAACATACGAGCCAATACCCGCCATATGTTTACACCTACTATTATTGCTTATGCTGGGAGCTGAAGTTCACCAGCCGCTGGCAGATCAGAAGTTGTCACCTCCTAGTGGAGAGTGTGTGGTATACATGACTGTGGTTCCAACAGTGAACTTGTGGGCCAGGTGCTTGTATAAAACTTTGACTTTGCATATGGGAGTGGTCAGTGTGTTTTTGTTGTCCCCCAGCAGAGCTACAACCTGGTGAACTGGGTGAAATAAAAACACCCAGAATTGCTGCATGTGTCATTGTCCTAAAGAAGTAAAATATTTTATGTTTCCCTTTACTGTGGTATTTGCTGTATTGCTGCATGTGTTCATAGCCTAAATTTATGAGATCCTGGTAATATACAGAACATTCGATTTTATTAACTTGATTTTTATTTTATCCAGGCGTGCCACGGGAAACCACTGAAGAGAAGGAATCTGCTGACTTTGACATTTTTGATGATCCAGAAACACCATTTTCCACATTTAATTTCCAGTACCCAAATGTGGCTTTTAAACAGCTGCATGACCTTATGGAGTTCAACACTCTGAACAACATAAATGTATGTAACAACTTGTTAACAAATCTGCTTTTTAAAATATTCTAGTAATAATACATTATATCTAGGGTAACACAACACTTTGCTTCCGGTAGTTTATTTGTTGACTAGGCTTGGTACATCTGCTTGGGTAGTTGTATAATCAATTGTATGTAGAATTGGTGTAGCTTCTATCATTCACAAATTCAGTTACTCCTAGACGTGTCCAATAAAAAGGAGAAAGGCACAGTTAAAACATGTAAAAATACATAAAGATATACTGTACTAGAATTCTTCTTCTCTTCTTTGCAATTTAAATGAATGTTTTTAGCATATCTGATATACTAGCAGTTTTAGGGGGAAATGTAATAAAATTCACAAAGTGCAAAAACTTTGCGAATGAAAATTTGCATGCCGCAATGTAATATTATTCGTTAGGCTTTTATTGCATTGCAAATCTTAATTGTGCATTGCGAACCTTTAAAACTTGCCCTGGAGTTTCGTGAAATATTTTGTTTCAAAAAAATTGCAATTGTGAATTTTTATTGCATACTCTGCCCACTATTGCAAACTATAAAATTGGCAATCACTATCCTAGTGTCACATGAGGGGCAAAGTGTTAGCAAAGGCTTTTTCACTTTGCAAACATTTATTAGCATTGCGAATGAATTGTGAACGATTTTTGCGTTATCGACCAATATTACAATCCCTCTTAGAATATTAATTACAACCCCCCATTTTAATACCTGGCTTTCTGCTCAACAGCTCTCTCTCTCTCGAAAAATGTAAGTTTTTCCCGGGTAGTTTCAGTAAATTTTTCAAGATTTATTATACCCCGAAGCTCGAATCCGAAAATACTCCAGCTAAAACCTGTCGAGGTCATTTAGACGTCAATGGCAGAGTTCCCTTAAACCATTTGAAGATGTTTTTTGTCTTCATGATTTTTGGGAGTTTTTTTTTCGGTTTGCAATTCGAGTTTTCTCTCCCTGATTGCATTCTTTGGAGTTTTTTACATTCAGGTTTTTTCATAAATAAGAAAACATTCCAGTTGTGAGTTTATTCGAGGTAGAAAAAACTCTAAAACTCGACCTTTGATAAATAACCCCTAAACTTTGGTAGGTAGATGCTATCCAGATACAGAGGATTATATGGCAGCATTAGGAGAAGATAATGCATTGGTGCAGAAAGTTTGTTCTAAGTAGATAAAACATTTGAAATTAAGCCAAAGGCTCTTCTTCTGCCCTCCTGACCGATCAGGCAGTACTCTGTAAAAGGCTCTTGCGTCTTAGAAATGATTTTATGATGATTTATATTTGACCAATAGTTCTGTTACAGATCATCTCCAGCCTTAGCATATGCCAGAAATTCCCATATGACCCTTCTCTTACATAGCATGATTCAATAGAAATGTTCTCTTTCTTTCTGTTACGAATGAATTGAGATATTATTCCTTTTCCTGTTAGAAGGTAAAGAATAAATCAGCTTTCCATAGCATAGGGCAGTATTTCCATCCAGAATTTGTTTTAATTACTGACATCATGTCTGACTAACAAAAATATAACCCCTGAACCTGGACATTTTTTCTTTTCTTCAGTGTTGATTGACTGTTTTTGCTCAAGTCCAACCAAAGCCATTGTTTGTGCATGGCGCAGAGAAGTGCAGTACTGAACTGCGCATACACTCTCAAGGGTACAAGAGCTATTTGTAAAGCACTAAAATGAAAACAAGATTGAACACCCCTTTATTCTATCGATTGAGTGTAAAATTATTTGTATACAATACTCATCTAATCCTATATACCTGAATAGTGAAGTTATTCTGTGGTCCTTGTCAGATCGGGCCAAAGTTGCACGCTGCAACTGTTTCAGTTAAATCTACACATTTTCTTCATTCTTAATGATGTCATATACTGTAGCTGTTGTTGCTTCTTTTTACAGTAAAATTAGAGAATCAGCCAGCATGAGAATTGCATTTCTCTCCCCCCCACACACAATTCTAGTCAGGGCATCCATCAGGGGGGCACAGGGGGTACAGTTGTACTGGGCCCGGGCCCCCCCTGACAGCAGCGAAGCCATGATGAACCGTTGAAGTGCCCAAGACCCGAAGCGCCAAAGACCCGAATTGCTGAAGACCCAAAGCTGAAAATGGAGCCGAAGCTGCGAACAGAACCAAAGCCGCTGAAAGAACCGATGTTAAGAAAGGAGCCAAAGTTGAAGTCCTCAAGCCGGGAAAAGACGCAAAGCCACGAAAGGAGCCAAAGTTGAAATCCTGTAGCCGCGAAGAGGCGTAAAGCCACGAAAGGAGTTGAAGTTGAAGTCCTGAAGCCGCAAAGAGACGCAAAGCCACGAAAGGAGCCGAAGTTGAAGTCCTGAAACAGCAAAAAGACCTGAAGCCACAAAAGGAGCCGAAGTTGAAGTCCCAAAGCCATGAAATGAGCCAAAGCTCTTTTTTAAAAAAATTATATTGGTCCCCAATGTTTCTTTTTAACTTGTAAGGGGGCCATGGGCACCAATGGTTTTTAAAAAAAACTTTTATAGGGGCCCTTGCTCCAATGTTTTTTTTTTTTAATGATAGGTTTGCCCTGGTCACCAATTTATTTTTTTTAACTTATAAGGGGGCCTTGACCATCAATGGCTTTTTATAACTTGTGTGTATGTGTGGGGGGGGGGTTACCATTTTAGTGCTCTCTGTGTGGCCTTTTTAACTGTGGTGTGAGGGGGATCTGGGGTGGGGCTTGGGGGGTGGGGTGTGATTTTTAATGGTGGCCCTGATTCTAGTGTAAATGCAGGTGCACACAAAGCTGTAACAATTACATCTCAAGCATGATACACCAATATCTAAGTAGCATCTATTTGTCAAAGCTTTTCACAAGTTGTGATGATCTTAATCTAATTTTCCCTCTATTTGTGATCGAATAGTGTTACTATAGGCATGGCATTTCAAGAATTCAGAGGCCCAAACAGCCCCTCCGCCAGCCCAATAAATTACAGCAATCCCTCTGGCATTTACCAGCATCCACAAATTGGCTGTCTGAGCCTGTTAATAACAACATTAGTGACTGATTCACTTGGTGCAAGTCAGTAGTGGTTATTGACCCAATATGATTAGTTTATCAGAACAGCTAAGATTGGAGTATTGGTCCTTTGAATTCACATAGCAGTTATTTATATCCTTCTGTATACTTAACCCTTAACAAGTGTTTTTCACCACTGAAACCCATAAGGCCTACATGTGTAAATGTTATTGGATCCATAAGGAAAAAAATGGTTTATCATATTTTTATATATATATCTATATATATATCTATATATATATATATATATATATATATATATATATATATATATATATATATATGTGTGTGTTTGTGTTTGGCTTTAAAGAGCGGTACAGCTTGTAAATTACAACTTATAGTCAATTCATTGCATAGTGTTCTGAGTTTATAATTTATGAAATGTTGATTTGCATTATAGAGGGAACTTTCCAAGCCATTACTAAATGTTCTATACATTCTTTTTTTTAACTAGGTAATTAAGCAAGCCATGGTCGAAAGTATTGAATACAGAAGGCAGCACCCGTCCCGTTGTTCCGTCTCATTAAATGATGTGGAATCACGGAAGTTACACCACAAAGATTCCCAAAGCAAGTTTCAAATGTGAACTCTACATACCCGGATATGGAGAATAGCTGTATATGAGTACATACCAGGAACTGTTTAGGCAACTAACCTTAAAACATCAATCTATATCAGCAGGAAGGCTATCATTAAGTAATGCTACATCAGTTACATCATTTATTTTTCTATTGCTGTTGAATAGGATTTATTATGAAATAGCATGAAACCTCCATTGCTGTAGAGACAAATGCTTCTCCCTCCGAGACATGCTGATTGTTTGATCTGTATTTTTATATATTGAGTATATTTAAAAAAAAAAAATGGAATCTCCTTGTAAGCTAAGTATCCATTCGCTTTACTCAATCACTTGGAGTTGTGTAGGGGGTATGATTACGCACCGGTATAATTATTAATAGAGAAAAAGAAAGTGAAAAGCAGTAAACCCCACACTCTCCAAAATTGATTTTAGAATAACTAAAAAATTAGCAGATTTTTCGTACAGTGCTGAATGGCATTATCATCCAGTGTATAAATCAACTTCAATTCATTAATAAACTATTTCAATTAATTTCCGTTCATTAGTGTTTAATAAATGAATTCAATAAAGTGACTGTGCTTAAGTATAAATATTAAAAAGTTAGTGTATAGTTATATAGATTAAAAACGGCGCCAGCAATTCATGAGTTAAAGAATGGAAACAGAAAATAGTATAGAGGTGGAGTTGTCCTGAAGATTTTATTGAATTCATTTATTATACACTAATGAATAGAAATGGTTTATTAATGAATTGATGTGGTGTGCTGGCAACAAAGTTGATTTATACACTGGATGATATTGGCATTCTGCACTTTAAGAAAAATCTGATAATTTTTTAATTATTCTAAAATCTATTTTGGAAAGTTTGGAGAGTGTGGGGTTTACTGCTTTTCTTTTCTTTTTTAAAATAATAACCTTTTAATTTAGTTAAAAAAATTAAAAGAAATTTCAAATCCTTTGTTTCTTTATCCTTTATCCTATGTTTCTTTATGAAGAGCATCTGTACATCTCCATTGATTTTTTGCCAATCCCTTCCAGGATAAGTGGATTTTCACAGGCACCTATAAAGCCAGACCAAAAGTGCTGACCGTTCCATTCACAATATGAAAACACATAATTTTATTGGAAGACCCTTTGGAGTCATGGGTTAAATCCTTGGGTTTGTTTTCAGCCTTTTCAGGTTTTTTTTTAAATTCACAGTTCTATTCATGTGACATAGGACATCTATTCCATGTGTGTAATGCACAGAGATAACACTAGAACAATTAAGCAAAGCTTCTGCAGGGCTGTACAGTGTACACAAGGCTCAGTATACTTGCTGGCTGGGCCTCCAGACTGGATCCTTGCTAGGGACCAAGTGCAGTACAGTGGTGGCCTTTAGAATGATGTTATGGAACTACTGGTAGTCCAAAGACGTCCAACTAAGTTAAGGTGATATAAGAAGACAGAGTCCTTGAAGGTAGGTTTTGCTACTGAACATTTTTATTATTAGAGTTGTAAAATGATCACTTAATTCTGTGAAGTTATGTTTGCAGATACATTGTAACGTTTTGCCAAAGATCATACCAAAGAGTGAATTACATGTAGCACTATTGCCTAGCCATGCTTGCACTAAAGCAATGATTGGATGCCACTACAGTGAAGCTAGAAAAGAATGCATTGGACAATAAGAGATAGTAGGTCATTTGCACTGACATAGTTGCACTTTTTCTCCAGCGCCATGAGAAAATTTGTTCTATTATCACACTTGCAGGGATTGATCCACTTGTGTTCCTCATTGGATATGATTGTGTTATACTGTGCCAAGTGTCATGTACCTTTACCCATACAGGCTGAGCTTGTTATTGCTTCTACTGCATAAGCATCTTATTAAAATGAAATGTTACAAGTGGCATTTGCTGATAAAGGCTTTCGAAAGAAAAACAGCATATTCACAAGTGTCTAAACCCAGGAAGCAGTTATTAAAGGGGTTGTCCACCTTCAAACACCTAGTTGTTTTCAGATACATCACCAGAACTAAAGACATTTTCCAACTACTTTCTATTTTCTATGTGTGGCAGTTTTTCTAATATTGAAGTGTAAAGTGTCATTTTTCACCATCTAAAGCAGCTCTGGAGAGGGGGTCGCCGACCCTGTAAACTGTTCTAAATTGATACATTTAGTTGACCCATTTCTTATCTTTGTCCCTGCTGAGCAGAATCCCTGAGTTTCATTACAGGCAGCTGTTAAAATAGATACAATTGTTGCTACGGAACACATTTTAGGACATCCTGCAGCAAAATACATCTCCTTCATGCGATGTCCTATGCCCTCGGAATGGCGCATCGGTTGCTTTTACAATCACTCATTGTTCTAATCTGCTCACACCTCTGTCCTCTACCCTCCCTTCTCAGCCGTCAGTCATACCAACTCTGCCCTCAGCCCTCCATCCTCAGTCCTCTGCCTTCGGCCCTCAGTCCTCTTCCTTTTAGTCCTCTTCCTTCTGCCCTCCCTGCTCAGCCCTCCATCCTCTTTCCTCAGCACTCCCCCCTCAGATCTCTCTTTTCAGCCGACAGTCTTGTACCTAAGTTTCTAAAGTGGTGAGCGAGGGCAGAAGAAAGAGGACTGAAGGCAGAGGACTGAGGGCGGAAGGTAGAGGACTGAGGGAGGAGGATGAAGGACTGAGGGTGGAGAATGGAGGGCTGAGGGCGGAAGACTGAGTGTGGAAGGCTGAGGGCAGAAGGCTGACAGCGGAGTTCGTATGACTGACGGCTGAGAAGGGAGGGTAGAGGACGGAGGTGTGACCAATGAACAATGAGTGAAGGTAAAAGCAACCGATAAGCCATTCCAAGGGCATAGGACATCGCATGAAGGGCAGGTATTTCGCTGCAGGATGTCCTAAAATGCGTTCCGTAAATTGCTAATACTCCAGAGATGCTGCTGAGAAATGTATCAACTAAATGTTGAGCTGCCAGATTGAAACACCAGAGACAGGAACATTAAACTTTTAACTTAGATTTTGGAAAAACTGTAAAAAATAAAATATGGAAAGTAATTGAAAAAAAAAGTCTATTTCCGGGAACAATCTGAAAACAATTTTAAATGAAAAAAGTGTTTGGAAGGTGAACAACCCCTTTAAGGCAACCAAAGTTGCTTGATAAGTGTTGAATGCTCGGCAGGTGAGGGTGTTACAGACATTTCAATATGCATAAGTAAACTAAACATAAAACTAGGAGAACAGAAGAAGGAACCAAAGCATTGTACCATAAGCAAGAGTTTGCAAACTGTATGTATAAAGTAAATTAAACCAATTTCATTTGTGTTGCACAGTCTCCAAGTTGCCTCTTTGCATATGGAGCAATATATTCATTTGTGTAACAAGATGTATTTTACTTCTATGCACATATGTTTAAATGGTCTATATAAAGTGATTTTCTGTCATTTGTTTATTGTTATGAATGTTATCCTTTAAATTAATATGTGTAGTCGTATGAAAGGTTGATAAATGAAATGTAGGAAGCTAAGTTTTCAGTGTGTGTTTATGCAGGGCCGGATTTACATAGTGGGTGCCCCTCCAGAGGGACAGGAGCAATGGGGATTGGCGCACGGAAATTAAAAAAAAAAATATTGTATCTCCAGCGCATCCCAATGAATCACGCATTGTGATAACTCACCCTGGTGGTCTAGTGGGAGGAGGTCTGCAGGGACGCCTGCACCCTCAGTGGAGGGGACGGCTGCCACGCTGCCGCTCTTTTTGGCCGCAAAAGTGTAACAGCTCCCTGGCTTATTTGCGCATGCGCTCTGGCGTGTGACGTCAGCGCGCAGTGGTGCGAAATTTAAAAGTATTTAAAGCCACACAGCATTTCTTCACATTGCCCGTTATAGGAGTTTGTTCCTGGTGCTTCTGAGCGTTGAGCTACTTAGTATTCTTGATTCCTGTTGTGACCCCTGTCTGGCTTTTCGACTATTCTGACTTCTGGATCCTGACCCCTGCCTGAAATCCAACTACCTCTTCTGCTAATCCCTCTGATTGACTTCCTGGTTTGACCCTTGTCTGCCTGACTTTGTTTATACTTTGCCTGACCCGGCCTGACCTGACTTCGATTCTGTCTAACGCCTTGTACCGCGACCTTCTGCCCAAAGACTTTGCAGTCAGTTGTGCCCCTTTGCCTGTCCAGAACCCTTCGCCTTGCACCTCTTGTTATAAGACCTGGCGGCATCTGAGTAGCTGAGGGCTCCTCCCGAAGCCAAAGGCGGCTGCTACAGGCAGAAGCACGAGCCGAGACCAGGGTGCTTGGCATCGGTTCTGGATTTAGGGTGCCAACCGTGACACGCATGAACCAATGTGGGTGTGGTTGGGCAGCATGCCACCCCTAAAATCCTGCCACCCTTGCCCCGGGCCTAGGTGGCATTTCCACAAATCCGGGCCTGTGTGTATGGGAACAAGGTTGTTTGGATAAACACAGTCAGTGAAAGTCAGTTCTATTTGTTACCTCTCATATCCCTGAAGTGTCCACTCTCTGATCTAGGTTGCCAGTTTGAGGCTGACTTGGTTACATTAACCACTAATAATCAGAGATCATCTGTAATAAAACCGGATCTCAGGCCTGTCGTTAATTATGCCTTTGGCACATGCTGTTTAAGTATCGGGGCATGTTACATTAGCAGTTACTAACCTGAAGAACCAAACCATAATTTTATTCTGTTTTATTAAAAGTGTTTGGTGACTTGGTCCACACATATATAATACAGTGGGCAGGTAGAGTATGACACACACACGGAGCATAGGGCTGGCAGAGTATGACATACACAGGGTGTATAGGGCAGGCAGAGTATGACACACAGGGAGCATAGGGCATGTAGAGTATGACATTCTCTGCACAAGTCTAGTGCCAGATCTGGTCTAGGAGTAGGCAGAAGAGGTAGCTGCCCAGTGCCCCCCAATTGTTGCGCCCTAGGCAGCTGCCTCTTCCGCTACCCCTAGTTTGGCCATGCAGGGAGCATGTGGAAGGCAAAATACAGCAGGAGACAGGGCAAGCTTTTAGGACCACTCTGAGAGTGCTACATACAATGACAGTGCTGGTGTGAACATGTGAACAATGTGGGTCTTCAGTCTGGGTCTGAGGTGTGAACAGTACATGACTTTAGGGGTGTGAACATTAGAGGTGTCACAGATCTGAACAATGCAGGGGGTCTTATTGGTGTGAACAAGGTAGGATATTACTGTACATTTGAGTTGATAAAAAATGCAGGGGCCAGTTACTCTCAGTAGTGATAACTTTTAAAGTTTGCACAAGGCAAGCAGATATAGCAGGTAGACTTTAATGTGGGGGACCCACACATGGGGGGGATTGCCAGTTGGACAGCACTGACCTAGGCCATGACCCTTGCATACCCAATCTCCACCCTTATGGACCACACATTTTTAAAATTCAAGAATATGAAATTTGATGCAAAATACCCAGTCGTTTAGGTGCACGGTGCAGTCTTTTGCTTGCCTTAAATTTAACATTAAGACAATTTTGCATTTGAGTTTATAATACATTTTTAATAAAAATATTTTACATTCAGATGAGGATTGAAGGGTCCACCATAGTAGATCCTATTCACTGCCACCCCAATAGCTAGACTTCTGCTCATAGAGACAACTCCTCATAGATGGAATTTCTATGTCTTGTCTGGCACATTAAAGCATCTTATCCTTTATCCATTATTACCCTTTCCAAAAGCTTTCCTAAAACTCATCTCAAGCTAAAAGGCCTTTAGTTTTCAGTCTGGAGAACTGGATCACTTTTTTAATAAAGGTATCAAAAAAAATCTTGGAAAATTAAGTAAAGTAATCACAGAGTTTTTTAGTACCATCCATTCCTGGCCTTTTGTTTACTTTCACATGTCCTTCTGAGTCAACCAGCCATCAATAGTTACATTTTTAGAATTGGGTCTATTAAAAAAATTAATTCAGCAGTTCAGGATCTCTGCTTTTTCCCTGCTCTCATCAACTGATTTTCCTTACTTTGATAATAAATACCCCTCTCCTTTCTTGTTTAATTTTTTTACTCCATTTTTTTACTTCACATGCCCCCCAGTGCTTTGTAATTTATTTAATGCATGGCTTTAATTCTGCCTTAATAAAGACAAACTCTTCTGCCATTCTGCCTCTTCAGTTCTTCCTAAAGTATAACCATCTAAATTCACAGCCCAGTTTATCTTTTACCCCACCATGCCTTAGTAATAGCAATTATATCATCATTTTCTGAACATGCAATCAACTCCAGTTCCCCCATTTTGCCTTACAAGCTCTGTATGTTTGCAAGCAGACTTTGGAGTTTGCTACTTTTCAGTCTGACAGAGACATTATTCTCCAGAGATAGTAATATTTATTTCTAATATTAACAGGTAAACACACAATAGGCTTTTTAGTCATTCTTAGCCCTAGCACGGTGAAACCCCTTCCAATGAGGAACAATCCATCTTCTCTATATAGATGGCATCCCAAGGAAAATCCATCCCAGTATTCTAGAAGCCCTAACCCTTCTTCCTACACAATATTATAGCCATGCATTTAGCTCCCTAAACTTGCTCATCAGTAAAAATTTGTGCATAGTAATATCCCTAATGAAGCTTGTAAATAATAACCCCTGCTTCAAAATACGATAAGTAGCCTCGTGGTTCCAAGAACTGGAGCTGTGTGCCATGATATATGGCCATATAACCTCCTAAATTACTTTTCCTTTGAATTACATCCTTTGATTTTGCACAGGGATTGTATTACTCCCTATATGAAGACATGAGTCAGACTAAGCATATATTGAATATATTAAATAGGTGAATCTGGAGGAATTGCCAGCAGTATGTATTTGTAAGTTAATAACAGTGTTGGACTGGTATACAGTACATGGGGCCCATTAGAGAATCTCACCCTATGTGCCACTACATACAAACACTGCATTCAGTTTAATGTTGTGCTCTTCTATGGGCACTTTCTAAATCAGTAATAATCTTTCTGTAACTATGGATCATATTGTATAAAGTTTATCTTAACCTCATATGCTGTGTCAGTTCCCACACTAATCATATGAATAATCTGAAAAGAGGAACCTGCAGCTTCCAGAAACAGTGGCAGACATTTGTCAACATTTCAGCGCTATTATACTGCAAAATGTATCAATAACTTTGCATGAAATACATTTACTTCCCTTTTAGGTATACTGTACTGTCTTGACCTCCACAATGTGATTTTGAACAGTAAATGGGATTTAAAAAACCATGAACATGAGTTCACGCAAAAATTGTAGGGCGATGTCACATGTAATGCTTTTGTGACACGGACATCGAAAACATTGAAAAATACCCTTTAAATTCAAAAGAATTACATTCATCGTGGGAAAATACCTTAAATTCCCTAAAGGGCGAAGTGACTAATGCTAGCGAAAATTCGCCAGTGTGACGTCATTTCGTAACTTCGCCGATTCCCTAACAGGCGCAGGCATCACTTCATTAGCGAAGGAGATAGACGCTAGTGTTGCTTCGCACTCTAACTCCAGATGAATTTTCGCTCTGGTGAATGGACGTAACTCCAAGTGGATAGGAGGTTTTTTAAGTCCTTAAAAACGCTGGCGTCTTTTTTCCTTTTTTCAAATTGATAGCCTGCAAAAGGCCATGGGGGTCATTTATAAAGTTCGTGCAGGGCAGATTGGTTCGCAAAGTGAATATATTTGCCCTGCGCATGGATATATTTATAAAGCTGAATAAGACGGTGCAAACAGAATTGCAAATTTTTTTTTCACAATGCGAATGTCTATAGGAGCTTTTTAAATATGTCACAATTCGCAAATTGCGAATATTTATGCGCACACTCTGCGACTCAATTACGCCACAACTTTGGTGGCGGATAAAATATTCGCAAAACAGTTTCGCAAACTGCGAATTTAAGTTGCTGTCAATGCTATTTTCGCTCACAACAACCTCGCATATTGGGTGTGCTCGCACAAACTCCCGTCTGATTTGCGCGCCATTTGCGAAAATTTATTTACAATGCGAATTCGCAAAAACTGGAAAGACAGGCAGAGCAGTGCAATATATTTGCTCTCAGGAAAAAACATGCGCAATACAATCATTTGCGAAAAATATGCACTGTGCGAACTTTATAAATGACCCCCCGTGAATTTTTTTTTGGGTAACCGGCTTCCCCCCTACATTTCCTGACATATGGCACATAAACAATACACTGGGCTCATGTGTAGGGCAATATAACAACTTTATTTTATTACGGTTTCCTGCGCCAGAGTTAGACGCCCTGGATGCAACTTTGCCTTTTTGGGGAATTAGCGTTGTCCTAGTGAATTTACGCCTAGCGAATTGTTGCGAAGTGGTCACTAGCGAATTTGCGCTGCTTAGGGAATTTGCCCCATTGTGTTTAACATATGGTCATCCCCATTCTTCTGAATTAAGGAGGCAGGAAACATTTGGATGCAGGAGACGCTAAGGGGCAGATTTATCAAGAGTCAAATTGAAAATTCAAAGTAAAAAAATGTGAATTTCAAGCTATTTTTTTATTACTTCGACTAGGGAATAGTCCAAATTCGATTCAAATTTAAAAAAAAAATTGAATATCAAAATTTATCATGTACTGTCTCTTTAAAAATTCGACTTCGACCATTCGGCATCTAAAAACCTGCAGAATTGCTGTTTTAGCCCATGGGGGGGACCTCCTAGAAACCTATTTGTAGTCAATTGGTGGACATTGAAAAATCAAAGTTTTTTTTAGCAAAAACTTTGAATCGAATTCGATTGAATACGATGTTACTTTGATACGTACGATTCGAATTCGAACATAAATGGCCTATTCACCTGAAAAAAACCTTAGATTTTTCAATAAATTTCAGTTGGTCTTTTTTTTTTATTTGAATATCGAAGTTTTTTTTTATTCTAAAAATATTGGTTTTTTTGGAAAATACTTTGAATCGAATTCATTCGAATACGATCTTACTTCGATTCGAATGATCGAATACAGCCTATTCACCCGCAAAAGAAAACTTCGATTTTTTTTAAATACATTTCGGTTGGTGTTTTTTTTTTTAATTCGAATTTCGAAGTTATGGAAGTTCAAAAAAACTCCCATTACTTCAAAGCAAAATTACAAGGAAGCAGACGGCACTTCTGAAGATGGGGTTTATTGGAGTACCTGCTGGTAACACCTAACGCGTTTCGGGAGTTATCCCTTAATCATAGGTAAGCAGTACATTTGTTACAGCTGGGTTATTTATACACAGAATATTAGTGCCCTCTAGTGGGCTTACATAAAAAAATACATCTTTATTCAAATCATTTTAAAATTTGAGCAAATGAAACATAAAGACATTTAAAACACTTTTTTGTTTACTAAAAACATTATTTGTTAATTAAAAACCAAACAAACTATCAATGCAGTTATTGAAACGAAAGTAATATTATTCGCTTGTACCTCAACTCTATACTTCTGTCACATGGGGGGGCTGGAGAAAAATTCTGTTAAAGTGTGACTAATTAAAGCCCACATGGCCAGGTAGGCTGTCTTGATTCGATGGGGGCCCTCTTATTTCGCTCACTAGTACAGATAACTAATATCATGTCTATAATTTAGACCATTCGGGATCCTTGTATCTAGTTTGAGGATCCAAAATGCCTCCCTGAGGTTTAGTCTGTGGACAATATCACCGCCTCTAATCGGCACCCGTACTTTCTCAATCACCTTTACTTTTAGGTCTTTTTGACCGGTGGGTGAGCACATTTTAAAGTGCCGGCCAACTGGAGTATTCTCCTCCTTATTGGTAATACTTCTAATGTGTTCCCTTACCCTGTCCTTCAGCATGCGGGATGTGCGACCCACATATTGCTTATTACAATAACCACACTCCAGTAGGTATACCACGTTCTTTGTGTTACAGTTATAGAACCCACTATTTTTAAAGGATTGCCCTGATACATTGGATTTAAAATCTGGGCCTGTAGAGATCACCTGGCATGTTTTGCAGACATTGGCCCCGCATTTATACGTACCCTTCACCTTCAGCCAGTTATCTGCCGTTCTCAATGGAACCGATGAGACCAGGCTTGGGGCCAAGATACTGCCTAGAGTGGGTGCCTTTCTTGGAACATACTTTACCTCAGTTTGGGCCAATATTCCCGACATTTTTTCATCACCATTAAGTATAGGTAAATACTTTTTTACGATCTTGCAAATATGGCCATATTCCTCACTGAATTCAGTGACGAAAAACATTTTGTGTTTATTATTATCTGGTCTGGTTTGATCAAAATGATCCTGGGTGAATCGTCTTGTATCTTTTCTGTCTTCACTGATTACAGAAGCTGTTTTAGCTTTCTCATGTGCGTTTTTTATAAGGTGTCTGGGATATCCTCTTTCCTGCAATCTTTGGCCTAAATGTTGCGACTGAAGGTCAAATGTAGCTTCTTGGCTGCAATTTCTACGGTATCTCACAAACTGGCTGTAAGGAATACTGTTCAAAGTGTGTTTAGGATGACAGCTATTATATTTTAAAATTGTGTTACCCGCCGTGGGTTTCCTAAAAATATTAGTGTCTATAAGTTTGGTGACCGTGTTCCCTGTTAAGGTTAAATCTAGAAAAGTGATGGAGTTCTTGTGATGTTCCAGTGATAAGTGTAAATTATATTGATTCTTGTTGAGATATTGATGAAATTCCTCAATAAGGTGTGAAGGACCATCCCATATAAATAGCAGATCGTCGATATACCTGCCGTACCACACCACGTGTTCGCGAAAGGGGTTAGCACATCCATAGACGTGGCGCTGCTCCCACTGGCCCATATACAAATTTGCATAAGAGGGGGCGAAAGAGGCCCCCATAGCAGTGCCACGTCTCTGGAGATAGTAACCCCCGTCGAAGTGAAAAAAATTGTGTGTTAATAGAAATTCAAGAACCAGTAAATTGAAATGAATAAAATCAGGTGTATAAGTGTGTGACTCCGTCAATGTGTCTGAAATAGCTTGTAAACCCCTATCATGAAGGATTATGGAGTATAAGGATTTCACATCCATGGAAATCCAATGGTAAGAATCCAACCAAGTAAGGGTGGATAATTTTTCGATAAGATGACCCGTGTCTCTTATATACGAACCCAAAAGTGGAACTAGGGGTTTTAGGTTGAAGTCAAGCCAGTCTGAGAGCCCTTCATTTGCTGATCCAATACTCGCAACTATTGGCCTGCCCTCTGGTGCATGGATAGATTTATGTATCTTTGGGAGATGGTGGAAAATTGGAACAATGGCGGAACTTTTAACCAAATAGTCCTTGTCTCGTGTGTCCACCACTCCCAAAGATATGCCATACGACACCAATTCTTCTATGGCCCTCATAAATTTTTCCTGTGGATTGAAGGAGAGGGTAGAGTAGGTTTCAGAATCATTCAGTTGTCGATTGGCCTCCGCTATGTAATCAGCTGTATTCATAACTACCACGCTCCCTCCTTTGTCCGCCTGTCTTATAGTGATATTGGTGGCAGATTTGAGGGACATAAGGGCTTTCTGTTCCTCAAGGGAGATGTTCTGTTTGTTCTTATATGAAACACTGGTATTCAGTTTTTTAAGGTCCTGTTCGACCAAGTCCTGGAACATGTCCATTGAGGGACACCTGGACTGTAGAGGGTAAAAGTTAGAATTACTCTTTTTGTTAGTAAGGGACGTCTTGCCAATTAGGGGCTCATCTGGGGCATGTTCCCTGGTACTCTCATTCTCTATCGTACTCATGTCAGAAAGGCAACAATGCTCCTTAAATGTGTCAAAGCGGACTCCCTGCCTAGATGTCCCCTTCACCCTCAGATCAATGCTGTAATCTCTATGTGGGGGGACTAGATCAACTCCTTCACCACCAGGCCCGAAATGTCTTCTAAGTGTAAGTTTACGAACGAATCTATTCACATCTAGTAGTGTATTGAACAGACTGAAATGGTGTGTTGGGGCGAAGGATAATCCTTTGCTAAGTACAGATATCTGTGCCGAGGATAGGGAAATGGAGGATAAGTTAACTACATTTAATAGGTTCGATCCTTCTTCTTGGGGTTGGTTCTTAGTTTGTAAGGTCTTTCTCTGGAACCGTTTCCCCCCTCTTCTTGTCTTCTTCCTGGCTTGTCGTTCTTTCTGTTCCAGTCTGTTCTTTCCTGTTTCTTCCGGTTGGTGTATTGATCTTGGCCATGGTAGTTTTTTGGCTTCCTAGTGTCCTCCTTTGGCTCCCTTTCATCCAGATCGGCCACTGTAGGTACGCGCCTATTTTGGCGTAAGGATGTCAAATCATCGGTACAAAACGAGGTCTCCTCCCCTGAGTCACTTGAAAAGGAGACTGATTTAGTACGGTCACGTTGGTAGCTTTTTGATCTAAGGATGGATTTCGGTCTTTTCCATATATATACCATATTGTTCTCATAGTCGATTCGATCCCTGTTCAGTTTCCGCTTTTTGCGTGTGCTGACGGTTTGCTCCAAATATGAAAGATGTTCCTTTAGGTTCTTGTCCAGCTCCCCTAAATCAGGCAGTTTCTCCATACTTGACAGGAGAAGTTGGGATTCATTTATATTCTCCCTCGTGTCGATTAGAGCTTTTTTCTTATGATTAATAATCAGTGCTATCAATTCAAAGGAGCATCTCGACAACGTGTCATTCCATTTATTTACAAAATTTTCATCATCTCTGGCGAACGTGGGAAACTTTCTGATTCTTAGCCCCCTCGGTATTCTATTCAGGGCCACATATTTCTCCAGTGTTGCAATATCCCAACATAATAGCAGTTCCTGTGACATGTGTTTTTCCAAATTTTTAAAAATATCAAGGATGGTGTCATCGGTATCTTCATCAAAGTTAACATTATTAAAAGCTGTTTCAAGCTGATTAAATCGTGACACCCTGTCTTCTAGTTTTTCCAAGGCATATAGTTTGTTTGGTACTAAAAGTTCAGCAGGTTGATTATTCGCCATTTAATCAATGAAAAACTTTCTTAGGCTAATCTCCAATATAATGGTACATAAAAGTGAGTGACTCAGAATGGGGAGACACAAAAAGGAGCCGAATATAGTGTCCCTCTTAGGCAGTTTTGCAAACCAAAAGTTCCAACCATATAAGTATATGGAACCATAGAAAAGAAGAGCTTGTTGGACAGATAATGTATAGACAGTCCTTTTATCGAGAAATGGTTAAAGTAAACGTGAGAGTCAATATGGGACAGTGTCCGAGGGCAAAATAAATACAATCCCCTTCACATCTACTCGTGTTCTACTTCAATGGGGTATGAGGTTTTTTGCCAAACGTAGAAAATATCAACGGCTCCAGGTGATTAGACACAGCTGCGGAGCCCTCACTATCCCCACGTTACACCTGTCAATAGGGCAGCGTTTCCATATACTCCAGACATTTATCACAGATCACACAAACTGCCCAAGTCAGTGAAGAAACGGTGCAAAACAGGCTCATCTATTCGCGTGTAGCCTGCCACAATATATCGTAGGCAAATTAAACAGTACAGTACCTTGCCTCCGCTGTCTGATGGCTGCGCGAATGTAAGGGCATGCAAACTCCCCTCTGCGCCGATCGGCACGCGCTGCTTCAATGCGCGTTGTAGGCTCTCCAGCGGTCGGCAGTAGGGGATTAACGCCGCAAGACAGCCGACGTTAGGAGTGTTGCGCCTCAGTGTGCGCTTGGCTCCGTCTCGATAGACTTGCCGTGTATGCGGTCGGGTCGTCAGGGGGCCAGTCGGTTAGGGCTCATCAATGTGCGTTATAGCCTCTCCAGCGGTCGGCGGTAGAGGGTTAATGCCGCAAGGCAGCCGGCGTTAATTAGGTTGCGCCTCAGTGTGCGCTTGGCCCCGTCTCAATAGGCTTGCCTTGTATGCGGTCGGGTCGTCAGGGGACCAGTCGGTTAAGGCTCTTGGTGGGGGTAGTCGTCTTGCTCCACTCCACGCCACTTATCCAAACCAGGTCCACCCCATCCTTCCGGGTCTCGCGGGAGCGTGCAGGTCCAGGGACTGTAGATCAATGAATGAGAAAGCAGAGTGGGGACCGCACAAGCTCTCCGTTTTTCCCTTCCGTTCAGGTGCACAGTCTCACAGTGTCCCCACTGTGGATACAGCAAAATTACAAGGAAGCAGACGGCACTTCTGAAGATGGGGTTTATTGGAGTACCTGCTGGTAACACCTAACGCGTTTCGGGAGTTATCCCTTAATCATAGGTAAGCAGTACATTTGTTACAGCTGGGTTATTTATACACAGAATATTAGTGCCCTCTAGTGGGCTTACATAAAAAAATACATCTTTATTCAAATCATTTTAAAATTTGAGCAAATGAAACATAAAGACATTTAAAACACTTTTTTGTTTACTAAAAACATTATTTGTTAATTAAAAACCAAACAAACTATCAATGCAGTTATTGAAACGAAAGTAATATTATTCGCTTGTACCTCAACTCTATACTTCTGTCACATGGGGGGGGCTGGAGAAAAATTCTGTTAAAGTGTGACCAATTAAAGCCCACATGGCCAGGTAGGCTGTCTTGATTCGATGGGGGCCCTCTTATTTCGCTCACTAGTACAGATAACTAATATCATGTCTATAATTTAGACCATTCGGGATCCTTGTATCTAGTTTGAGGATCCAAAATGCCTCCCTGAGGTTTAGTCTGTGGACAATATCACCGCCTCTAATCGGCACCCGTACTTTCTCAATCACCTTTACTTTTAGGTCTTTTTGACCGTTGGGTGAGCACATTTTAAAGTGCCGGCCAACTGGAGTATTCTCCTCCTTATTGGTAATACTTCTAATGTGTTCCCTTACCCTGTCCTTCAGCATGCGGGATGTGCGACCCACATATTGCTTATTACAATAACCACACTCCAGTAGGTATACCACGTTCTTTGTGTTACAGTTATAGAACCCACTATTTTTAAAGGATTGCCCTGATACATTGGATTTAAAATCTGGGCCTGTAGAGATCACCTGGCATGTTTTGCAGACATTGGCCCCGCATTTATACGTACCCTTCACCTTCAGCCAGTTATCTGCCGTTCTCGATGGAACCAATGAGACCAGGCTTGGGGCCAAGATACTGCCTAGAGTGGGTGCCTTTCTGTAATCAGTGAAGACAGAAAAGATACAAGACGATTCACCCAGGATCATTTTGATCAAACCAGACCAGTTAATAATAAACACAAAATGTTTTTCGTCACTGAATTCAATAGTCCAGCCTATTGGGTTAATTTATGCTTACAATTTTTTTTTTAGTAAACTTAAGGTATGCTGGTCCAAATTATGGAAAGATCCCTTATCCAGAAAACCCCAGGTCCCAAACATTCTAGATAATGGGTCCCATACCTGTGCTGTGTTTTGTATTATATTGTGTTGATCAGGATTGAGGGGTATTCCTTCTCAGAATGAGGTTTTGGAAATCCAGTAAGAATTCAAACACGCTTGTGTTTTATGTTATTGCACTTGAGCAACTACTCACATATAAAATGGGCTGCAATAGCTCCCAGGGCCACTGAGAACTGGCATCTAATATGCTGCAGCTGGAATAACTACTACAAGTATGGGACCCGTTATCCGGAAGCCCATTATCCAGAAAGCTCTTAATTATGGAAAGGCCATCTCCCATAGACTCCATTTTATCCAAATGTTTAAAAATGATTTCCTTTTTCTCTGTTCCTTTTTACCTTGTTCTTGATCCCAACTAAGATATAACTAATCCTTATTGGAAGCAAAACCAGACTTAAGGTATGAAGATCCAAATTACGGAAAGACCCGTTATCTGCAAACCCCAGGTCCTGAGCATTATGGATAACAAGTCCCATACCTGTATTAGTTTTCATTTTCTGTTTTTTTCTTATAACTAAGCGATAATTAATAATTAAAATAAAGATGCTCAGATGCAAAGGTGCAAGAATGTTGATAAATGCCTTCAGAATCTTCAGAATCGTGTTCTCCTTCTCATGGTTACCCTACAGGTTAACCTATTGGTAAGAGGATTTTGTTCATTGCTCATTTGTTGGAGCTCTTAACAAGGAAGACTTAATTTGTCCCTCTAACTCAAATTAGA